>NC_143014.1:429277331-429607428 GCF_055824585.1 Amblyomma mixtum | reverse complement strand
CATCAGTGTTATTAATTACTCTGTAAATTACGCAGTCGTCAGCAAACAAGCACATGTTAGATGAAATCTTTAAAGGTAAGTCATTGATGTATATTAGAAATAATAACGGGCCAAGAACCGACCCCTGGGGCACACCTGAATGTACTGGCACTGGTGATGAGTCGTGGTTATTGGCGAAGACGAACTGAGTACGGTTACTAAGAAAGGCACGAATCCAATTGAGTACATTAGGGTCAATGTTAAGTTGGCTCAGTTTTAAAAGTAAAAGAGAATGACTGACTTTATCGAAGGCTTTTGAAAAATCTAAGAATAAGCAATCAGTAATGAGTCCAGAGTCTAAAGAAACATGCAAGTCGTTAGTGAAAATCATTAACTGCGTTTCACACGAGAAGAATTTGCGAAAACCATGCTCAAACTACTACGCTGTAGCGAGGGGCTGGAAGTAGTAAGGGAATGCGTATACTTAAGGCAGGTAGTGACCGCACATCCCGATCGTGACAGGGAAATAACTGGAAGAAAAAAAAAAGCGGTGGGGGTTTAACGTGGTTAAACCAAGTACACGTGCGAAAGCAGGGGACAGTTAAGCTCCGCCTTAAGGGCTTTAGTAGTTTTGTGGACAGAATCGGTCATTCTCTACTTAACGTTCATAGATCCATGGGAGTCCTCATACCATTCCTGGCCCTGTGGCGCAGCGGTTAAGCGATGCGCCACTGCACTGGCAGGTGTTTGTTTCTATCACAGCCACCAGCAGGGATTGTGTGCAACCTACGTTGCTGTTCCCGAGCGGCCTCTCGCGACCCATCATTAATTTAACTGCCATCCGCAGGTTTGCTCACAATCCGCGGGGCAGGCTGTGATTACGCCTCGAGGTTACACGAACTAGGTGGCGCGACGCCCTCCTCCCATAGGCTACAGCTGGCGCGACGCTCCTCCGAACTTTCCCGAGCTTCCTCCCATTGGCTGCAGATTGCATGATGCTCCTCTCAACTTACCCAACTTAACCAGACTAGCTCGGGCAAGCTCGGGTTAGTTCGGAGCGCCAGACAAGATTCTTGCTCGGAGTTGGTACGTCTGGAATGGCGCTTTCGCACTTATAAGAATGGGGTGAAACGCATACGGCAGGTTCTCTCAGATCACGGATGGCAGTTTACCAATATCCCTCAGGAGAAAACTATACAGCAAGTTATCTTACCGCTACGCGAGAGTCACCGCCCGCTGGTTTTACAGTTAGTTTGGCTTCACCGCTTGACATAGATGTGGCGTGGAAAATGAGTACAAGATCCCGAAGGCCACCCTAAAGCACACTCCACGTTCATCTCGTCACGCGCTTTCGCAGCGCGCTAGCTCTACCAGCGGTTGTCCAATCCACGGTGCTGACCCGTCCATGCCCCAAAAGTGTTCGAAGAGTTCTTTTTTTTTCTCCAAGTGCGCAGCTCGATGTATCGGACGACCGGTGAAATTGTAATTTCATATATAGCGCAGTCTGCCTATACTTTTACACATGCTTTTCATAGGAGTCAGACCCGAGCCCTAGCTTAAGCCCGAGCCCATGCACTGCTCTGTTCTGACCGTGTGGTCGCTCTCGCTTCCATGTTTCAGCGGCTGTGCGTTGCATGTGACAACTAAGGCACTTCGCTTATATAGTGATTTGAAAATTTAGAAAAAAAAAAATGACGCCATCGAGACGGGCCTGAAACCATGACGTCGAATTGTACGATAAAGAAGCAAAAAAGGAGCCCCATGATGTGCTACCCAACTAGACACATCAGCCACGCGTAGGATGGGGAGGGATTGGTTGTGAGCACGCCCAATCCTTGAACCCCGCGATTAACGACGACTCGAGAAGACTGACGACGAAGTTGTCCGCAGAATGCCTGTGAAGGCTCACAATGTTGGGATTTGAAGGCGCGGGCTCCTTTCCCAAGCCATGCACCCTGAGAAGCCGAGCACCAGGCCGGGGCATAGCTTGTACCCATTTTGAGAAAACCGGTGGGTACCCGGCCGGTGGCGGGAGTCGAACCCACCACCTCCCGAAGCCGAGGCGGGCGCTCTACCACGAGGCCACGGCTGCGGTGAGAGCTTGTGCCATAGGGTTCGTATTTTGTAGCTACCATTAAGAACATGTCAGGGGAGAAGAAATTGACACCAAACAAAGGGAACAGAACAGCAATTGGTTCCGTCAGAGAATACTTTCTTAAAGATACATGAACCAGCTCGGGCTTGAATGATTATAGTTTTGCACCCGCATTTTGATGCCGACACGACAGGTGGCGCTCACTATTGGCGCATTGTTTACTTCTTCTTCAGTGAATGTGAGAGTAAGCTCTAAATGAAAATTACAAAATCATAGGCAATGGCAATGTAGAAGTCCTACATCGTTTACCTAACAGGCATGCCAGTAGCCGAGGAGCAGTGAATAATAATAAAAAAATACTAATTCCTGGTGTGAATAGCAAAACATAGAAAGAAAAAAGTATTCACGAGTTGCTCCTCAAGCACACGATAAAGTGTTAGAAGATGACGTGATCAGAGAATTTCTGGTGGCCAGTCCCCCTCCGTGGGTATGTGCCATTAAGCCTGAGGACATCATCATCATCATTTTGTTCAGCTGCGGAGTGTTCCCGCTGCCGTGTTCACGCAATTCTGTTGCCATGCAAGCGACCTGTCGTCTTTGCCAAAACTAACCAGGCCGCATGATTTGCTGCTCGGTTGTGTATAGTGGAGACCTTACGGCTTCCTTAAGGATAAAAAGGTCTTGAAAGGAAAGAAAGGTGGTTCTTCTCACCTTAAAAAGATTAAGAGTTCGAGGGTAGCACCATATACGACAGAGCAGAAAAGCCTAAACCCTGGTTACTTTTGGCATTGACTGTACGGGCTGCTGACATTGCCGAGGCCCCTCACAGAGGTCTTAGAGTTAAGGCTTTGGACGGACGGAAAGCGGACGGACAAAATTGGAGGAGACACTTAAGCTTGGCCTTAAGGGTATGAAGCGATGGCGTATTAGGTTAATTCCCTCGAATATGCAGAAGGTCTCTCTACTTTACAATCATAGGTCCCTGGGAATCCTCATACTCCTCCTGACGCAGTGGTGCAGCGGTTAAGGGATGCGCCACTGCTTTGCGATGGTAGGTGCTCCCAGCGGGGGGAGAGGAGGGGCCCTTGTTCGGCCAAGGTTGCTCTTCCCGAGCGACCAATCACTAATTTGACTGCCACCTACCACAGTGGCAGTTTGCTCACTATGGTTTGGTTTGGTTTGGTTTATGGGGTTTAACGTCCCAAAGCGACTCAGGCTATGAGGGACGCCGTAGTGGAGGGCTCCGGAAATTTCGACCACCCGGGGCTCTTTAACGTGCACTGACATCGCACCGTACACGGGCCTCTAGAATTTCGCCTCCATCGAAATTCGACCGCCGCGGCGGGATCGAACCCGCGTGTTTCGGGTCAGCAGCCGAGCACCATAACCACTGAGCCACCGCGGTGGGTTTGCTCACTATCCGGTGGGCAGGCTGTGATGACGTCACAAAGCCACGTGACCTAGGTGTCCTACCTGCCTCCTATAGGTTGCTCTCTGGTGACCACCTGCCAGTCATGCTCGTGCTTTTTCGCTGACAACGTCCACAACGCAGAGATGACATTTTCTGGACAACGAGGCTTTAACGCTGTCGCATTAATACATGTGGTCCACGGCGATGTCCGGCTCTGGACGAGGTGTCATCAAGAAGTCTAGCAGACGACACCCCAGTACAAGCAGCCCACAGTTCTATGGAACACTCTCGGCAGTGTCTGAGTTTGTTTCTCGCTCTTCGATTCTTGTCTATAGCTTGCACACGTCTCGGGTATTCTATTTTTAACGCGATAGCTGTCATAGTAAGATGATTGTTTAGTTGACTAGTGGACCAAACGAAAAAAAAGTTGGTAGGGGTTTAACGTAGTTAAACCGAGTAGAAGCGCGAAAGGAGGTGCTTATTATTATGTTGGGGTTGGGGGGAGGGGGGGGGGCATTAAGCTCCGTTTGGTCATTCTCTATGTACCATCCATAGATGGCGGCGGGTCCTCATACTACTTACTACCAGCGCAGTGCGCAGCGGTTGAGACTCGCCACCGCACTGACAGGTGGCTGTTTAAATCACACCCACCGGTAGAGATTCTGCGACCAATGTTGCTCCTTCCGAGCAAACTCCAGTGAGTCGCGTAGTAATTCGCGTTGCGAGGCAACGGCAAAAGATCGCACATAATCTTGGTCGGTGTTGCTGAGCATGAGGGCTCTCGGTCAAATATTGCGCCTAAGAGCTGCAGCGATTTTTGTAGCGACAGCTACACTACGCCAGCTGCTCGAGCCTTCAGCGTGGCACACTTGAGCTCCGTGGCCTTGAGCCGTTTGGTCTCGTGGTGCGGAGCAGCTGCTGCTGCCGGAGGCGCGGCGCGCCGGCGAAACCGAGCTGCAACAGCTGTGCGCATGCGCCGTGTCAAGTAGGAGAGGGGTGAGTAGAGAGGGAGAGAGGTGTCGCAGCAGTACAAGTAGGCGGCTCGGCGGAGCTCTCGCGACACTCCAGGTTTAACCACAGCTAAACCAGATCCATTTTTTTTCCCTATACACAAGGTGGGGTCAGAGACCCATTTTCCGAGCATTTTACCGCGGTAAGGGGAGCACCAGGCTAGGGGAAACGTTTTACCCAGTGGAAAAACTGGTGCTACGCAACGGCATGCACTATGGATCCAATACCGCACAGCCCGCATGCGAGGCGGTGTATAGCTGTTGTAGTAAGGTGCGCGTGCATCCGCTCTCAGCCTCGTCAACATCACGCATTCGCGAAGGACAGAGCGCATGCGCTGCACGGAAAAGAAGTCCAAGAGGAGGAGAACGTGACATTGAATGCGTCTGCGGCGGCGATAGGCGCCGAAGCGGAAAGCGACACAGCGGACCAGATAGAGTGCCGAAGCAGAAGCGACAGAGCGGCACTGACGTGGCAGGCAGCTCCTGAATGTCGAGGTGGTTGATGAGACGCCCTAACAGCAGGGCCATGGATGAAGAAGAACAACGTCATGTGGAAGCTTGTTCTCGCGATGTGGTGCGTGGGCGTGGAAGCGTCCACAAGCCGAGGAGGAGCAGGGACCTTTGATATAGAACTTTCGCATCGTACTCAAGAGGAGCGGAATTGCTGAGTACCAACGGTTGGCGCGCTTCCCGAGGTGCGGCTCGGAAACCGGCGATAAAACAGGATTATACAGAACCCAAAACGCCGCAGCGCGGTCTCGGGACGTTGTGTGAGGTCGGGAGAGACGCCAAGACCTCGAGGTGCTGACTCGGGGTGTTTTAGCCACCCGACGTCGGTGACTTCAAGACCACATCAGTGCTAGGCGAGCTTTCGAAAGGCGCAAGGCAACGCAGCAGCTAGCGATGAAGATCCACATTACAATATCATGGGTGTCATGGTGGTGGTAGTAGCTTATTAAAAAAAGTTAAGGAAAAGAATGTTGCCGGCTGCGGCAATTGCTGTATAATATCTTTAGCACCCGATCTGCTGACTCGGGGTGCTTTAGCCACCCGACGTCGGTGACTTCAAGACCACATCAGTGCTAGGCAAGCTTTCGAAAGGCGCAAGGCAACGCAGCAGCTAGCGATGAGGATCCACATTACAATGTCATGGGTGTCATGGTGGTGGTAGTAGTTTATTAAAAAAAGTTAAGGAAAAGAATGTTGCCGGCTGCGGCAATTGCTGTGTAATATCTTTAGCACCCGATCTGCTGACTCGGGGTGCTTTAGCCACCCGACGTCGGTGACTTCAAGACCACATCAGTGCTAGGCAAGCTTTCGAAAGGCGCAAGGCAACGCAGCAGCTAGCGATGAGGATCCACATTACAATGTCATGGGTGTCATGGTGGTGGTAGTAGTTTATTAAAAAAAGTTAAGGAAAAGAATGTTGCCGGCTGCGGCAATTGCTGTGTAATATCTTTAGCACCCGATCTGCAGCCAGGGGAAGTGAAAGAGAGAGGATAGCGAGGAGAAGTAGAGAGGGGAGAGATAGGAAGAAAGGACAGGGGATGGGTGTCATCGCTGCTTAATTTTTGTTGTTGTGAAGAATCAGCGCGTAAACTGGGTGAGGTACAGGTGAAAAGACAAGACAAGAAGACTCGTCTAGTTTTCGCTCTGACTTCTTCAGAGCATGCAACACCAACTAGCCTGGCAGCTTACTCTCCTAATGTTTTATTACCTGAGGAACCGCGGATGAATGTGGCATGGTTTCGAATCCCGACCTGGTGCAGGCTTTTAGAGAGCTGTTCCGCTTAGGCCAACGGTTCTCGGCCTACGCGCAGTTGTAGGGGCTAACATCAAGCGTTCAATGATCTCCTGAACCGCGCCGTGAAAGAAGTGACGCAGGAGGGAATAAAGGAAGGAAGAGAAATAAGTGCCGCAGTGGGAAGGATCAGGATAAATTTCGACGCCGTGGGGCCGTATATATGAGGATCCATTACCCATTTTATACAATAGCATAAGAAGCGTGTCTGGCCATTTTGAGTTGACGTCGTCATTTCACCCTGCGGAGCTGTAGACAGCGTTATAGCCCCCCCCCCCCCCCCCCCCCCCCCCCTACGCAGAAAACCCGACGTCGGCGTTGTGAGCGAAATAGCGCGAGCATGACTACGGCGGGTGGTGCCCAGAGAGCAACCTAGGAGGCCAGTGCTCTACCTAGGTCACTTGACCTGCCGCGTCATCACAACCTGCCCACCGTGGCAGGTTGCAGTTAATGACTGGTCACTTGGAACAAAAATTACGAGGAATTAACTTTAGCGGCTAAAGTTGTGAAAGGCGAAAGCCTGAGTGCTGCATTCTGCTACGCGATTGTTCACTTCACATTTTGTTGGTGCATTAATTAACTGCCAATTAATGACGCTTAAGCTTCGCCTTTAGGAGTGGAACGCCACAGCGTGTTGTAGCGCTGCCAGGGAGTACACGGAACGCCACCATCCGTTCGGCGCGATGCGTTGCCCTTTGAACGCAACGCTTTTTAAGGAAAGGAAATGGGGTTGTAATTCTCTGTCGTCTCGGTGGACACCTGAACCGCACCGTACAGGAAGGGAGGAAGTGTGCGTGAAAGAAGAAAGAGGTGCCGTAGTGAAGAAAGTGGAAATTGTATTTGAGGAAAGGAAATTACGCATTAACTGTCTCACATATCTCAGTAGACACTAGTCGAATATTGTATTTGAGTAAAGGAAGTTGCGCAGTAATTGTCTCACCTATTTCGGTGGACACCCGTCAAAATGCGCGCGTGGTGACGTCACGACAATTTGGACCAATCTGAAACGCGGACAAATACGCCTTGCTCGTCGGTAAATTGGTTTTTGAGGAAAGGGAATGTATCTGTCTCTCATATCTCGGTGGACACCTAAACCTCGCCGTAACGGGAAGGGAGGAAGATGGGAGTGAACGAAGACACCGTATTCACTAGACGCACCTTTGTTCATTCCAAACCATCGACCTGGCATGGCGGAGTGGTAGGGTGCTGGACTCGCACTCCGGAGACCGGGGTTCGATTCCCAAGCTCGGCCAATTTCTCACTCGTTTTTATTCATTTATCTGGTCTGACTAGCAAGATTAATTGGACTAAAGTAAGCAATTAACTAAACTCGGTCAAACTTACTTGGAGCATCACTATACGATCCCTTTTAATTGATTGCATGATTAGTAGCCAAAGTACAATTGGCCCCGTTTGAAATTCGCGCACTGTGACGTCACGACCGTTTCGACCAACTGAAAAGCGTGACATTTCTGTCGACAGCTCCTGCTTACAACGATGAGGCATCAAAGGCTTCCGCCTTAATAAACCTGGTCCTCAAAAGGCCCACCTGCCATCGTAGGTCAGGGGCGCATCGCTTAAACGCTGCACCACTGCGCAAGGAGGTGTACGACCCCTATAGAAATGGTCTAAAGACAGTCTATAGACCTCTTATAGACTTTATTGCCTTCCTATATATATTTCTTTTTCTATTCATAGTCTATTGACAGTTTATAGACAAAAGTCTACTAAACATGTATGGCCGTAAATCTATAGATTGTCTATAGAATGTCTGTATCATTTTTATTGCCTATAGACTGTTCCCTAAGATTTGTGCATAGAGATTCTATAGACTTTATAGACAGAAGTTTATGGACAGTCTATAGACTGTCTAAAAAAATTTGTTAGGGGAGGACTCCCACGGTTCTATGAATGTAAAGCAGATAGACCTTCTGCGTATATGGGAATCAACCCAATACGCTACCGCGTCATACCCTTAAGGCGGAGCTTAAGTGTCCCTCCATTTTTTTTAAAAATTAGTTAACATCCCTGCCTTTCCCCCTTCTCTGTATCTATCTAGTATCGTAGGAATTTTAAGTGTTCGCCGCCACATCGTAGCTGCCCGAGAGACGGAGACCCTCGGAAGGAAGCTCAAATTTTGTATTTAGTATTACCTACTAAGACGATGTCAAGAACTCGTCACTTTTAATTCTAATTGGTGATTTCTCGTTGAACATTCTCCTCAGATTTGCTGATTGAAATGAAACAACAGACAAGATGGCTTTGACCAACAGACGTTCGCACTTTATTCGGTGAGTCATTTCAGGGCAAACGCTTGTCGTCGTAAGGCAAAGTTCATCACGAAAAAAGTTGGTCTCTGGAAAAAAAAATAATAAACGACGCAGGCTGCTTGCCAACTAAGCACGTCACTAGCCCCTTGTACAAATGGAAACCCCCGCAGTAGTTTGATTGTCCTGCGTTCACATGTATGTACACACGACACTGTATTAAAGACAGCAAATACCTTTTCAAGCCGAAGACAATATACTGCACTGCATACTATGGGATACAATACATCTACTGCATTGCAACATTAATGGACAATCATAGAGAGCACTTTGGCAGGCACACAAATGGCGGGTGGTTTGAGTTCATTGAACTGTGAAGTTACGGTGACCTTGTTCGCTTGTATCTCAACTGACATTGTGACCTGGATGTCCCGCGTGAACATTCTCACAGCTTGCCAGTAGCGTGAGCGTCCATACAGCATGAAGTGAGCAGGATTGACACTTAACGGAATGTGGCAGTTTGACCAAAAAAGCCGCCAAGTCTTCATCACCGACGCGTTGTCTTGCAGATAGGTACAGTATATCAAACGACTGAAACCGCATTGTGGGACAAGAAAAGAGATTGATTTATAGTCTGGCATAAACCGTTTCTTCTGTTTTAGATAATGCTGTTTTTCCATTGTGATGAGTTGGGCGGTGGGAGAGACTCCATTTTCTCACATGTAAGGCAAATCTATAGCACAGTTTACCGAAGCATAAGTAGGCGACCTCAATGCCTCAGTCATGGGTAGGTTGCCCCTGTGGCGTGGCTTGGTACGTCAAATTATGAAAAGAATCTTATTTTCTTGTCCAAAAACAAGAGGGCAGTCCGAAACAAGGACGCAATGTCTATCAACGCCGTTTGTTACAAAAACCGAATGTCCCGCGAAAAAGTTTCTTCTGTAATCTTTTATCTTGGTTATTATTTTTTTTTTCATGATTAGACCATAGCTTCTCTCTGTAGATTCAGAACTTCCTACAGCATACTTTTTCTGCACTGTTTCCAGCCCGTAACTTTTGCTAAACGACGGCAAGCAACATGCAACCTATTGTAGATACTCACAACCAAGCAAGCGCTACGTAATAAATACTAAACAAACGTCAACTTGTCGTCGACTGCAGCTGCGGCCTGCATGCCTCGCCTGCGTTGGACGCCATATGTTGGTTTCACTTTATTAGGAAAAGAAAAACGATGATTCCTCGAACTTTAATAACGCCTTAAGGAGCAGTCGCACTTCAGAAAGTTGTGACAAAACGAGAGTAGCAAACGCGGCATGAAGTTGGCACTGGAAGGCTCAAGATACGCCGGGTGCTTGAGATTCCTTAGAGAAACAGAGCAACAGACACGTCTGGGCAGTGGAAAAAGGCAGGCCGCATACCAAGGGTTCTCTCTAGACAAAGCAGCATTGAAGTCGGAAGAAGCGACAAGCGCCCTGCGATGCTGACAGAACGAAGCGCAGAGCAAAGGAAGCAAGAAACCGCTGAGAAGCTTGATATGACGTCACAGAGGAGGCAAGTGTGCGCTTCATCCTGTCCAGCAACTTATCCTGCGCTTCCTTCCGACAGTGCGAGTTCAGCGGTCAGAAGAGATTATTCGTTCAGCAATTTGTCACGCGCACACTCTCTTTTAGTACGACAGCAGTGGACATGGACTGTTACGTCGAGCGGTGGATGTCCCTGTGTTTGCGCAGGGTGTCGGCTGCGCCTGTGCCTTAACGCCGGCTCCGCCATTGAGGGTGGAGACCATTTTCTTCCATGGTGAAGACACTCTCTGGTAAAAAGACGCAATTTTGGTTGAAACAGTTTTGTTACACTCTCTGACCAAGAGACGCCATTTTGGTTCCAACTGTTTTGTTACTCTGTGGCCAAGAGATGCCATTTTGGTTCAAAAAGTTTTGTTTCACTCTCTGGCCAAGAGACGCCATTTTGGTTCAAAAAGTTTTGTTACGCTCTCTGGTCAAAAGACGCCATTTTGGTTCAAAAAGTTTTTTACACTCTCTGGCTAAGAGATGCCATTTTGGTTCCAACTTTTGTTGCGCGAACACGATTGTGAACGCCAAGCTTTCAAACTGCTAGCTTAAATAACTGCGCAGAATACCATGGGGGCGACAGATGGCGCCACGTTCCCGTCAGCTGCGTGCGCGCCTGCCGCGTCGGAACCAATCAGCGCGTACGCAGTGGAGGCCCGCGGAAGCGAATCACAGTAGCGGATCCTGCATCGCGTAATGCTACAACATAGCGTTTATGCCCCAAAATGGCGTTCATGTCTACACCCTGATTTACATTAATAAGCGACCTGCTTTGACGGCGCCACGTCACGGCGAATCGCGGAAGTGGCAGGGAGTCCAGCGGGCATTGCATACCTTCCAGCACGATAACAATGCCAGTAAAAGAGAGAAAGCCATACCGACAACGAAACGCTAGCGTTTATGGAAAACATTTGAGAGAACGCCTGCAGTTTATCACTCAGCTCACGAAAGAGAACTGTAAGTTGGCAAATGCGGCGACAAAAACAAGTGCATGAAGGCCTGAGCCCTGCTACCGCGGAAAACTCATTTTAAAGGCACGGCGGAGATCCTAGAAGTTCTAGGGCAGGTGACGATACTTCAAGGCAACCCGTGGTAGTGCGGAGAAAGATATACAAAATGGCGCCTGCTGAGCCTATCCATAGAACCGTGGTGAGCTGCCATTAACAGTCATCTCCTAAGATGACCGAGCGTGTGACCAAGCAGTTTGACATGTACGGCTTACTCCTATCGCGCGACAGTGTTTTTTGTTATTCACATGTGATTCGGTAGGCCACGAGCAGCCGCGATGCCAAGAAAGCCACGTTAACCGGCGGTGAAAAACACTGCTGCGGACGGCTGTATGCGTTAGCGGCTGTTGTACGAAACAGCCCACGCGTTGTGGATCATCGTGTTCGGCACCCTGTATATCTTGCTCCGCGGTTGTGCTAAGAGTCCTATCGATTAGTCCCACAGGAATCCAGGTCCGGCAACAATGGCAGACTGCATGAAGTCTGCTGGAAGACGGGCCATCAGATCTGGCGAAGGCGTTTTGTCACACTTGTAGTTCTTCCTCTTCCTGCGACAGAAGCCGATTTTGGTGTCGAAGTAATATTTGTTGGGGCACTTGAACAGCTCGGCCTTCTGGGACTTGCCACCCGTGCAACGGTAGAAGTGTTCGCAGTCGCCTTCGAAGGCAAAGTTGCCGTCCTTGTCACACAGGATAATGTCCTCGAGCTTCTTGGGCTGGCGACTAGAGGGCGTCGTTGTAGGCTCCATCGTACTGGCGGCTGGTGTTGTCGGCGCTTCGGTCGTCGCGGCTGGAGTTGAAGCCACGGTGGTCGGTTCCATCGTAGACGGCGTGCTCGCCTCGGGAGTCGTAGCTTCGGAGGGCGTTGTTGCTTCTGACGGCGTAGTAGCTTGGGAGGGTGTTGTTGCTTCGGACGGCGTGGTTGCTTCTGAAGGCATCGTGGCTTCAGACGGTGTCGTCACCTGTGGAGTCGTTTCAGACGCCGGAGAAGTCGTCTTGTCGCAGGGTGCCGTTGTCGCCTCTATGGGTTCTGGGCGAGGCGACGGCTGTGGCTGTGGTTGTGGTTGCGGCTGCGGTTGGGGTTGTGGTTGCGGTTGCGGTTGTGGTTGGGGCTGAGGCTGTGCATCGCATGGTGGAGCGTCGTGAGGCCAGTTGCAAACGCTGTAGCGCTCGTCGAATACGAGTCCCGCGGGACAGTCAAAGTGGACTGCTGACAGCCTGCCGTCTTGGTAAGTGTCAACACAACGGTAAAATTTGTGGCAGTCAGCGGGGTCCCGGAAGAATCCTTCTCTTGTGCATACTGATGAGTCGGCCGGGCGAGGTGGAGGCATAGGATGCGACGGAGGTGGCCGTGGCTGTGGCGGCCTGGGCTGTGGCTGCTGTGGAGGGCCGGGCGGTGGCTGCTGAGGAGGACCGGGCGGCTGTGGCGGCGCGGGACCAGGCGATGGGGCACAGCTGCCGGCCGCGCTTGGGTCTGAAGAGCCGTCACAGGCGGGTGCATCGTGAGGCCAGTTGCAAACGCTGTAGCGCTCATCGAATACCAGACCCTCGGGGCAGTCGAAGTTAAAGACGACGTAAGTTGCATTCTGGTAGAAGTCTACGCATCGGTAGAACTTAGTGCAGTCCCTTGGGTCGCGGAAAAATCCAGTCCTGCTGCACTGTGGCCTGCAGGCCTCTCCTGTAGGAGGCTGACTGGGTGGCTGGCTTGGAGGTTGACTGGGTGGTTGACTGGGTGGCTGGCTGGGAGGCTGGCTCGGTGGCTGGCTTGGTGGCTGGCTTGGCGGTTGGCTTGGCGGTTGGCTTGGCGGCTGGCTTGGAGGTTGGCTAGGCGGTTGGCTTGGCGGTTGGCTTGGCGGTTGGCTTGGCGGTTGGCTTGGCGGTTGGCTTGGTGGTTGGCTTGGCGGCTGGCTTGGCGGTTGGCTCGGTGGCTGGCTTGGCGGTTGGCTCGGTGGCTGGCTCGGTGGCTGGCTAGGCGGCTGGCTCGGTGGCTGGCTTGGCGGCTGACTTGGCGGTTGGCTCGGTGGTTGGCTCGGTGGCTGGCTTGGCGGTTGGCTTGGCGGTTGGCTTGGCGGTTGGCTTGGCGGTTGGCTTGGCGGTTGGCTTGGCGGTTGACTTGGCGGTTGGCTTGGCGGTTGGCTTGGCGGCTGGCTCGGGGGCTGGCTGGGTGGTTGACTTGGGGGCTGGCTAGGGGGTTGGCTTGGGGGTCGGCTTGGTGGAGCAGGGGCAGCACCTACGGTCGGCCCTTGGCCGCCTTCACAGGGAGGTGCATCTTGTGGCCAATTGCAGACGCTGATCCTCTCGTCAAAGACAAGCCCAGCTGGACAGTTGAATTCATAAACGACGTACTGCCCATTTCCAGATTGGTCGACGCACCGGTAGAATCGGTGGCAGTCTTGAGGATGTCTGTAAAATCCGGCGGCAGGACAAGGCAGTCCCGAAGCGTCAGGTGTTGTGGGCTCTCGAGGCGAAGTCACGTCTGTGGCTGGCGGCGCGGGACCTGGTCCTTGCGGTTGTTCGGCTGGTGGACCCGGTGGTGGCTGGGCTCCAGGCTGACCGGGTGGAGGACCTTGCGGTGGCTGCGATCCTGAGAAATTAAAACAGTTGCCAATTTTAGTTTGTGCATGCTGTACGAGCAAAATCAAAATAGAAATGATATGTGAGACGTTGTGTCACAGAAAGAGCAACGTAGATTATAGAATCATCATCAGCAGTCTGACTACGCCCACTGCAGGGCAAGGGCTTCACCCATGTCTCTCCAATTAACCCTGTTCTTTGCCAGCTGCAGCCACTGTATCCCCGCAAACGTCTTAAAGTCATCTGCTCCCTCCCCCTGCCCTGTTTCTGGCGCCCCCTGCTACGCTTGCCTTGTCTTGGAATCCCTTAAGGCCCCGCGGTTATCTTGCCTTCGCATTACATGCCCTGCCCAAGCCCATTTCTTCCTTTTGATTTCGACTAGGATGTCATTAAACGCCATTTGTTCCCTCACCCACTCCGCCCGCTTCCAATCTCTTAACGTTACACCTATCATTTTTATTTTCATAGCTCGCTGTGTTGTCCTTGATTTAAGATGACCATTCTGTGCGAGACAGTTTTGCAGAGGCTGGTGACCGCATGTAAACATATTAAGGTTAAGCATTTAAGGTGCGAATTCGCCGCTTTTTCTCAGAGTGCGCTTCAGGTAGCAGTAATTTCGTCGCTTCAGGCCAATTTAGCGTGGCTTATCTCGCAAACGGGACGTTTTTTGGTCAATTAAATTGTGCAGCAAAGAATATTTAGCAAAACAGCTTGGTAGCACGCTTTCCGCCATTGTCTTCTTGGCGGATTTAGCCACCATTACTAAATCTTTTTCGGTGTCTTGCGTCATTAGCATCTTCACAACAAAAATGATTCCACGATCCCTAGAATACAAATGTCATAAATACTGGTCCTTTAATAAATTTTTGCATATTTTGACAATTTATAAATAAAAAATTGGCTGGGCACGTAAAAAAATTGGTGTTTTCAATTAAAAAACTAAGGAATTGCTTTGTTCAGGCATAAATATTAAAGTGAGGGGTTTCTGAGCTCATTTTGTATGCCTGCCTTAAAATGATTCTACGTGGCGTACCGCAGATGGCTCAAAATATGAGCTGCAGCCATTCGCGACGCATTATATCCCGGCGGTAACCGAAGCCGACATAAAACGAGTCATGTACATACGCTGTGACTGAAGGAGCTAAAATACGAGTACATGCTTAAGCCAGTATTTATTAATGTCAACATTTCTTCAGTAATCACAAAAACTTATGAAACAAACTGACCAATCGCACAAGGGGAAAAATGCATTCTGTGGAGATCATCGCTTTAAACAGAACTGATAGCGCCGCACGTCGCTAGCGTTTTGCAGTGCGCTTGTAACAGTATTGAGCAGGTAGGTTAGATACCCAAGCCGTACAGGTAACTGTCCAATATTGGAAACGTATTGGCAAAGGCCATTCCTACAAAGGACCAGAGTGAAGCCATGCAATACTGGCCAATTACCTGTGCTGCAGGGGTAAATGAGGTTCTCGTAATGGCATAGATATTGAGGTAGCCAATACTGAACGAAACCAAGGAAAGCATAGAGGGTCGTTTTTAATTTACGGGGTTGATGACTGTGATGTTGATCAATAGTAGAAATAAAATACATTCCGCCAGTGGGAATCAAATCCACGACCTCCGTTTGTCGCGTACGGTGCTTTTCCAACTGAGCTACGGTTGACGGCTGCCAATCTTATACTTTTCGGAGACATTTATGTAGCGTGTAACCTATCCTTGAAAGTGTTCACTAGCGCCACCCACGGCCCTCACCATTTGATCTAGTTCCACGGGACACTAACGGTAATACAGACCATTCTATGTCCGCCGCTTTGGACAAAGCTGGCGCTGCTGAACATTGTCAAGGTTAGCTTACACGCAACGTAAATAGCCCTCAAAAGTAAGAGTGGGCAGCCGCCGCCATAGCTCGGTTGGTAGATAAACGTACGCGATATACGGAGATCGCGGGTTCGGATGCCACTAGCGGTATAGGGTTGCTTTCCTTTTACTTTGTTACGAATTTTATTTTCACCCATGTCGGCAAAGTTCGGGTGTCCAACGTGATATGTGAGACAGTTACTGAGCCACTTCCTTTCCTAAAAAAAATTAATTTTCATGAAGTAAGTGCATCACTAATTTCCCAATACCCCTCGCGATGCGTAACTTTTTCCACTTGCCGCGTTTCAAGCTTCCGGCACTTACTCTACCTCCCCCCACCCTCTCCCCAACCGCGTTTGAATTATCCCTATGTTTTCAAGCGCAGCCTTGAAGAGTGTGTTTGCAAAATGATTACCTGGCGGCACAGCTGGCTGTCCGGCTGGTGGCGGCGCTGGCGCTCCCGCAGGACCCTCACCTTGCCCCGGCTGTGGACCTGCAGCTTGGTCACAAGGCGCCGCCTGATCAGGCCAGTTGCAAACGCTATACCTCTCGTCGAACACAGTTCCTTCTGGACAGTCGAACCTGTAGACCACGTAATTTCGGCCGGTCATGTAAAAGTCGACGCAGCGGTAGAACTTTTTGCAGTCGCTCGGGTCTCTGAAGAAGCCCGTCCTGGGACAACTCAAAGCTGATGGCTGACCATTCGGGTCTCTCGCGCCTGGCGTGGCCCCAGGCTGTGGCTGGGGTTGTGGCTGAGGCTGTGGTTGGGGCTGAGGCTGAGGTTGGGGCTGAGGCTGTGGCTGGGGTTGTGGCTGAGGCTGTGGTTGTGGCTGAGGCTGTGGTTGGGGCTGAGGCTGTGGTTGGGGCTGAGGCTGGGGCTGTGGCTGGGGCTGTGGCTGAGGTTGGGGCTGGGGCTGTGGTTGTGGTTGGGGCTGAGGCTGTGGTTGGGGCTGAGGCTGGGGTGAAGTGGGCGCGGTGCTTCCCGGCGTTGGTGTCGTGCCAGTGGTATCGGAACCTGTTGTCACCGAAGGCGTTGATGCTGTGCTGTCTGTAGGTGTGCTTGCTGGTTCTGTCGGAGTAGTTCCTGTGCTATCGGTAGCAGGGCTGCCAGTTCCAGGAGTGGTAGGCATGGTTTCGGTCACTGTACCGGTAGTGCCACTTGGGGTACTAGGAGTTTGAGGTGGGCTCACTGGGGGAGCCGGAGTCTGGGAAGGAGTAGGTGCCGGTTGAGGGGCCGGTTGAGGTGCCGGTTGAGGGGCCGGTTGAGGGGCCGGTTGAGGTGCCGGTTGAGGTGCGGGTGGAGGTGCGGGGCCGGGCGCTGGTTGCCCGGGACTAGGTGGCCTGGGAGCTGGAGGCTGTGCAGGAGCAGGCGGTGGTGGGGGCGGCGGTGCTGGTTGTCCTCCACCGGGACTTCCGCCCGGTGCAGGCATGCCGAGAGGTGGTCTTTGGTCGCAAGGAGGAGCAGCATCTGCCCAGTTGCATGTGCTGTAGCGCTCGTCAAACACGAGCCCTTCGGGGCAATTAAATTCGTACGCGACAAAACCGTTGCCGGTGTCAACGCAGCGGTAGAACCGATGACAGTTGTCGGGGTGCCTGAAAAAGCCTTCCTGAGGGCACGGCAATCTACTGGGTCCTCCGGGCTGGCTAGGACCAGGTTGGCCCGGCTGTCCCGGTGGTACTTGACCTGGTTGTGCGGGTCCTGGTTGACCTGGCTGGCTTGGCTGCCCTTGGCCAGGCGGGAATGGTGCGGGCTGCCCCCCTGGTTGCCCTGGCTGGCTTGGTTGTCCTTGCCCTGGTGTTCCTGGTAGGGGCTGACCGGGCAGTCGGTCTGGTGGACGCGGCTGCCCTGGCTGACTAGGTCGTCCTTGACCTGGTTGTGCTGGTCCTGGTTGGCCAGGTTGTCCCGGCTGACTGGGCGTTACTGGAGGACTTGGCTGACTAGGTGCCTGTGGGGCTTGACCTACTGGTGGAGGTGCAGCACCATCGCACGGCGGCGCATCGTATGGCCAGTTGCATGTACTGTAGCGTTCATCGAACACAAGCCCCTCTGGGCAATTAAATTCGTAGATTACAAAATTACTTGGGCTGCTCCCACTAACGCAGCGATAGAACCGGTAGCAACTTTGCGGGTGTCTGAAGAAGCCTTCTCTAGGGCACGACGGTTGCTGATCTCGGCCACCTTCATCTCCGGAGGGGTGACTTGGGCTAGCACCACCAGGCGTAGGCTGTCCTCCCTGGCCTGGCTGAGTTGGTGTGCCTCCTTGACCAGGTTGTCCTGCTGGCACTGGCTGCCCTGGCAAAGGTGGCTGTCCCGGCTGTCCTGGCCGCCCTCCAGCGCCTGGCTGCCCTGGTATTCCTCCTTGACCTGGCTGTGCCGGCTGACTTGGCCTTCCCCCTTGTCCTGGCTGGCCGGGTGTTCCTCCCTGTCCTGGCTGCTCTGGACTGCCTGGCTGCCCAGGTGTAGGCCCTTGTCCTGGTTGAGCTGGACTTCCCGGCTGCCCAGGTGTAGGCCCTTGTCCTGGTTGGCCGGGGCTGCCTGGCTGACCTGGTGTAGGCCCCTGTCCTGGTTGTGCGGGACTGCCTGGCTGACCTGGCATAGGCCCTTGTCCTGGTTGGCCTGGGCTGCCTGGCTGACCTGGTGTAGGCCCCTGTCCTGGTCGTGCTGGACTGCCTGGTTGGCCTGATGTAGGTCCTTGTCCTGGTTGGGCTGGGCTGCCTGGCTGACCTGGTGTAGGTCCCTGTCCTGGTTGTCCTGGACTGCCTGGCCGACCAGGTGTGCCTCCTTGCCCTGGGCTGCCTGGTGTACCCGGCGTGCCTCCTTGTCCTGGACTGCCTGGCTGACCAGGTGTGCCTCCTTGCCCTGGGCTGCCTGGTGTACCCGGTGAGCCACCTTGTCCTGGACTTCCTGGCCGACCAGGTGTACCTCCTTGCCCTGGGCTGCCTGGTGTACCCGGTGAACCACCTTGTCCCGGACTGCCTGGCCGACCAGGTGTGCCTCCTTGCCCTGGACTGCCTGGCCGACCCGGCGTGCCTCCTTGTCCTGGACTGCCTGGTCGACCAGGTGTGCCTCCTTGTCCTGGCGTACCTCCCTGACCAGGTCTGCCGCCCTGTCCGGGAGACCCACCTTGTCCAGGTGACCCACCTTGTCCAGGTGACCCACCTTGACCTGGCCTGCCCCCTTGACCAGATTGGCCACCCTGTCCTGGTTGTACAATAGCGGCCGATTGACTTTCACAGGGAGGTGCCTGGTATGGCCAGTTGCAAACGCTATACCTTTCGTCAAACACGAGTCCCTCGGGACAGTTGAACTCATAGACGTCAAAGCCATTTCCGCCTTCGCGCCTTACGCATCGATAAAATCGGTAGCAGTTGTACGGATTGCGGTAGAACCCTTCCCTGGGACATGGTAAATTCTGGTTCGAAGGTGCTGCTTGTCCAGAACTTGGTCCGCCCTGTTGTCCAGAACTTGGTCCGCCCTGTTGTCCGGTGGTTTGGTTGTCGCATGGCCGCGCGTCACCCGGGAACGGTCGGCCACCGGTTCCTCCAGGCTGACCACCTCCACCACCCTGCTGCGGCGGCCCCTGAGGCTGTGTCGGGAAAGTAGGCTGTTCCGATGGGCCGGGCTTTGCGTTCCTGCACGGTCCCTCCACGGCATACGGGTAGTTGCACGTGTTTTGTGCTTCATCCCAGACTAGTGACTCCCCGCAGCTGAAAACGTACACGACGAAGGAGTCCGCGCCGCCCGAAACGCATCGGTAAAACTTGTTGCAGTCGTCTGGGTGGCCGAAGAAACCTTCCCTTGTGCACTTGGGGACACCTTGGCTACTTCCGGGACCTTGGGGCTGGCCTTGAGCTTGACCGTGTTGCACGGACTCCTGACCTTCGATTGGGGATGCGATGGTGTCACTCTGGGTACCACTGCTTCCGGGCTGACCCTGTTGGATGCTTTCGTGGGTGCTTCCGCCTTGCGTCTGGCTGTCCTCGGGAACGGCATCAGCTCGTGACCAGCCCGAAGAACCAGTGCCACTTGGTCTGCCTTGGCTCCAGCTATTGTTTCTAGTCGCTTGTTGTTGATTCGTGACGCACTCTGAGTAGCTGTACTCGGGGTAGTTGCAGGTGCCCGTGCCTTCGTCGAAGACGAGAGTTGCAGGGCAGTTGAACTCATAGATGCTGTAGAAGGAGTCTTGCTCGTACCGCACGCATCGGTAGAACCTGCGAGAATTTTAGAAGTGGAGCTTTCAGAGCGCGTTGGGGCACAATTCAAGTGGTTTCTATGACTTAACAAAAACAAATATTAAATAATCACCGAATAGGGCGCTCCCGACTCGCACTATCTACGTCGAGGCTACGGGACTGCACCAGTTGGTTATATATTCGTGGATTCCAGTAAAGTTCTGCCGCCTTCTTATGTTTCTTTAACGCGATAGCATTTAGCGTATACTACCTTAATCCGTCCGAAACTCGAATACGCGTCTGCTATTTGGGATCCCCATCAATCTTGTATCATCAGTAACATCGAAGCCCTGCAAAACCGTGCTGCCCGATTCATCTTTTCTGATTCTTCATGTTATACCAGCGTCACGTCATTGAAGTCTAAAGCCGAGCTAGATAACTTAGCACTGCGCCGTAAAATTTCCCACCTATCACTTTTCCACAAGCTTTATCACCATACTTCCCTTCATGGTGAATTCTTTCAGCTACCTGCAGTTATCTTCCCACCTCGCGATCATCCTTACAAAGTTAAACGCATGAACTGCCAGTCATCCCATTATGCTTATTCTTTTTTACCGCGCACAATAACCGAATGGAACGCTTTACCATCACACATTGCCACAGAATCTGACCTAAATAAGTTCCAACACCTTATTCGCTGATGTTTCAACAAGATTTTTTTTTCAGTGTTCTTTCTTCCGCCTTGTATTCTTTTAATTTTAAATTTTTGATTTTTATTTCGCACTTTTTCCGTATCGTCTTTTTCTTGGGGTGATGTTATTTATTTCTCAAATTTTCCTACTATGTGCATTGTTGCGACTCTTTTTGTGGATGCCTATTTTTGATTAATATTTTGTGATTTCTATTTTATTTCAGTGCAATATTTATTTATTTATTTATTTATTTATTTATTTATTTATTTATTTATTTATTTATTTATTTATTTATTTATTTATTTATAGAATACTGCAGGCTGGTAAGGCCCAAGCAGGAGTGGGATAAACATACAGGGAACTCCGACGACCAGCAGAAGACGACGCCAACAGCAGAATTCAGTAGAACGGATGTAGTAAATACGGAGCATGAAAATAAAACCAGTCGCAACAAACAACAGACAATATTTAACGGTCAAGTACTTGTTCATTGGCGGAAAGCACATTTTCGGATACAAACACATGAGGGGGTAGGTTGTTCCAATCTTCTATAGTTCGTGGAAAGAAAGAATATTTAAAGTTATTGGTAATATTTTAACCATGTTCCTATGCTTTGTACTTACTCCCCCCCTCCCCCAAGTAATACCCTCAAATGAGGGCCTTTGGGGGTATTTTGAATAAATAAATAAATAAAATTTGTCGCCGGGAGTGTACGACAGAGTGCAACCGACCTGTTGCAGTCGTAGGGGTGCGCGTGGAAGCCGTCGCCTCGGCAGGGGAGTGGCTGTCCCTCCCGGAAGCTGGAACGCACGGGAGCCCGTAGCGGCTGCAGCGGGGGCCTCAGGCGGACGTCGTAGGCGGGGCCCCGGGCAACCTGGTTGTAGCAGGGGTCGTCGCCGTGCGGCACCAGGCACAGCCGCTGGAACTCGTCGAACGCGGTGCCCTCGGGGCAGCCGTACGTGTAGAGGGTGTAGACGCCCTGCCGGCTGCGCACCGGCGCGCACCGGTAGAAGCGGCCGCAGTGGTTCGGGTCCCGGTAGAAGCCCTCCTGGTAGCACGGGTAGCCTGCGTGTGCACGGGCATAGCAACCAGGTGAGAACAGAGAGACTGGTGGCGACATGCTTACCCCACCGCACGTACTATCAGCAAGAAATGAAACGCGAACAAGACAACTGAGCCAGAGACAGCAAAATAAAAAGCTCTTAGCCACGGGAAGCTCGATACAAGCTCAGGTTATTTGAATTTCGAAAGCGCAAACAGTCTTCTTGAGAAATGTTAATCAATCTCGCTTGTAGTTCCTCTCTAGGAGCTAATATGATGGTGTTTTTGTGTTGCCACCTCAGTTTTCTTGTTCGCGTTTCATTCGTTGCTGATAGTACAATGCCGGGAGAAAAAGTGGAGCATGTAGTGTAGTCCGTACAGCGATCAAAAGGGGTGCTTTTACGTAGTCTGCAAATTTCCTTAGTCCTGTCCTGATATGATTTCCATTTCTGAATAAATGCATTCATACCCCTGAACACTCCTGTGACTGTCTGTCTTATTCACATGTACTGCGGCTGGAATGTTATGTACTGCCTGGGCCTTCGACTATTTAAAATAGACCCACTGAGTTACGTGATTTTTGCAAATGGCGACCGATACTTCCCCTGAGTTTATAAGTGACATTCGCAAATACCTGCAGGAATTGCACTTATGCCGGAGTATTCGATGAGTTTTGACTGGCGGCGGCAAAGCTGAGGTTCACAACAACCTGCGGCCTTTATCTCAAGCTTTGCCGCATGAAAAGAGTGTGTTGTGGCGAAGAGCTTGACACGTACTGACACTGGTGAAACTACGCTAAAAGATCAAGTAGCACCACATAAAGACGAAGATTGCTATTTTAAGGAAGCACGTTTTGTAAGTTTTTGCTTATCCCTATTTATATTTAACGCAGTAGTGGGCAGCAGAAAGGTATGTGGGTTGATGAGATCAAGAAGTTTGTGGGGATAAAATGGCCGCAACTGTCAAAGGACAGGGTTTTTGAGAGATGTGGCCGAGACATTTTTGTCTTGCAATGGGCGTAGCCAGGCGGATGGTGATGATGATGGCGATGATTGACATTTATTGCAAAATGAAGTGAACTAAGTCGTATCGACAAAGTTTGCAAATTGTACATTACTATATTGTCTTTTATCGTGAAATAATGTGGCGTTCGGGCCGGCTTGCTGAGCTTTAATGTGGACGCGGAGCACTTAAATTTTGTGTGAAGTCCTTGAATTTCCAAGATGCGCTGCCGTTCAGAACAAGGATGAATGAGAAAAAAAAAAATGAATGCCACCTCCCGAAGCACTGCAGAGAAGCACACTTTCAAGTAGCTCTACTTTGGAAGTCTGTTTAATAGCCAACAAAGTATGACTGCCCCGACTGATTCATTGTAAATAGTAAAACATTGCATTAAAGGCCGTTTCGTTAAACATTACAGTTATATATGACTTATCGTCACAATCGTACTGGATCAAAAAGGCAAAAAGTAAGTCTCCTTGCTAAAAGAAATCATCTCATCATCATCATCAGCCTAGCTACGCCCGCTGCAGGGCATAGACCTTTCCCATGTCTCTCCATTTAACCGTGTTCATTGCAAGCTGCTGTCACTGTATCCCCGCAGACTTCCTAATCTCATCCGCCCACATAACTTTCTGCCGCCCCCTGCTACGCTTGCCTTCTCTTGGAATCCACTCCGTTACCCTTAATAAGGACCAGCGGTTATCTTGCCTTCGCATCACATGCCCTGCCCAAGCCCACTTAGACTCGGATGCCATTAACCCACGTTTGCTCCCTCACCCACTCTGCCCGCTTCCGATACCGATCCACCTATCAGCTACACCGCAATTAACCTCCTAAGCCTTTGGCGACGCAAATTTATGATCTTCTTACATGCCATCATATCACACAGACAGCTACTCATCGCACCGTCGTCTAACCACTGCACATTGTACACGCGTGCTGTAACGAGCTATAAAATGCCATACCTAGCGAAGGACTTCAGTTCATATCCTCGAGTCCAAGAAAATGCAACGCGACACCCTTGAAGTAAAAAAAAAGAAAGAATGAATGAAACGAAAATTTAAGTGAGTGTACTGTTTTGAGAGAGAGGAGACATTATTTTACCACCCAGGTTCCGGGTCCCTCTTTCAAGTCAGTGGCTTGAGGCGGTATGGTGGTTACACACATCGGGCAGCGGTGGCGGTGGCACGTTGCTGCACAAGAGTGCTCAAACAACTGTTTTGAATTTGCAGTTCCTTCGCTGCTGTCCGTCTGCAAGAATTTCCGTATCAAGCGCGATCTGCATTCTGCTGGCTTCGTTGACGCACCGTGTGCGGCTGCCTATCGTGCTGTCATCACGTGAAGATACGCCCCTTCCTTCTGGCTATAAAGCTGCGCAAGTCGTCGAGAGCCTTCACACATCGGGCAGCGGTGGCGGTGGCACGTTGCTGCACAAGAGTGCTCAAACAACTGTTTTGAATTTGCAGTTCCTTCGCTGCTGTCCGTCTGCAAGAATTTCCGTATCAAGCGCGATCTGCATTCTGCTGGCTTCGTTGACGCACCGTGTGCGGCTGCCTATCGTGCTGTCATCACGTGAAGATACGCCCCTTCCTTCTGGCTATAAAGCTGCGCAAGTCGTCGAGAGCCTTCACACATCGGGCAGCGGTGGCGGTGGCACGTTGCTGCACAAGAGTGCTCAAACAACTGTTTTGAATTTGCAGGTCAGTTGTCTTTTCTTAGTGTTGTTAAGCTGCCAGTGCATACTGCCGCCACTGCTGCCACTGCTGCCCATGGTCTAGTGTCTTGCTTGCAATGTCATCTGAAAATTTTGATCCTTGTTCTGCATGCTACGAAGACATTATAGATGGTGAAGAATTTATGACTTGTGCGGATTGCTGTCAAAGGTTTCATATAGGGAAGTGTGCAGGGGTTGGGGAGCGGAGTTTCAAAGCAAAAAATGCTGAATTAAGAAAAGCCCTGAAATGCTTGACATGTCGATCTTCGGCGTCTCGCAGTCATGATAGTAGCAGTAATGCATCTTCTGCTGTCTTATGCAAACAGCTTGCTGAGATTAGTAGGTCTTTGGCAAATCTCACAGCCAAAGTGGATGATCTGACATCTTTGAAGGAAACCGTTTCAAGCATTGAAATGTCTGTACAACATATGTCTGACACGTATGACAAATTGCTCGAAGTATCTAATAGGCATGACAAGGAAATCGAGCTCCTACGTAAGAGAGTTGACGACATTGAGGCAAACCAGGACGAGCAGCAAATTCGAAAACTGCGTCAGGAATTGAACGACCTGAGCCAGTACAGTAGGCGGCAAAACATGGAAATACATGGAATGCCTGTGACAGATGGTGAAGATTTACTGAGCAAAGTAAACAGCCTTGCTGTGAAGCTTGACTTGCCCACACTTGTAGCAAAGGACATTGAAGGGCTACACCGCCTTCCATCTCAACCTGACAAGGTGCCTGTGGTTTTGATCCGTTTTGCCAACCGATCCACAAAAACAGACTGGATTTCAAAGCGCAAAGAATGCGAAGATGACATTCGATTCTTTGATAACCTGACGGCTTCTAGCAGGAATTTACTGTGGCTCGCTAAAATGAAGGCTAAGGAAATGAAGTACGCTTTCGTCTGGTCAAAGGAAGGAAAGATCTACGCTCGAAAGCAACCTGGTGCACGAGCCATCAGGATAGCTTGTGAGGAGGACATTGATAAGATGGTTTAATCACTGTTGCTGCGAGACTGCGCAGTACACCTGCTCAACAATGGCTTATTTTACTGCCGAGTCATTCACCGACTTTCTAAAGGACGGTGCTTACAATCCTCGCAACACACTATCTCTTTACCACTTGAATTGTCAAAGCCTAAAAAATAAATCAGAAGAAGTAGAAGCTGAATTAACTAAACTGAATTTTAATTTTGACCTTATTGCCTTCACTGAAACATGGTTTACCTCAAATGCAGATGTCAATGAGTTTCCTGGTTACAAACCTATTTCAGTATTTCGAGATGGAAAGCGTGGTGGTGGTGTATCTTTATATGTGCAAAATTATTTGTGCTTCGAGGTCTTGTCGGATTATTCACTTGTTTGTACTGATTTTGAAACTGTCTGCATTGCTTTTCATAGAGTTGCTATTATGGTTGTGTATCGCCCCCCTCGAGGAAATTCTGACAATTTTTTTCGCTTCATTGATTGTTTTCTGAAGTTTGCAAACCAAAACAACTGGCGTATCATTGTGCTAGGTGACTTCAATATCAACTTTTTGGAGGACAACGCTCTGAAGATTAATTTAAATGAAATAATGCTGTCTAATGGTTGTGACAACACTATTGAATTGCCTACTCGCATATCCTTGCACTCTGAAACATTAATTGATTTGTGCTTCACTAATTTCCCACCTCATAGTTGCATATCCGGTGTTTTTTCTTCTGGGATTAGTGATCACTTGCCTTTCTTTTCACTTTTTCCTGACACGACCAAATTGAACAAACCCGTTCACGCTCGTAGAGTTATTGATGAAAAGAGCATCTCCAGATTTTGTCACTTGTTGTCTACAATTAACTGGGTAGATGTATATGGTGAAAATGACTCGTCCCGTGCTTATGATATATTTATTCAGAAGCTGCTTGAATGCTATTACGCTGCGTTCCCAACTCAAACTATAAAAAAACATAGAAAGGCTAGAAAAGAATGGATGACAGGAGCACTTTTGAAACAAATTAAAGAAAAGAACAAAATGTTCTCTCGTTTTTTGGAAACGCGTTGCCCGGATGATTTAGTTAAGTTTAAGAAGTTTCGAAATAAATTAAACTCAAATCTAAAGAAAGCTAAATCTTTTTTCTATATTAATAAGTTTTCGTCAATCTTACACAATCCTAAATTACTTTGGCAAGGTATTAACGTTATTATAGGGAACAGGAAGAATTGTCTTCCCTCTGAGCTGAAAGTCAATGGGGTGAATTATGCTGGAGTTTCACTTGCCAATATGCTGAATGAACACTTTTTAGCTGCCGGAGCATACCGACCCTCTGCTAGCTGTCATTCAACTCGGACTGTAGACTCATACTTACCCTCTTGCAGTACTGAATCTATATTTTTGTCCCCTACTTCAGAGGATGAAGTTATTTCTATCATTAATTCTTTTAGGAACACCTGCTCACCTGGAGATGACGAAGTTGCTGCTTTTCCTATAAAATGTGCTGTAAATATTATTGCTGGCCCTCTTACGCATATTTGTAACAGAATGCTACTTTCTGGTGTATTCCCTAGCAAATTAAAAGTCGCACGAGTTACCGTTTTATTCAAAGGAGGCAACAAAAATGACCCAAATAATTACCGTCCTATTTCGGTATTGCCTTTGTTTTCGAAGTTAGCTGAGCGTGTACTCTATAGGCGACTAAACAATTTCTTACAAGCTAAACATCTTATCTGCCCCCAACAGTATGGCTTTCAGGCCGGTAAATCAACAGAATCTGCTCTGTTAGATATTAAGAACTCTATAATTAACAATTTAGAAACTAAGCTTTTTTCAGTTGGAATTTTTCTTGATCTGCGCAAAGCTTTCGATTCTGTGCAACATACAATACTACTCCATAAATTAGAGACTTATGGGATCCGTGGAGTGGCAAATTCACTTTTGGAAAGTTATCTAACTGCACGGATACAGTACACTCAGATTCATGATGTAAAATCCAGTTTTGGTATGATAAAATTCGGTGTTCCTCAGGGTTCAATTTTGGGACCACTTTTATTTACTCTCTATATTAATGACATTGTAAACATTCCATTAACTCCTAATATCATGATGTATGCCGACGATACTAATGTCTTTTTTTCCGGCTCCAGTCTCCAAGTAATTGAACACCAATGTAATGCCTGGCTTGAGGAGTTAGCGGTTTGGCTCTATGTTAATCAACTTCAATTAAACGTAAACAAAACAAAGTTTATGCTCTTCCATCCAAAAAACAAACCATTAGATCATCACATCAAACTATTTTTTAATGACTTTAACATCGAGCAAGTTCATAGTTGCCGGTTCCTTGGTGTGTTTTTTCGTAGCGATTTGGGTTGGACTGATCATATAAACTACATTAGACTAAAAATGGCCAGATCTATTTATGTTATTTATCGTGTTAGACATCTCCTCCCACTACAAGTTAAAAAACAGCTATATTTTGCCCTTGTTCATTCTCACCTGGTGTATTGCAACCTAGTGTGGGGTACATGCAACAAAACGGATTCATACAAATTGCTTTCTCTCCAGAAAAGAGCTCTACGTTTATTAAGTTCAAGTTCATCTGTTGAAACAAATCTTTTCGAAACATTTCATGTGCGCAATTTCTTTCATTCATACAATTTTAGTTTGGCTCTTCATATTTTTTATAAAGTCAAGCATGACTTTAGCTCTTTCTCTAACACTTATAATTCAAGAAACGTTGCGTATGGTCTACGTTCCGTTGCCCTATCTACTGCAAGACCCAGAACAAATTATGGTAAACAAACAACCGATTATCAAATTATAACATTGTGTAATACCTACCAGTCTCTTATTCAGATTGCTTTAGAAAGTTATAGTGTGTCTGTATTCAAGAAAAAACTAACGATTCTTTCCCCCCCCGGTTAAATTTCAGCTAATTCTGTATACTTAGTTGTTTTTTTTTTTTGAGTGTGTGTTTGTGTTCTGCCTTTTTTTTTGAATGTGCATATTATGAAATGTTTTGTTTATTGTTAATTGATATTTATTATTGTCTATCATTAACTATTTTCTATTGTGATCATGTTTGCTCATTGTTTTTTTTATCTTTTGTCCATTCGGCCCCCGTTTCCATGATGTGTGATCGGGGTGTAGGCCTTGTCAGGAGGCAAGCTTGGTCTACCTCCTTTAGCCTCACCTCGAGGGCATATTGTATATAATATGGCCAAATAAACCTACTACTACTACTACTACTACTACTACTACTACTACTACTACTACTACTACTACTACTACTACTACTACTACTACTACTACTACTACTACTACTACTACTACTACTACTACTACTACTACTACTACTACTACTACTACTACTACTACTACTACTACTACTACTACTACTACTACTACTACTACTACTACTACTACTACTACTACTACTACTACTACTACTACTACTACTACTACTACTACTACTACTACTACTACTACTACTACTACTACTACTACTACTACTACTACTACTACTACTACTACTACTACTACTACTACTACTACTACTACTACTACTACTACTACTACTACTACTACTACTACTACTACTACTACTACTACTACTACTACTACTACTACTACTACTACTACTACTACTACTACTACTACTACTACTACTACTACTACTACTACTACTACTACTACTACTACTACTACTACTACTACTACTACTACTACTACTACTACTACTACTACTACTACTACTACTACTACTACTACTACTACTACTACTACTACTACTACTACTACTACTACTACTACTACTACTACTACTACTACTACTACTACTACTACTACTACTACTACTACTACTACTACTACTACTACTACTACTACTACTACTACTACTACTACTACTACTACTACTACTACTACTACTACTACTACTACTACTACTACTACTACTACTACTACTACTACTACTACTACTACTACTACTACTACTACTACTACTACTACTACTACTACTACTACTACTACTACTACTACTACTACTACTACTACTACTACTACTACTACTACTACTACTACTACTACTACTACTACTACTACTACTACTACTACTACTACTACTACTACTACTACTACTACTACTACTACTACTACTACTACTACTACTACTACTACTACTACTACTACTACTACTACTACTACTACTACTACTACTACTACTACTACTACTACTACTACTACTACTACTACTACTACTACTACTACTACTACTACTACTACTACTACTACTACTACTACTACTACTACTACTACTACTACTACTACTACTACTACTACTACTACTACTACTACTACTACTACTACTACTACTACTACTACTACTACTACTACTACTACTACTACTACTACTACTACTACTACTACTACTACTACTACTACTACTACTACTACTACTACTACTACTACTACTACTACTACTACTACTACTACTACTACTACTACTACTACTACTACTACTACTACTACTACTACTACTACTACTACTACTACTACTACTACTACTACTACTACTACTACTACTACTACTACTACTACTACTACTACTACTACTACTACTACTACTACTACTACTACTACTACTACTACTACTACTACTACTACTACTACTACTACTACTACTACTACTACTACTACTACTACTACTACTACTACTACTACTACTACTACTACTACTACTACTACTACTACTACTACTACTACTACTACTACTACTACTACTACTACTACTACTACTACTACTACTACTACTACTACTACTACTACTACTACTACTACTACTACTACTACTACTACTACTACTACTACAAGTCCTGGCTGATGTTCGCAGAGATGATATTTTAACGCTTTTATTGACTGCTATTAAGGCGAAAGTCTTTAATGCCTCATACTGTCGTTAGCAGACGCGGTCGTCAGCCGTGTCGACAGACGCGTCGGCAGATTTGTCCGCCTTTCGGCGTCACTGCTTAAAAAGAAACTGCGCCGAGGGTGGGAATCGAACCAGGGCCTGTGGCATTTGAAGCGGAGGAGACGCTACCACTCTGCCACGAAGGCTCAAGGTTCGAGCATCAATAAAGGCGCATCTAGTGAATGCATGGGTTTCATAAATAAGACAAAAGGAATAAAGTGAAGTAAAGGAAAAATAAAAATAAGGAAATAAGCAAAAATAAAAACAAAATAAAAATAATATATGACAATAAAAATAAAAACAATAAAAACGAAAAAGAGAAAAAACTAAATATGAAAAATACAAAAATAAATAAAAACAAACAGTGGGTCAGGAAACGCTTTCGCCTCGGAGCACTTTAGAGAGCCAAAGTGCCCCTGAATTTTTTCTTGTTATACCGTCGTCCAGACACAACATTTTTTCTTGTTTTTGAAATAAAATCGGCCTGCATGATGCCCTAACCCCACGCACAGCCCTCATAAGAAGTCCTTGGGCTTTTCTTTATCAGCAAAAAGCAATGGTTTCCTTGTAGTCGAGCAGTCAAGACACCCGTCAAGCTGTAACCTCCTCTAAGGCGACAAGAACAGTAGTGCTAGGTTTTCAAGGCCGTTTGGTTTTTAAGGGTGCCGCATGAGGGCTCCACTGTGCAGCTCAAAAGCAGGTCGTGTGGCCCGAATACTTTTGAACAAGACTGTACACATAGACTTTGCTTGTAGGAATTAAACTTCAACCTGAGCTGCAATCCGCGCTTGATTTCTCGTTAGATCTCCACCTTAGCGAGTCCGCCACTGCGTACAAGCGAAAACCTTGAAGGGAACCGCACAGCGCCTCTCTGCCTTGAAGTGAATGTGTGTACGAAGACAGCTTCGGATATGAAACCCCGCAATTCTCGCAGAGGACGGGGGGGATTGAAGACGAATCTTGGAATTAATCCCACTACGAGGTGACGTCAGAGGGGCGTACGCGCGGGCCGTCATTTGTCCGAGGCAGCGTGTTGTTCCCGACAGGGGCGAGCGGCGACAGGCCGTGACACTGCGCGTTGAGAGGCGGCGCCGTGAAAGCAACGACGCGGCCGCGCATCAGCCACCCGGTATAGAGTACCGCATCAGCGTGGATTTAAGCCTCGTGCAATTATGCGTGCACTCCCTGCTCTTTTAACGCGTTAACGTTAGAAGGGCGTGTGGAAGCGAAAATGGCGACCGCCGTCTGTTAGTAGACAGTGGAAAGGCTATCAAGAACTTTTAGATACTACCTCGGATATGGCGTGTGGCACCTTATACCGAACTTAAGTATGGCACCTCGGATATAACGAACTTTCATGTGTTATCCTCGGATATAACGAATTTTTGTAGATACTACCTCCGGCATGACGTATGGAACCCTGGATATACCGAACTTAAGAGTGCCATTTCGGATATAACGAACTTTCGTGTGTTATCCTCGGATATAACGAATTTAACGTGTTGACCTCGGATATAACAAACCTAATGGTACATTCGGCAGGCTGTTTTCGAGCGTTGTAGAGTATTACGAAAAAGGTGGTTGTATTCGGCTGGTCGAAAAAGGGCAATTGACATGTATGCGGCTTGAGTGAACCGCCTCTGATATATCGAACTTTAGTGTGTGAGCCTCGGATGTAATGAACATTTGGCTGCTAAAGCCTTAAACGTTGCACCGATACCGAGAATCGCCTAATCGTTTTCCTTTTTTTTTTAACCGTGGATCGTCTACTAGTCTGTTGTTGTTTTCGTTTTCCAAATGAACATTGAGATCATACTGAAGTTGGCCTGTATCGACAGAGTACCGCATTCTACGACAAAGAGGCTACTTACTTTCACTGAAGACGGATATTTTATTAGCTAGAAAAGTTCGAAAAACGAAATGTAGGTGTTGCCACCATCGGCAATTTTCACAAGCAAACCACAGTGGCGTCGCGATAGTTTTTTTGTGTCACGGATCCGTGAGGCTAGTCTACATCGCTATTCACTTCAAAACGGAGACCACGGAGTTATTTTTTTTGTCACAAGTTTGATTTGGTTTATGGAGTTTAACGTCCCAAAGCGACTCAGGCTATGAGAGACGCCGTAGTGAAGGGCTCCGGAAAGTTCGACCACCCGGGGCTCTTTAACGTGCACTGACATCGCACAGTACACGGGCCTCTAGAATTTCGCCTCCATCGAAATTCGACCGCCGCGGCCGGGATCGAACCCGCGTGTTTCGGGTCAGCAGCCGAGCACCATAACCACTGAGCCACCGCGGCGACTTGTCACAAGTTTGAATCGTGTACCAGGAAATTTTTAAATCCAGATTTCTTAGCAGTAAATGCGTTTTTAGCTGCCGAACAAACATAAGCATAGCCAGTGAGATTCATAAACGTTTTTTTTATTGAGAACAATAATTGGATTACGTTGTTTTCAGTGTTCGGTTAAGGACTCCGTTAATCTATTGCTTGATAAAGCGTTCAGGATACATGTATGCATTCACAATAAATTACCAGGTGACAGATTTTTTTTGGGCTGAACAAATTCAGTAAATATTTCCTGGTGCGATAGTCACCTGCCCTCCAGAATGGCGCCGGTAGGCATACGGGCTCATCTATGCTAATGCGTATTTTGTTCAGCCTTCTTGCAAAAAAAAAAAAGGTGTCATGTAACACTTTTCCTGAGTAAACTAATCTTAAAGGGATCATTTCCATGTCGATTTTGACTTACAGTCGAGATCAAAAACAATGCATACCACGCGAGCTTCGGTTGGATTGCATCGCCGTGCCACGCGATTCCAGGCAGCGCCCTCTATCGGGACAGGGAAGTAGATGACCATTTTTATCTTCAGGCTTGTCAGCCTGCTCATTTGATTTCGCGGTGTCCTTCTTTGGTGAAAACGCAGAAATGTCCCTAAAGGGAAGCGAGCCATGTATGAAAGGAAAACAATAATAATATCTTCTTAAGTTCGGCCGATAAGCACAATACATCTTAGCACGCGAAATCGGCTAGCAATTTGTTATAACTTGTTAAGAAATTTTTACGAAGCTATCTGGGGCAACACATTGTAAGCTGTCCTTAAACACTGCTCTCAATTTCTTTCTCCAAAATGACTAGGCTACTACACAACAAAAGCAAGTTAATGCAATATTTAAATCCACGGGGTGAGTTACGATTGATATGGATTGTGGCGGCAAATTTCAGTTTTTTTCGTTGGTTGAAAGGGAATGACCGTGACAGTGACCTTTCATATCACTGCAGGTGATACTGCAAACAAGAAGAAACATGATGCGGAATCGGGCAACCTTTAAGTAAAAAAAAAAAAAAAAATCTGTCAGAACAGAGTGAAATTAAAGAGGGCGATGAGCCGGCATTATTCCTCTTTGTTTATCATCGTGTTTTTGCTAGTCAGTCATCTGAGCCGATTCTGGTCTTAGTAACAGCACAGCGCAGCAGTAGCAGAGATATGCGCAGTACCCGTACTGCAGATTATCGCGATACCTAGCGCTGTGCAGTGAACGGTTGCGGTGTTACGCGAAAGGAAAGTTGAAGGGCACCGCTACCTGATCCCACAGCCTACAGGTGGCACGCACTTAAACTAGCTTTTGACATCTCCCCCGGAGTTAGCTATGTCCGTAAACACACTTTCGTAACTGCAGGCTCGAAGAAGGGTGGTATCCGAAGCTTGCTGACCAGCGTTTTGACAGGTCCGATACTTCGAGCAAGTTCTACCACAAGTATACGACGAGAAGTACGATATTCCGGCAGTTGCACAGATGCGGACAGATCCTCCTGTCGAAATCTTGGTAAGTGAACTTCCCTTCCTGTCCCTATTCAAGCTTGTGCTTCCAGAATAATGTGCCGCCTCTCTTCTAGAGAGCTTCGTAGTTGGCTTAACTGGCGAAAAGGTTCGCCTGCGACCGGTTTTGCATTCTACCCCTAGCAGTCGTAGCGTAATCGCTTCACGAAAAGATTCGCTTGCGACATATTTTGCATTTTGCTCTTAGTAGTCGTCGCATAATTGCTTGCCGTGATGTAGCCGTTAGGATTAACGGAGTATATGTGACGTGCAGTAGATTGCATTCGACCAAATAACGAGACATCTGCTACGAATCTATGAACACAAACACACCTCGATTCTTCTGTAGTTTGGTGGCCAATAGTTTCCTACGAAAAAAATTCAGGGGGCACTTTGGCTCTCTAAAGTTCTGCAAGGCGAAAGCCCTTCCTGGCGCACTGTTTGGCATTGACTGCGAGACTGTTTGTGCTGTACTAGTGCTTTATTTGACTACACACTTTGACTACACATTACAATTACTCACTTTGACTGCTTCTTTAGCGCGACTCTCTCTCTGCTTTGATGCGTTCGGTTGTATCCATGGCTCTGTTCGCAGTAATAAGGTATGTAATGTGGTCACCCGCGGACGTCTTACGTCCTCTGTCGGAGCGGACGCCAACTATTTTATTAGTTGTCGTCTGCTCCAAAAGAGGGCGTCAGGCATCCGTGGGTTACCTCATTACTTCGAATCCGCGCACTCTGGCGTCATAACCATTTCGACCAACCGAAAAGCGTGACACCTCTGCTGACAACAGTTTGTCGACAACGGTGAGGCATTAAAGGCTTCCGCCTTAAAAAGGGTGGGCTGACTGGGGAGAGAGGGGATTAAATACGCGTCGATACGGTACCTATACCCCGATGCAAGAGGTCGCGCGCGGTGAGGAGCCGCTCTCAAGGCTACGTCGCACAGTCGGGGTAACGCGAGTCACGGAACTGTCCGTCGCGCGCGGTGACGACGCGACTGCGACGTGTACCCGGAAAGTCGCGCCGCCCCGAGTGACCGCGCGGCAACTCTACGCGTTCAACAGCCGTCAACATGCGCTAAACACCAACATGTACACCGCTCATGGAGCTCACGTTTTTCCAGGGCCAGTGCGTGCCACGTCTCAGCCATATTAGGCGTCCAAAATTTTCTTTATCTATACTTTTCCGGAGGCAGTTGCATAAAGGAGGCCCCCCCGGACTTTGGAGCGTCGATAGCGCAAGCGAACGAGCACTATGTGACGTCATAGCATGACGTGAACACATTCTAAGTGTATCATCTTCCACACTGAGAGTGCAAGGTCATTTGAAACGGGTCGTGAAGGCGAAGCTTGAATGCGGTCTAGTACCAATAGCGAGCGATATTAACTGGCGGTGGTTGTAGAGTGGACTGACATTGCCGAATAAAGCGGCGTCAGCGTTCAGGCTTCTCTGCAGTCAACAGCGACGGGCAGAGGCCCCGATAATGACTTCACATACGGCGGCGTTACGTTTCCAGCGAAGAAACGGTTGTTTCAAGGAAGAAAACGAAAGTCATCGAAGGTGAAGCTCAGGAAGCATTGTTTGGCGGCATCGGACGACATGCAACAGCATGCAGGCGAAGGCAGCGGACATCTGAAATTTCAGCGACAATGACGTCACTACGAGTCTCCCTGCATTCTCCAATGCATTGAGGAGAAGCCTGAACATCGCCGCGGTTTTAATCGACGATTACGAGATCAATTTAGTTAGAACCTTCCTAGATTCGAATGACCTCGAATTCTCAAAAACCCATTTCAGCTTCCCTTTAACTAATTTCTGATAATTAACTTTTTAACTATCATAGCTAGGCAACTGATTGCAAATAGATATTTGTAGTCGGTCGTTAGTGATAGCCATATCAGCTTTTAGCATTTCGAAAACGCGATTGTTCTCGGCGCCGTGGCTCGACAAAATTTGGCTACATCGTGTCAATATACATATCCTTTCGAAACGCATGTAGGTATAAAGCAACCTTTCCAGTGCACGTAACTATAGTGAAAAAAAAGCCAAATTTTGTCGAGCCACAGCGCCAAAAGTAATTGCCTTTTCGAACTAAGTGCGTGGCCGAACGAAGTGCGAAATTTGATTTCCGCTTCTTGACAAATAATCTTATAATCAGCAATAACAAAAAATAAGAGGTGCACTTAAGTTCCACCTTGAAGTCGTGCTACTTTCTTTCTTACTTCGCGGCAATATTTATTTTATTTCTGCAGGTATCTGAGAGGCTTTAGACAGACATCGGCTATTACAGGACTGTTAGTGAAGTGGTGCTTTGGCTGGTTTTCTCCCTTGACATGCCTTACCAACAGGCCCACCATTCTGCCCTGCTCCAGTCATCCCTATCCTGCGTTAGACGCGGCCCTCAGTTTGTTTATTTATCTCCCCACGGGACAATCACATACCCAGCTACGTTTCCCTTCCCTTTGCATTTTGTTATCATATATAACTAACCAAGCACCTGTCATCTGCTCCGCCCATTGCGTTTCTTATCCAAGTCTATTTCTAATCTCGCTAGCCACTGCCACCATCATCAACACCGGCATCCAGATTACTTTCATCATCCTTATCACCACCATCAGCCGAACTGCACCCAGCGCAGGACAGAGGCATCTCATGCTCACCTCCATTAACCCTGCCCTACGTCAGCTGAGGTCACCTTGTCCGAACAAGTTTTCGAACATCTTCCGCCCACCTGACTTTCCGCCTCCCCCTGGAATCCACTCCGTTGCCCTTAACGATCATCCGTTACCTTCCATTACGTCCACTGATCGACAGAGACCTTCTTCAGTAATCTTTCGGTATTCCCGGTGATCTTTAGCCGCCTTTGGCACAAAATTTCCTAGTCCTCCGTCTGCGCCCGAATCTGACCCCGCCCCTTCCTATACGTTCCCCTTCGCCTGGAATCCACTCCATTACCCTAACAGGACACTGGTTGTCTCTACCCTGCTTTATACGTACCCATTACAAGTCGATGTAACTGAGTACGTGTAATTCAGTCAAGCTAACCATGTCCCGCCTTCGTAGGGGCACCCGTCTTCGCGGCAGATTCGCCCCTCTCGCGGCCGATGACTTGCGGCGGAGGAAGAAAAAGGCGGCGGCGTCCGCGCTATAATCGTCGCGGCGCGCCCTAACGGTGCCGCTGGCGTCATTATTATGCAACGCGCGTCGTCAACTCTCGGCTGGGCGTGTTCGGCGCGCTGACCTCCGCCGCCAGCGCCATCGCGGGGACAGGCCGCTTGGCGTGACCTCCGGCCAGCTTTTCCTTCCCCTACGAAGCGCGAGCCGGCGTCGAGAGCGAGCTGATTTCGCACCCTCAGCTGCTGGCGCCGGAGGAAGGCGGGGGAATTCCTTACGGGCCACTAGTTCACGTGTCTGCCACCAGATGCCGCGGCTAACTTCAAAAACTTGAGTCGTTCAGGAACTCTGCACAAAAGTGACTGGCAAAAGAAAATGCTGCATAAGCAGACGGTGGAGCTCTCTATGACGGCTAAATCCAAGATTAAAAGGGATAACTTTTTTTGACGATTCCAAAGGGAGTGGTTTACTTTTCGAGGCCAGGGCTGGGTGCTTGAGGACGAGGTGTTAGCAACAAAAATGCGACACCACGGATGGCGTTTGCTGCTGCATGCAAGAAAGGGAAACGATAGAACACATCCTTATCCTGTGTAAGACCCCCAACCGTCAGTGCGCGATGCCGCTTCAGGAATCAGCGAATCACTAGGGTTTCAGAATAGCCAGGACATGCTCAGTTTCCGGAAAGTAGAAACAAGTAAGAGACAACAAGAGGTTTGGTGGAGAAATGTCGAGAGAAGTTTAGAAATTGGAAGAAAATTGGCAGTTAATTCGAAGATACTGAGGATGCCAGGAATTAATGGCTAGATGACACGTGTCACCACCCCAATACAAAGGGGAGGCTAATCAATGTATCTAATTGACTTAATGCCTCTACGAAGTCTCGAATTCCTTGCGAGGCGTCCGCGACAAAAGCGATGGTGTTCAATCAGATCCAGTGCCAACCATCGCATTCCATTTCAAGCTAAAATATGGGTATGATATGGTGGGGAGGGGTGGGGGGGAATGTGCTTCACCGCCATGGAGGTATTTCAAAGCACTTACTTTCCTTAAGGACCTAATTTTAGCGTTTTTGCCACAATCGCGTACATGTAGCGAGAAAATTTTCCCCCGTATTTGGCGAGAAAAATGTCTTGGCGTAACATGTTATGTAACTTGTTCTTGCCTTCAGTAAGCATTTGATAGAAATGAACGCTGCGAGGCGAAATTCGCGCTTACTCAAAAACAATTGTCTGGCAGCGTGCCAGTTCCGCCAAGCAGATAACATGCGCCCTTCCAGCTCGCGATGCCCTTCAGTGAGTCATTTCCCGTGAGTGGGCTTCATCATGGTTGGCCTAATTAAGTCAAACTTTACGTCCACTTTACTTTGTTCTTGCTCTAATGCCTGATGTACAGTCTTTGTCAAAAGTATACAGCCCAAGGTTTCTGCTTCTGAGCCCTGCATCTCGGCTCCCCTTGCATACTTGGGAACCTAATCTCACGAAAGTGGGAGGAACTCATGTCTTCAACCCTCCCAAGCTTAGGAATGTAAAATATGCTAAAAAGCCCCGCTGCACGGCTCTGAAGCAAACCTCTTTTATAGCGTGTTTTTGACAAAGAGTGTGCGTGCTCAGCGTACCACTGCGTGAAACTGTGGAAGAGGGGAACGGGCCTGCCTGCTTCGCGAACGATAAAGTCCACGAAAATATCGTTAATTGTGGCTTTCGTCCACTGTTTAGTAAATACCCCAAGGTGGAGTAGTTTTGTAATAAGGGAGTAATTGCTCATTAGCATCTACTCAAGTGAGCCATACGACCACAAAGGAAGCCGTGCACCTTTCATAGAAACTTCATAGTGGAATAAAAATTCCTCATGGTCCGGGGTTCGAACCCGGGACCACCACCTGTCCGGTGTAGTCGCTCTACCAAATGAGCTAACCAACTGAGTCCTGGTTAGGAGACGGTTTGTCGAGAGCGAATTGAAAAGCAACTCCAAGTGGGAACGGTGTTGGTCCAAAGTTAAGGGGACTCCCCCATGGTGGAGTAGATTTGTGATGAGGAAGTAATTACTCATAAGCATCCACTGAAGCGTAACCATGCGCCTACAAAGGAAAGCTATACAAATTTCTAAAAAAATTCATAGTTGAAAAATTGCAGTTGGAGGAGACTCCGGACCAGGGTGATTTTTCTTCAACTACTATGTTTCTAACATAGGTGTATAACTAACTTCCAATTGTAGCCGTATGGCTGCGCTTGGGTGGATGCTATCAAAAGATTACTACCGTATTGCTAACTATGGCTTTGTTCTTGAAACGAGGAAAAGGAGAATGTTAGGATCAGCCCTGTTTATGTCGCATCCATAAACGTAAGTGCGACAGAGGTCGCATGGGCCTATTTTCGCATTGAAAACGGTGCTGACAAGCTGCCCATACATACGAAGACGGCTATAAGAACGGAACAGCAGAGAGGATAGACCACACCTTTGCGTCGCTGCTTCCCGACTTTTCATGGCCCTTGCAGCCATCACAGTGCGGTTCAAGAAGGTAGAATTGCTCAAAAGAAGCGATATTTGGCTCCCATCACACGGAAACCTTGTTTGCAAATGCCGTTGACTATCAAAGTTATCGGTTTTGCGCCGTGGCCTATTATACCACATTCACGCCCCACTCGGTCACAATTTCGGTTTCAGTTACAGCTCTGTGGTTGTTCAAACCTCACAGCCTTGCGGACGGGAAGGCGGATGGGGCGTAATCAGAGAAAAGCAAAGCTGGGATCAGAGCGAAAATAATAACAAGAAAAAAAGAGGCTGAGGGAGGAGCTCTGTTGTCAAGACGGAGGTACTCCCGCTTCCGGCTTCGCTTTAATGCTGACGTCAGCTCCTGTCCTGACCCCTTCCTTCCTCCAGCTCTAAGACCGTGCCTGGAGGTGGTCCGATACGACCACGTGACAGTGCCCTCCGTCATCGCACAAACGTGCCGGAGGTGCTTAGCCCCACGGCAGCTTGGAAGATCGCGTGCACTTTCGTCTCTGGCGTCAGCGAGTGTATAGGCACGGTGCCGGAGTTTGGGTTGATACGCGTGACCTTCCACGCTTTTTTTACAAACTGCCTAGTGTCGGACGGCCTTCGAAGAACACTTTCTCTGCTAGTGACGCCCCACCAACTGAGGCGACAGCTATACACGCAAGGAACGCCGCTATCGCGCGGGGCTTGTTGGCAAACAACCCGCGACGTCCCATGTTTTTGGTAGCATAGCGTACTGTTTTGTAGTTTTGCCTCCAACGGTTCATTTCGTTTGTATGTACAGGTCCTTCCAATATGAAAGGGAACAACTGGTTCCCTCTCCCTTCCCCCCCTCCAAAAAAAAAAGAAAACACAAATCTTTTTTTGTTGTTTCTCTACTAAAGTTGGAAATGAAGCAAGGCAACCATGCGGGCTAGTTGATGTGTATCAAACATAATCAGCCCAGCGACAAAAACGGGAACACAATAACACGAAGTACATAGGACAGTGCTCTCCTGTGTGCTTCTTCTTCTTGTGTTCCCGTTTTTTTCACTGGTTTCTATATGTTTAAGCTCGAAGTGACTTCTAAGTGTGATACATGAGGAAAACAAGTTAGAAAACATAAAGTGCGTATCACGCATAATTAAGGAGCAACCGCTAATTTAACGCCCACATTTAGTTCCCTTTAATATTGGAGGGCCTTGTGCATTTGCTCGCATAAAGAAACAAATCACGTGACGTCAATCCCGGACATTAAATGGAGAGCCTTGTCAGGCACGGTGTGGAGGTCATTATATAGAAGGGGCCTTTACCTTGAATTTGACTCGACTGATAGCGATGACGATGGGCTTACTGATTTCTGTGAACTGCCGACCCTCGTGTGACACCATACGTAAGAGGCATTGCTTGAAAGCCCATCGCAGACTACGACGAGCTGGAAAGTTGCACGGCACGCGGCGATCGCGCTGGTTTCCGTCTCTCGGAAATCCAAGTGGAAGCTTGCAGCGAGCGCGACATGCGGACAGTCCTCGGTCAACAGCCGCCGCCGCTGCCTAGCGCTCACAACTCTCGCTTACAGGGTGCCTGACGCCTGACGCCTGCCGCAAATGTCCAAGCACGACGTGTGCATTCACAGAGGACGTGCACTGGATTTCGACCGCTCCTTGTCAGACTATAGGAGACAGGGTATGGCATACACCGTTATAAAAATGGTCTATAGCCTTTCTTAGACTTCTTGTAGACTTCTTAGACTTCTTATATTCCCTTCCTATAGACAATTCCTTGTGTCTATTCATAGTCTATAGAGTGTTACTAGAAAAAAGTTTACTCAAACTGGAGCACGAAGAGACATAGCACAGAGGAAGACCGAAGGATGTCCTGGGTCATGGACTCAGATACGGCAAGAAGTGTACACCCAAAAGTGTAGCCCGCTCATTAAAGGGGCAGAACGCAGTAGTCTCGACTCTGTAACTAAACAGTTTAGTTCACTCGAACACCATCTCCGCCTGTGTTCGGCACGGAGTTGTTTTTTTTTTTCTTTTCGATCAAATTTGCATTTCGTGTATGAGTGGTCGTACCATATGGCGTTCGGTTTCCTTTTTTATATCGGCGTTTTCGTGATTGTAGTGCTTTACACTTGATTATCCCCTCACGTACTCGGAATGAGATTTCCAAGTAGCTAATTATCTCGTTACTTCGCGCTTTTTGTCATTCCATTCCTGAGAAACAAAGTGTTAGACGCAGCTTTCTCGTCTGAAAACTGTCATCTGTTGTAGTCCAGAGAAGAACATGGCGAGTTACCGCGTTTCATCGTTTCTTGTGTTGAAAAAAACCAAAAAAGAAACCTTAGATATTTGGCATTCTTGAAAAGTGACCCGGGAGGTGGTGGTGGTGGGAATGTACAGGCAGGATTAGCCTTACAGTGACCAGTCAGCAAATCTTCCGCCTGAGTCACTGTTTTAAATGATTACATCTCTACCACTTTTCCATAATGCCAGCGTTCTCTAAACACCTGAATAGTGACTATGACACTGAATGCCGCTCAGTTCTTTTGGAAAAGTAACCTGTAGGCAATCTGGACTCGCTAAAGACAGGGATTAACAGCCCCTCCAGCCAAGCCAGAGAACGTTATTCACAGATCGATGTATTAAGACTGAGAGCACAGAGGATGATTTGATCGTGGTTTCCTCTCAATTTTCGCCACTGTTGCTCACTGACTATGGAATTATTTGATGGAGACGAACCTTCGAAGGAGGCCACACTTTGTTTGTTGCGAAATGCAAAATCGCCCGTGTCTTGTGCTCAAAATTAACACAAAGCTCTCCACTATACGGCGTACATGGTACCCCATCGGTACAGCATCGTGGTTGTAAACCCCACATAGTAGTGTTTTTTTTTTCAATTCGATTGGTTGTTCGAGTGGCCAGTGAGAATATGCAAGGGCTAACAAACAGCTGTATGGCGAGCAGCACATGTAATTGGCCAAAAAAATTACGAGGATACTTTGGCAACCAAAGTGTTTAGAGGCGAAAGCCGAGGACACTATGCCGTGACGACTTCCAATGGATTTGACGTCACACCGTTTCCGCGGCTGTATCGACGTCCGCGCTATTTCGACGCAATTTAGCCATTTTTGCCTATAATAATTAACTAATTAATCTACAGTCATCAAAATTGGCTTCTAGGTTCATTTTTTCCTCCTCTATCTGAAGCAGCCGTTGGGTTCCTTCTATCTATTTTAGTTCCTGAGTTAAACGTGTGTGACACGCTTTGTTGACGGAAGACAGTATGAACCATTAAAGGCTTTCGCCTTAATATTGGAAATGGATGGTTTCACTCTGGTCCTTTGTGGGACTGGCATTTGCCAATAGGTTTCCAATACTGGGTCGCTTATTTGTGCTGCTGGGGATATATATGTCGAGCAGCGGATACTCACCCTGTGATTGTGCGGTGGCCAGGGAAACCGCCAAGACTGCGGCGGCGGCCAGCAGCGCCCCTTGCGTCGGCCGCGGTAGCCGCATCGTGCACCAGCCTGCCAGAGAAATGGGGATATATATTAAACACCGATTAGGGAGTCCAGGATTGCTTCTGAAGTGCCTAAGGAGAGGTACAGTATTTGTCAAAAGTCTTAAGGCCACAGCATTCACCTGCAGCGAAGTGAATGGCCCTAGAATGCTCCATGTAGCGGACCAATCAAAACAAAAGTTAAACAGAAAGCTTCTCTACATCCAGTAGAAACCTTCTGCTAGCATTTCAAGGTCATTCGGTCTTTAATAGTGCCGTAATGGCTCTATTATGGGGCTAAAGCGAAAAGCCTTTGACCTTAAGACTTTTGACCAAGACTGCACCTCATCAAAAAGAGACGTTAGTCACTTCGCTCTATATAGGGGCTGTTGAAAGCATGCAGCGTTGCAGATTTGTTCCTGCGGCCTCTTTGAAGGGCCCCTGAAATAATTTTTATGGACATATTCTAGTGAAACGTATCGGTAGATGTGGTCTTTGTTGATATTTGAGTCAAATTTGAAAGCTCTGCGTGCACCCTGTAATTTAGAAATAATTTTAAAAAAACTGCGCTCGCAGTATAGCTCGATACCGATTAGGGCGACGAACCCTCCGCACGTCGCCTACCCCGATGACGTCAGTGGGCAGAAGAGCTATATAGTGCCTAGAATATACTCTAGGCACTATACTTCGAGCTCGCCCCATCATGAAGAGACAGGGATATAATCGTTTTTTCGTGGTTTCAAATCGCTGCAACACTAAACCCAGGCTGCCTCAAGGGACGGAATGACAACCAATGTAGAAACAGAGATTATATTGCAGTCTCTTCATGCCTCACGTTACCTATAACCTCTCTTTGACGTCACAGTAATCGTTCGGCTGTTGAAACCGAAGCAGCTTGAGAGAAAAGTTCGATTATAAATTAATAAGCGGTCGTAGGCGAATATCACGTGGTGATTCATGCATTATAGTGTCTTCCGCATCATTGTGGAGAAGGAAACATGCCACCAAGAAAATAGGTGTCGATGCTTCTTTAACTGGGCAAGTAAAAAAAAAATTCTTTAAATTGCAAAATTAGTCATTCTGTCCGTTGTTGATTAAGGGAGATTGTGGGCTGACTCCTGTAATGTTTTGTTCAAGGATTTACGGTTCAGTTTTGATTATGGGCTGACTGTGGTAATGTTTTGTTCATGAATTGTAAGTTAAAGAAAAAAAACAATTAGTTTAGTTGACAGGGAAGCCAGAAGTTCCCCTTTTCGCAGAAGGCCAAAAAATTGCGAAGACACTGTGGCAACCGGAATGGTGAGAGGTGGAAGCCGAGGACACCATGCCGTGGCTACTTCCGATGGAAGTGATGTCACACCGTTCCGGAGGCTATATCGATACCAAAATTATACATCTTTCGGAGATATTAAGTGTTAATTACGCTTAATTACACATTTTTCCATCAAATTTGACACAAGTTCGACGTTTTTCTGACCATTCTGTAATAATTTTCACTATGGCGTGACGACTTCCGGTGGATGTGACGTCACACCGTTCCCGTGGCTATATCGACGTCCGCGCTATTTCGATGCAATTACGACATTTCTGCCTATTGTTAATTAGCTAAATAACCTACAGTCATAAAACTCTGCTTCTAGGTTCATTTTTTCCTCCTCTATCTGAAGCAACCATTCGGTTTCTCCTATCTTTTTTAGTTCCCGAGTTAACACGCTGCCAAAGGTGTGACACCCTCTGCTAACGGACGACAGTGTGAGCCATTAAAGGCTTTCACCTTAAAGGGCAACTGCAGCACTTTTTTGAGAATTTCGTAATATTCAATGATTCAAATCTATGTAGGCCGTAGGTAAAGCATGCCAAGTGTTTTTGCACTAGCATTTTAAATAGTGACGTAATCGACGATTGAATTTTGCGCTTCTCAATGCACCGGACGAGTGCAGGAAAACTCAGGGTGACGTCACGGCAGGTATGATTTCAAACTACCGCTGTCGTCAGCCACACCCAGCTCTGACGCGTTAGACGCTGCCAAACAATTCTCGGCAGGGTTCGCCTTCGGTGGCGTTGTTTTTTTTCCTTCAAAGAAGGCGTTCGTGCATTGGAAATGCACCGATACCTTCGATGACGTCATCATGGACCCCCCACTTGGCGTTGTGCGCTGCGGAGAAGCTTGAAGGGCGTCCCGATTTTAATCGGCGATTACTTCACTATTTCAAGCGCTAGCCCAAAGAGACTTCGCTTGCTTTACCTGCAAGTTTCACACATTCGACCCTCTTCAAGGGCAACTGCGTAGGTTTTAGAAATCAACGAGCTTAAGAGGGTCGAATGTGTGAAACTTGCACGTAAAGCATGCGAAGTCTTTTCGGGCTAGCACTTGAAATAGTGAAGTAATCGCCGATTAAAATCCGGACGCCCTTCAAGCTTTTCCGCAGCGCACAACGACAAGTGGCGGGCGCATGATGACATCATCGAAGGTATCGGTACATTTCCAACGCAAATACGCCTGCTTTGAAGGAAAAAAACCAACGCCACCGAAGGCGAACCCTGCCGAGAGTTGTTTGGCAGCGTGTAACTCATCAGGGCAGGGTGTGGTTGACGGCAGCGGTAATTTTAAATCATACCTTCCTTGACGTCACGCTGAGTTTTCCTGCACTTCTCTGGTGCATTGAGGAGAAGCACAAATTTCAATCGTCAGTTACGTCATCATTTTAAATGCTAGTGCAAAAACACTTGGCATGCTTTACCTACAGTCTATACAGATTTGAATCCTTGAATATCGCAAAATTCTCAAAAAAGTGCTGCAGTTGCCCTCTTAAGCTCGTTGATTTCTAAAACCTATGCAGTTTACCTTTAAAATCTGATCGTGCTGCAAAGGCAGGCCGATAGGCTGCATCCTCGTTGCAGAGAACGGCAGAGTCGTGACCGCCGTGCCGAGTGTATACAAAGACGCATTCAGCTTTCTCCTCGCCCTTCCATCACCGTCGCCGCTGACCGGGCGTATAAAGACCGGAGAGAAGCGGCGAGATACGCACAAAGCGGCCAGTATTTAGGAGCGTGACACAAGCGGTGACGCGGGGTGCAAGGATGCCGCGTCGTCCTTGCCGCTAAGCGTCGCCCCCGGTGAACCCTCGTTACACGCGAAGCGCGACGGAAAAGACGACGACGCCGAATCGGACAGCCGCGGCAACGTCGCGTGACCAGCGGGACGCCGCCTGTTCCGTTCAGCGCTGCCTGTGCAGTTCATCAGCTCTACCTGTGCACGGCCCGGCCCCGGTGGCTCAGTGGTGGCTGCTTACCCGAAGGACGCGGGTTCGATTCCGGCCGCGGCGGCCGAATTTTGATGGAGGATGTCGGTGCGTGTTAAAGAACCCCAGGTGGTCGAAATTTCCGGAGCCCTCCACTACAGCGTCCCTCATAGCCTGAGTAGCTTTGGGACGTTGGTTAAACACCGATAAGCCAATCTACCTATGCACGAGCCAACTCCTATACACCTTATCCGCAGGGCACCGTAGCCATTTTGATAATCAGCGAGGTTCTAAGGCTACGTTAATCGAATTCCAATGAATATCTCTGGTCACATCGGTCGCACGTAATTGCAGTAGCCGTCCACGCCACGGTGGCTCAGTGGTTATGGCGCTCGACTGCTGGCCCGAAAGACGCGGGTTCGATCCCGGCCGCGGCGGTCGCATTTCGATGGAGGCGATATTCTTGGGGTCCGTGTACAGCGCGATGTCAGTGCACGTCAAAGAACCCCAGGTGGTGGAAATTTCCGGTGCCCTTCACTACGGCGTCCCTCATAGCCTGGGTCTCTTCGGGACGTTAAACCGCCATAGACCGTAATCGCAATAATCTGGCACTTCTTTGTTTTTTTTAGTGGATGTGACGAACTTTCACTAATTTTTGCCAAAAGTGCGAATCATATTGCAGTCTTGGCTGTACGGATTGTCTGTTCCTGAGCGTTTTTTTTTTATCGAGTCGTCAGAATTTTTCAAGTGAAAAACTTGGAGCACGGGATTTTTGAAGAACTTAAAACTCATTTCGGAAGCGCTGAAATTTCACACGCACAAAAGGCGACAGACATGGACGTGAACTTGTTCATGTCTGCCTCGCTGTCTCCGTGTGAATTTCCAGCGCTTCCGAAATGACGTATACTATACACACCAACTAGCCGAGTCTGTATAGAGGTGACAAATGTCACCCATTTGGGATAAATAATGTTGTTACACACTCACTCACCAACTAGCCTGATAGCCGCCGCGGTGGCTCAGTGGTTATGGTGCTCGGCTGCTGACCCAAAAGACGCGGGTTCGATCTCGGCCGCGGGGGTTGAATTTCGATAGAGGCGAAATTCTCGAGGCCCGTGTACTGTGCGATGTCAGGGCACGTTAAAGAACCCCAGGTGGTGGAAATTTCCGGAGCCCTCCACTACGGCGTCACTCATAGCCTGAGTCGCTTTGGGACGTTAAAGGGAAACTGCATAGGTTTTAGAAATCAACGAGCTTAAGAGGGTCGAATGTGTGAAACTTGGAGGTAAAGCATGCGAATTCTTTTTGGGCTAGCACTTGAAATAGTGAAGTAATCGCCGATTAAAATCCGGAACCCCTTCAAGCTTCTCCGCAGCGCACAACGCCAAGTTGGGGGCGCATGATGACGTCATCGAAGGTATCGGTACATTTCCAATGCACAAACGCCTGCTTTGAAGGAAAAAAACCAACGCCATCGAAGGCGAACCCTGCCGAGAGTTGTTTGGTAGCGTCTAACGCGTCATGGCAGGGTGTGGCTGACGACAACGGTAATTTGAAATCATACCTTCCATGACGTCACGCTGAGTTTTCCTGCACTTCTCCGGTGCTTTGAGGAGAAGCGCAAATTTCAATCGTCGATTACGTCACTATTTTAAATGCTAGTGCAAAAACACTTGGCATGCTTTACCTACAGCCTACATAGATTTTAATCCTTGAATATCGCGAAATTCTCAAAAAAGTGGTGCAGCTGCCCTTTAAACCCCATAAACCGAACCAAACCGAACCAACTAGCCTGATCTACCACCCTTCTGCGTGAAAATATAGCCAGCTCATTCGGCGCGTTAGAGGCATATAGAATAGGGGGATCCTATCGATTAGGGGTATAGGGGCATAGGACCGTATCGATTAGGGGCATTAGGGTAAAGCGGGACGCCAGTGCGCATGCGTAGAACAATAACGCCCATCTCGCTCATGCACACTGGCGCCCTGCTTTACCCTAATGCCCCTAATCGATAGGGTACCCTTATTCTAAACGTCTCTGTTATCCCGAACACGACCACAGCAGGAAAGTAGCTTACGATGTATACCGCCATCGCGAATGCGGTAGCCTTCGAACGCACTGCACCCAACTCCGCCCAGCGGCGGGCGGATCACGCGTCGACCCTGGCCTTCGAGGTCCGCGCGACAACCGAAGGCGCGTCGTCGGCGTCAAAAGGAATTGCACGTTGATTGCGCGCCCAGCCGCCTCGGAACAAAGGAGGCAACCCCTGAGGAGCGGAACCGCCGCGACGCGTCCGCAACAATTCATCGTGCACCACGGTGCGTTTCCTTCGTTGGCACGCGGAGTGCGTGGTGGCGTACGGGTCTGTGTTTACCTGTCTACTCCGCAGGTGTTTACTCGCGCTCCTTTTGTTTTATTCCGCCCCTCGCAGAGGAAGCGGCAATTTGCTGCTCGTTCCGCTCTGCGGTCCCTGTTCCCAAGCCGCTCGGTCTAAAGTCAACAAGGACGACGAAGGGAAGAACACGTCGAGAGTAAGTTCACATCCATTGGTAGGAGATAACACATTACGCTGCAACTTCCTTGGGAACTTCCATACACAGCGAAGAGACCGATATGTGGGATCTTGGGATGGCGTTGAGCACACGAAAAAAAAAAAACGCACACAGGAAAGAGCAGAAGACAGAAAGAGCGATAAGCTATCCCAAGAAAGCTATGCATCAACTCGCCCAGCAAGAAGTTCTTCTGCATTACTTGATATGAGGGGTGTACCGAAAGTAATTCAAAAGTTGATATAACCTCTTTTTTATCTGATGTACACTGTTCACATTCTACGTGTTGGTAGAATAACTTTTCTTCTATCAAACCATTCGTTTTTTGCGGGCAACCGATGGAATTTTTTCACGTAAGTAATGGATGTTTTTAACAGCGCTTAGGTGATGGATTCAAAGCTGAAGAAACGAACTCTCATAGAGTTTTTGACAATGAAGGATGTAGGCTGTCCGATGTTCACAGAAGGCTACTGAAATTTTTTTACGAAGATTACTCCACGGACAAGAGCAGTGTGCTTGATGGATTAAGAAGTTTATACAAGGATTAACAGCCCTCAAGCTATAGACCACATAGTGGGAGAATGTCAAGTGTGATTAGTTCAATAGTATCGCTTGTGATGGAGAATACGCTGAATAGTACTTTTCTATAGGGAAAGAGTTGCTCTACAGTCATGTGGAGTTGAAACGACGTATGTCAGTTAATAAAAAATTATACCAACTTTTGCATTACTTCTGGATACGGCCCCCGTAATTCGGCATTTAAATTAAACCAGCGTGCTTTTCTTCGTTCCTCATAAATTATTTTGTTGCGCGTTATTATGTCATTGTGATTGAAAGACTTCCTGCATTTTATAATAACTGTAGTACCTTTATTCATGCGAACAGAACTCTTCGCGAAGCGCAGAGTGTATAGAGAACCATCATCAAAATACGTTAAAGGCTTTGTTTATTTTAGGTAGACTTGTTGTAACGTAACTACCTCCGGAAAAGTTTTCTGTACGAGATAAACGTGCGGCTTAATTCTGAGTGCCACTGCATAGGGTGCTCTAACTGTTGATAACTAACACACAAAAGTAGATTGAAGATGGGCGTATTACATGACAAGGAGCTGCGTATACCAAGCGAAACCTAATAATGTATAAGTGAAATGAACTGAACATAAATCTTGCAATTCATTTACTGTTTCTAAATTTTATGTAAGCTCAATCTCATGAAACCAACCTGCCACCATTCCGCGGAATGACCAATTATTGCGCTTTTATGGAGGATAATAAACACCACTTTTGAACACACCTACAAGCACTTGCTCTGTACAAGTAATTTCTTCACGATGTTTTCACGAGCTGCTGTATTGCACATATTGCGCTGCACATTGAAAATTCGAGCCAAACTTTAGCTATAAAAGCAAGTACATTCGAGTTCACACGCGGTTACTACACACTGACGCAGCAAGTTGAAACTGACACCGGAAGACAGGTTAAATGTACTTGACAGCATCAAAAGAAATTTTTCGAAAGCAGGATATGCCTTCTGGAGTTTACCGTACCCTTCGAAATGCCTTCTACTTCTGCACTGTACTCGGGTTAGCCTAACTCTAAAGCACACATTTGTGAGCGTTCTCCCTGAAAAGGCCTCCATACAACTGTGGACAAACCGAGCAGCACACTCGAAAATTGTTGCAGCCGTTTACACGGCTCGAGCACAACCGTTCAACGAACGCACAACAACCCCCACCGTTTTCGCATTCTCTGCCAACATACCTCCGTTCCCCGCTTTCCTGCCACCTGACAAAGATTAACCGTCTTCAGAAGCCTGCGTCTCCAGAAAAGCGCTCGTAAGTGGAAGGAAAAGCGAAAAAGAAAAGAGAAAAAGTATACAAAATGTCCGTCTTCCGGGGGGGTGAACACGAAAGAATAAGCAGCCATGCATGGTGCGGCAGCAGAGACTAGGGAGGGACCCTCGGGGTGTAGGTAGCGATAGGGGTAAGAGCTGCGACGGGAGAAAACACAAACGAACCTCTCCGTACATGACACCGCCCAAGAAGAAGCAGCAGCAGGAGCCAGCGAAATGACGACGGGTCGTCCGTTTTACTGCAGTCCGAGCAGGACCCGAGCGCGGCGGTTCCGGGAATCGCCGTCGTCCCGCCTCTGAGGGCAAATGGCCTTTTTCTTTTTCTTCTTCTCTTTTTGCAAAGGACAAGAGTGCGGAGTCGCTGAGGAGGGGACGTTGTCCTTCTCCGAACAAGTGAACGGCTTTGGAAGCGAGCCGCTGGGGTGCTGAGCTCAACCTTGAACCTTGGGCGAACAACGCGATGACCTCCCGCGACCGCCTCCTCCTGGTGAGTAGGAAGACAGGCCGGCCGCCGGGGGTCAGGCGCAGTTCGAGACCGGTCATCTCTGGAAAGTCGCCAGCCGGAGAGGCAACAACGCGCGCTAATGGCCATTTGCATGCGCCGACCGACCAACGGCTCCCTGTAACCGTATCATCCAGCGGTCAAGGCGAAAGAGTTCTGATGGCCGCGGTTTGCTCTTGGCTGCCGATTATGCCGTATTTTCCGGCGCCTATTTATAAAGAATAAAGAGAGGGAAAGCGCGTATATTTTTACCGCTTCGGCGGGTTGTGTGTGAGCCCTCAGGGGATAGAGGAGATTACGCAGAGCGGAGCGTTTCTGCGCCTTCCGGTATTCCAGAGGTGCGGTGGTGATCGTCGGAAAGTTGCGTGGCAGCTTTCTTAACGGGGCCAGTCAGATGCGCGGTGCCAAGATGAACGTTATTCGAGGCCTAGGAAAGGACATATTGCTGGGAAGGAGAGGACGAGCCCATGAAATAAGAAACGATTAGCAACAGGATGTTTAAACGGGCTAGTTTGAGGAACAAGCGGATTTGGGCTTTATTTAGTAACATTGTTCGTAAAACATCAAAGGCATGGGGACTTTACAGCGCTGATGCCAGTATGAACGTCTGAAGGGCACACAATAACAATTGATGGAAGAAAATGATGTGTCCTCAGCAGCTCTATATTTATATGCTCTGTCCGGCGGACAGGACAGCGCCCCCTCATGTTCGTTCATATCCGCAAGGAGCATGATATTCGGGGTGGATCCAAAAAGCAAATTTGTGTGTTTTGTACCGACGTAGCGGCTTTCCGGACGGCGGGATTAGTTGCGTAGAGCTTGGTACCTTTCACTTTCAGCAGGTTGCTATAAACAGCGAAGAGATGGAAGTTTGAGTTTATTAACAATTTAGTTCTCAGTACAGAAAACTAAGGGCCGGGAACAAAAGGTACCAAACCTGTACCTGGCTGGGTCCCTTGACCCAGTCGTCAGGGTAAGAGCAGCTAGTGATTTCGTGCAGGGATCTAATTAGGGCTGATGTTGACCGCAGATCCTGACCACGCGAGTGAAATGAAATAACTAGGAAGATAAGAATGGGGTGGTGTGCATTTGGCAGGCGCTATGAGATCATGAATAGTAGTTTGCCAGTATTACCCAAGAAGAAAGCGTACAACAGCTCTATAGTACCGGTGCTAACCTATGTAGTAGAAACGTGGAGGCTAACGAAATGGGTTGAATTTAAATTGATGACAACACAGCGAGCTATGGAAAGGAAAACGATAGATGTATAGTTCTAGAAGAAACCACAAGTGGGTCAAAGAACAAACCCGAGTCAGTGATGTTCTTTTTGGAGCCAGGAAGAAGAAATGGACAGGGACAGCGCGTATAATGCGAAGGCAAGATAACCGATGGTCGTTCATAGTAACTGACTGGATTCCAAGAGAAGGCAAGCAAGTTTAGGTAACTTGAGCGGGTAGCATGGCCGTATCTGGCACATGACAGGGTTGATTTGAGGTATATGACGATTCCATCTTTGAGTGTTTAGGAATACTAGTCATGATAGGCCCGTGCTTGCCTACGCGTTAGCCGGTTCCTGATTCAGTAATTCGTAGCCATGCTGACGATGTCAGTTGATTGCACCGAGATATGGAGCTCTTTTATCCTCCAGCTCGTTAAAACTGTGCATCATTGTGGAGAGAAGCGGGCATTAGCAGGCAACTCAGAGAACGAAGCAAGCCTTCATTTGTTCCTTTAAGAACGATCGGTAATTGACCGGTGCCCTGGGTGGCCTTGCTTGCATGCTTCCGTGCTCAATCATGGCCCCGGCGACGGCCAGTCACGGATAGTTTTTACCTGGAAGCGGCTTCGAGATTTCAGCGTAGGTGGTCACTTCCACCTCGCTCATCCCTTCACTCACTGCGTTGCTGCTCAACCCCCCACCCCCAACCCCCCCGAGGAGAAAGTTGCTCTGCCTTTCCATTCTTCATAACCACCATCATCCCTGTCTCCACAACACTTGCACAGCATCGCTCCGTTTTTTCTTGAAGCAGGATAGAGTAATGTTCCTTATAGAACGTTCCTATTAGCCTTAATTATTGATTGGTCAATGCAACGGCTTTATGTAGAAAGCGAAAGACCGCAGTCGTAACTTGTTATTTTTATTGCTAGTTTGACACGATGCATTTGTTCTTATCTGTCGCAGTACAGCGGAGACCAGTTCAGCACTGCTCCGTTTTTGCTTGAGGCAGGATACACATGTTCCTTATAGAACGGCCCTATAAGCCTTAATTATTGATTGGTCAATACAACGGCTTTATGTAAAAAGCGGAAGACCGCAGTCGTAACTTGTTATTTTTATTGCTAGTTTATCACGATGCATGTGTTCTTATCTGTCGCAGTACAGATGATGATTGTGCGGAGACCAGTTCAGTACTGGTCCGTTTTTGCTTGAGGCAGGATACACGTGTTCCTTATAGAACGGTCCCATAAGCCTTAATTATTGATTGGTCAATACAACGGCTTTATGTAAAAAGCGGAAGACCGCAGTCGTAACTTGTTATTTTTATTGCTAGTTTATCACGATGCATGTGTTCTTATCTGTCGCAGTACAGATGATGATTGTGCGGAGACCAGTTCAGTACTGCTCCGTTTTTGCTTGAGGCAGGATACACGTGTTCCTTATAGAACGGTCCCATAAGCCTTAATTATTGATTGGCCAATGCAACGGCTTTTCGTGAAAAGCGCAAGACCGCAGTCGTTTCTTGTTATTGCCATTGCTAGTTTAACACGATAAATTTGTTTCTTATCTGTCGCAGTAGAGGTGATGATTATGCGGAGACTAGTTCTGTCGGTCAAAGCAGTGCGTTGGCATGTAGAGAAAGAAGCGCGCAGCATTTCTGTCAGTTGTTACGAACTACAAGGTGTCATTTCGTCCTTGAAGAAAAGTGTGCAGAATGGATAACAGTCTGCAGCTGGCACAGCCTCGAGCTCCGTGCCGTCTTATCGACTAACTCGGTTTCGAAAGGCAGTGCCTTACTAGTCGGATACAACTCAAGAGCGAAGCGGCTGTTCCCTTAAAAGGGGATCCCCATTCCAGCCAATGGCGTCGGCCGATTCTCATGAACCTGCTAGCCTTACAATGCAGGGAGTGGCAGATGACGTGTCCCTTCTCTGTATTGTCACGGCTTCTTGCATTGTCGCGCTAGTAAAATGCATGAGAACCTGCCGATGCTGTTGGCTGGAAGGAGATTCTTTGAGAGAAAAAAGCCGCTTTGTTCTTGAGTTGTAGCCGACTATAGACGTTGTAGGAATGCTACACTACCTTCCATACGAACAGGCACCCTCCAGCTTACCGAAAGACAACATATGCATAGCTCAGCTAGGCCTAACGTCTGCACCTCCTCGCTTCGGCGGGGAGACCCACGGAATAAATCTCCCAGGGAATATCCGCAACAACAAAGAAGACCACGCTGCGTTAATGAATGTTAATTACCCACAGCTAGGTTGACGGTTAGCGCAGTGGAAGTGACGTGATGAATATCGAAGCACTGTAATCAGTCGAACTTGAAAAACACCTCGTTGTCGGACGCGGTGCACGCCGGCGTCCTCTACCACTCACAAATCTTGAACCTTGCCTTAAGTTGAACAGTGGTGGCCCGCCTCCCTTTTCCTCTGGACTACGAGTGGAGTACAAAGCGGCCGCAGTTAATTTGTGGCTTTTAATTAAGCGCGAGGCGGAGATGAGCTAGGGGAGGGGCAGTCCATCCATTAGCACCAGCGGCAGCAGCGGATGAAGGGTTCACGGAGGAAGAACCGACACCTTGGAGTGTGAACCACTCGGTCCAAGATGAGTTCCAGTGAGGACTGCAGCACGATGTATGACGGAAGACCGCCAGACTTGATGTGCCAGGAACGCCCCATATCCCCATCACTAGCACCACTAAAGGAGCCATGTTGTCACCGATCGAGCGTGGAGCCGTGAAACTTGTATCCTTGTCGGCAAGGGTTCTTCTTCGGCAAGTACAAGCGAGTTCTTTGAGCATAGCATAATTGGCCGGATCATACACTGAGGACTCTCATTTTAACGAAATTAATAGTGTTCTGGCGAAAAGTTTTCATGTAAACAGTATCTTGATAAAGGTGTCGATACTAGAAACAGCGTGGCAGCATTACAGAACATTGTGATGCAGTATACAGCGTGGTTCGAATGAACAAGTTCTTTTAAAAACGACAGTCCGTTTCAATGTGATCGCACGGCTTGTGGCTTACAGCCTAGTCATCTATGCCTCAAGTGCAAGAGCAGGCCAACCGAAATGCTCGGCTTTTCTTGTAGTACACAGCATTTCAAGAGGCCCGCCAACTTCTGGAAGTCATCGTTTGTCGACCGAAGCCTGCAACAACAAGCACCTTTTTCTGCGGCCAACATGTTCGGTTACCGTGTATGGCACATCTGCACCAACTTTCCTCTCCTGAACCCGAGAGAGTTAGAGATATAACTTTTTGTTTTTCAGCTCAAGTCCGAACCTTGAAACTGAACTGCTTCCTTTTAGCCGCCTCCTTTACAATTAAGGCTTGCGACTGGGCTAGTTGGTTGAGCTACCTCCTTTTACTCGCTTCCTGTACATTTAAGGCACGAAACTGGGCTAGTTGAACTGCCTCCTTTTAGCCGCATCCTGTAAGATCAAGGCTTGCAACTGGGCTAGTTGATTGAACTGCCTCCTTTAACTTGCCTCCTGTACAATTAAGGCTCGAAACTGGGCTAGTTGCAATTATGTCGCATGCATAGTAAAACCAACCAGCGCAGCTACAAGGACGGTGAAGAGAAGACAGTATACCCTCGACTGTGCCTTGTTTAAACTGACTTTGCATACACATCTTACAAATGCAGGGATGCAAAAAAAAAAAAAAAAACGAGGAGACGGGGAACAGAATACACGATGACGTGAGAGAGTCCCGTTGTGTGTCGTCCCTTTTTCGGCAGCACATTTCTATGCTTTAAGTACGATGACTCAACTTGGCCCCTTAGCGTGTCTTACTGAACTCTCCGTGTAGCCCTGCTGTTTTGTTTGTTTGATTTTTTCTTTTGTTGTTTTATTGGCGCACACGAAAGCGAGGCCACTGCGATGGCGATGCGGCTGTTCTGTCGTCGACGCTGGCATCGCCTTCGAGGCCGTACATCGTCGTTGCCGCAAGCAGGCCGCAGGGCGGAGCGCGCGCGAGTCGCTGACGCGACGCCGTCTGCACGGTCTGCACCGCGCATCTACCGTCGGGTCCCCGCTGCTGATGCGGTCCGTGGTGTTGGTGTGTAAACTACACACATCCCCGCGCAAGCCGGCGTATACACACGACACAAGGTCCGCACACGGCTTCTTTTGTTTCGTCCCGATCGCGCCTCGTCGCCGTCTCTGTTTTGCGTCCGATTCGTCATCTGGGCGTGCGCGCCGCTAGACGGGCAACCCGTCCTCGTTCAACGGTGATGGGCGCCGTCACTCTCCCGAGACGACGACGACGTGTGTTTATTCGCAGCGTCGCGTGGCCGCTCAGAAAGAGCACCGAAGGCCGTAGCCGTCTTCCCTACACTACTCGGATCCTCCTCTCCTCAAGCTGAGCTTCGAATACCTCCCTCTGCTTCTATGTTTCTGTTTATTTTTTCTTCGCGCGTTATAGGCACGCCGCTGTGGGTTTTTGGGCGTTTGAAGGAGATTCGCTGGCGCGAGAGTGTCTGCCGTGTCTGCGCTAGTATCGTAACGCGGCGCGCTCAGCGCAGCGTGCGCTAAAAGCGAACGCTATCAGCGTCGCGTCAAGGATGCGCGTTGACAAACACCTCTCTCCTCCCAACTGGAGACGGCGTTCGTCAGAGGTGTGGGTTCCGAAAGCTCGGAGAGTGCCGAGGAGGCGAAGGATGAGGCATTCGTCGAAAACGAAACGTTGTTCTTGTGGTTTCGGAGTCATTTTCTTTTTGAGTCGCGAAACAGGCGATTGTGCGTGCGCTTGCCGCGTATGCGTTTCCGGTATGATTGTGTGTTTGACGGGTGAAACGACGGGTAGATTACAGCTGACTAGTAATAGTCAAGGACTGAACGAAGTGGGGGCAGCATAAAGTAAGGCACTGTGAACGGTGGGGGCGATTGTAGTTCCAGGATGTACTTATGATTATTATAACTCACGCAAGCGACGCATAGGTCTTCTCAATGTTCAGTCTGACAGCAGCTGTCAACAATTCCTTAACTGACAAGAGCATAAAAATAAAATGTCAATTAGTTTGTACTTCAGGCATGGGGACGATGTTTCTTCGGTCGTTCATTTCCTCATATGCAGCCATTTTCGATGATAACCAAGAGAATGTGGCCTTTATTTGTCCTCGGGAGGCTAAGTTAAGAAAGCATTTGTGGCTGTCATTTGGCGCTTATGATATCATGCATACCGGCACCCTTTTACCCTTGCCTCGAAAATACTTCGTAGGGATTTTAGCTGCAGGAAACGAAGGCAACGAAAACTAAACGAGTCATATGTCGTATAGTTGCGGGCGTAGCAGCGAGACCCAGCTGGAGACACGAAGCGACCTCTAATCAGCTTACCTTGCGAGCTGTCCCACTCATCAAACCTTTCTCACATGTTGAAATCACGAAGTAACAATTTGTGCATTCCAATATCCGTCATTTTGATAGGGAGTGGCTAAAAAAATAGAGAGTTTTAGCTCCATCGTACGATGAAAACGGTATAGCTAAGGTAACTTTTATGAAGGGAGTGCTAAAAGGAAGTGCACTAGAGGACAGCTCATCATCATCATCAGCCTGACTATGCACACTGCAGGGCAAAAACTTCTCCCATATCTCTCCTGTTAACCCTGTCATTTGCCAGTTGCGGCCACCGTATCCCAGCAAACTTCTAAATCTCATCCGCCCACCTAACTTTCGGCCGCCCCCAGCTACGCTTGCCTTCTCTTGGAATCCATTCCGTTGCCCTTGAGGACCACCGGTTATCTTGCCTTCGCATTACAAGCCCTGCCCAAGCCCATTTCTTCCTCTTGATCTCAACTAGGACGTCATTAGCCCGCGTTTGTTCCCTCACCCGCTCCGCCCTCTTTCGATCTCTTAACGTCACACCTATCATTTTCCTTTCCAAGCTCGCTGCGTTGTCCTTAACTTAAGCTGAACCCTCTTTGTTAGCCTCCACGTTTCTGCCCCATAGGTGAGTACCGGTAGGATACAGCTGTTGTATACTTTTCTCTTGGGGGATATTGGTAAACTGCCATTCATGGTCTGAGAGAACCTGCCATGTGCGCTCCACCCCATTCTTATTCTTCGACTTGCTTCCTTTCATGATCGGGATCTGCGGTCACTACCTGCCGTAAGTAGACGTATCACCTTACCATTTCCAGCACCTCGCTACTAATTGTGAACTGCTGTTCCCTTGTGAAACTGTTGAACATTATTTCGGTTTCCTGCATGTTAATTTTAAGACCTACCGTTCTGCTCTGCCTGTCTAACTCATTGATCATGTTTTGCAGCTCATATCCTGAGTGACTTAACAAGGCAATGTCATCAGCGAATCGCAAATTACTTACTTATTCTCCATTAACTCTTATTCCCTAAGTAATTTGCCATTACACCCATATAGGCATATTTGTGTTTAGAGCATGCTCTCATGCGCGTTCTACGCGGACCTCTAGAAGAGTTTAGCACAGACGCGGCAGGCGTTAGCAGCCACGTCGCCAGTCTCGAAGAAACCACTCGTGTTTTTCCCGAGTTACACGGGAGGTCACTCCTAAGGTGCATGCGAGTTTTATGCGCGCGCCATTCACGTTCATCGTTCTCGGTGAGTAGCTCGCGCTGACAAGGCACAGAAGGGGCTGAAAATAAAAAAAGAGGGGAGAAATTAACGTTTTCTGAAGGTTGGAATTTTGATAACTCTGTCTCCGCTTCGGGAGCCGCGCGGTTTTTGATTTGCGCGAGGAATCTTCGCAGAAAACGACTCCGCTAAAGGAACGTCCCGCGCGAAGCTGCGTATATATGCTACGCCTCCGTAAAACGATGCAGTGTTGTGGAGGATATTTATGCAGTCGGAAGCGTCTCGAATATCCAGAAGTTCGGCTCGCGATTGGCTGGCGCTTTGACCGTCTTGTATCTCTCTGCTGCGATAGGTCAGCGGATGGAGCTCTGGCCAAGCACCAACCGTGTTCTCAAAAGTGTTGACAGTTATGCATTGTTGAACGTCTTTATAACGAAGTCTTCAGTATAACGAAGAAAGCGAATGAACCGGCTACTTTAACTTCGTTCAGTGTTTTCAAAGCACAGGGGGTAAAGGGAGGGGAGTGGGTGGATTAGTTGGTGAAGAGATAATAGCAAAGTTGTTAGTGCATTAGAAAATGCAGAGTTGGGGAAGGAACTCAAGCGCGTTTATTCATCTACGTTCCCTCGCATCCGTCCTGTGTGTCTCTGCTTTATGCTCTTTCAATGTGCGAGCGTGTGTGCGTGCGTGAGTGTGTATGTGTGTGTGTGTGTGTGCTCACAACGTGCACGCAAAACGAGACGTTCGTCCAGTCTGTCTTTTCCTTCTTCTGACGCACTGACAACATGCGCCCAGCTGTAACTTAGCGCCATTCGCTAAGGGTATGACGAGAAATGTAAAAGACCAATTCCAGCGCCACTTACAAATCTGCCACAACGAGACTTAACAGCTGTCGACAGTAGCTACAGCTTCCAGGTCGCTGCACGGAATTAGCGACACCGGAGTCTTCGCTCGCAATCCCGCGCAACCTTGGCTTCCACTGACGACGCTTCCTGCGAGCCGCGCGCAGACACTGTTTGCACTCACGTTCTGCGCGCCCATTCGGAATCGGCACACAATCCAATCTTTCATCACGGAACGTCGTGCGGCGCGCCTAAGCCCGTTTTGACTCGGGACATCCGGGCCGCTGACGGACGCCTTCTCCAATGCGTTGATGCATACCGCCTATGCCCCCCCCCCCCCTTCGCTATTGAAAGAGAAGCCTTATTGGACGACGTCGCCGCTTAGCAATGAGCGCGCTTTGCTTTTCATTTACAACGCATCGTGCGGCTCGTTAAGAGGCTCTTGCTGTTTACACATTGCTCGCTTCAAAGCACTGAGTTTTTTGGGCAAAGTACGCTTGAGGCAAACGTGGCGCTACTGTCGGCAGCAGCGTGCCTCTATGGGTGCTCTTCCAGCATGGCAGCCATTGGACTTTGTATGCATAGTTTCTCATCGTAACCTACACATCATCATCATCATCATCAGCCCGACTACGCCCACTGCAGGGCAGAGGCCTCTCCCATGTCTCTCCAATTAACCCTGTCATTTGCCAGTTGCGGCCACCCTATATACTTGACCGTATTTAATTGAATTTACTCATCCATAATTTATTTAAGCCTGCTAATCTCGCAAGAGATTTTTAATGGTTTTAATAGAAGACCAACCCGCCACAGTGTCTTAGTGGCTTCGGCTTCTGAGCCCAATAGACGCGAAGTCGAATCTAAGCTGTGGCGGCGGCATTTCGATGGAGATGAAGACTCCCGCGTTCTGTCCTATGTCATTGCACGTTAAAGAATCTCAGGTAGTCGAGATTAATCCGGAGTATTTGCTGCATCTCTCAGAGATTGTCAGCTGCAGGGCGTTAAACATCTTTACCATTCAAATAAACGATCAAGAGACAGCACCTTTTGTTAGAAGCACGATAACAATATTACCTAAACAAAGCGACATGCGGGGAGAGTAGTTTATTACCACGTATAGATGAAGTAGATTTTTATAAAATGGTAGTAGGTTTTTCGTTCATAAGACTGCGTTGGCGTCTTGGAGTGCCTGAGGAGAATCATGTGCATGGGCTTCGTGGTCCAAGGGATCCTTTAAATACATATAGAAGCACATGATAACCTATAATGATATTCGAAGCCAACTATTCCGAGATCCTTCTACTTTCCGTCATTCCCATGCTGGATATACTAACAAGCATCAAATTGTCCTGTACCATGTTTAGTATAAAACTCTATCCTTCAAATCCGCATCCAATTGAAGCGAGATGCCTGTAGGGTTTGGTGAATAGCTCTCCACGCATTATGATCGATCACTTCGTTTCATCCTCACCTCTGAGGCGTTAGCATCGCCAGCGGTTAAGGCACGTTTTTGCCGTCATGGAGCAGAAAACGCCATCGTCGGGATCAGTTCGCAAAACTAGAGAGAAATAATGTAGACAAATGTTATTTGAGACAAAGCGGTTCTCCAGCTACAAACCGCCAAAAACCTGCAGATTGACGCCACAGATGTATATGCCGGAAACAACCCTGCTCGTTTTGGTGGCATGATGCACGTCCAACAGTTTTCCGTTGTTTTATTTTATTTCTAAAAGAAATGTCGTATTGGCAGGTTGCACAGTACTTTTATGTAACCCTGAGTAGTATATCACAGATGCTCTTTCTTTTCTACTATTACATCAGGGGCCGCTTGACAAATGCGAGCCTCTAAGTACAAGGCCCGCTTGCACAAAACTGTTTAGTCCAGTATTACTCTAATCTTCAGGCTCAATTTAATCTCATTGAAGTCTTAATCTTCCCCAGTCTAGCAATAGGTTTTTTTTTTCATTTATTTTTACACCTCCTGCCACCCAGGCGCTGTTGTAGGAGTGAGAGGTGGAAGGTTGTAGCAAAGAGTTTTCTAAGTTCAATAATAAAAAAAAAAGGCTAACAATAGTTACACCCCATTATCGCTTGTAACAAAACTGTGTTTCTCGGCCAAGTTCAGGTGCTCCTAAGAGCTTCTGTAATAAAAATGGTCTATAGACAGTCTATAGACTTCTTATTGACTCTAGTGACTTCCTATAGATATTGCTTTATATCTATTCATAGTCTATAGGCAAAAGTCTGATAAAAGTGTAGGGCCATAAATCTATAGATTGTCTATAGATTGCCTTAGGCATTTGTATTGCCTATAGATTGTTCTATAGGATTTGTCTATAGACAGTCTATAGACTTCTTATAGACAGAAGTTTATAGACACTCTATATATACTGTCGAAAACTTTTTTTGTAAGCGTTTTAGCCAACAAAAAATAGCTTCAGGCATCGTATATACAGTACACACTAATTATTACAAAAGGTCGTGCTGCGCAAACTTCCCCACCAATAGCTAGTGAATACAACGATAGCAAATGAACAAACAAAAAAAACTTCCGCTACAAGCCGTCGCTGTCCGCAGCCCTTCGAAACACCCTGGACCACCTTGCGTAAGCACCATTAGGTGCTCCGTCCACCTCCTCTCTCCAACAACCGACAAAGCGGCAAAGCTCCGCTTCGTACCGATTCCGTCTTCCTCCGTTCGACGCCTGCCAAGAACTTCGACGCCCCCCGAGGCCCTTTCTTTCTTTTCCCCGATTGGAACCGCAGAGAGCTCTGTCGCTATTGCATGCTTCTCGCCTTGTGGCCGACCCAATCGGCCCTTTTAATCTGCGCCGTCTCCGAGGGACTGCCCGCGCGTGCGGTTGCGGTGATGGAAGACCTACCCTCAAGGAGAAGTCTCAGGACGACGTACGGAAGCCGTTGCTCGATGGGAACACCTTACGCAAGCTGCGCCCGTTGATTTCATTCGCGAATGTCTCTCGTGTGTGTGTTGTGTGCGCAGTGGCCGGGGCAAGCTGGCAAGCAACGAACTCATCTTTTCGGCTGCCAGGCGGTCGGCGCGGGTTTGCATCGAGTGTACGTAGTAGTTCCACGTTCCACCGCATCCGCCTTGTTGTTCTTTCTGGTCTTCCCCCCCGTTTGTTACTTAGGAAGGGGGAGGGGGGGGGGGGGGTAAAACGAAGAGCTGTTGTTCCCACTGTTCCCTCCTTTTCCGCGGCTAACTTAATCCTGCGAAGTTGCTACGCCGAGGCGAGGGCATTGTTTGGATCTGCGGCGACGTCTTCCCGTGTATGTTATTTGGGCGGTTCCTACTGACACTGGAAGTCTCGTCTGCTGCCCGAGTGGCCGGAAGGCCCGGTTCCTTGTTTCATACTCTTGGAGCGTCTTCTTCAGCAGCAGTTTTTTATTTTCTTTTCTTTACCCTGTCCTGTAACAACTACTGTTTGCTTGAGTGCTTCGAATGAACTGTCTTTGATGCTGCTGACTCCTTCGTCTTCTCCAATTTTTTTTCGTCGATGTGCAACGTTCGCCTACCTTTGTGTTTCTTTGGGAAAAACGATAAATTCCGGTAGCTTGAAGCATGTACATTCTGTAAACCTTTCTTTCATATCTTTCTGATCATTTTGGTTCCATTGCTTTTCATTCTACCAGAATCCGCAATGCTCCAACAACGCACTCAGTGCACGGTTGAGCACAACCAAGCAGCACTAGTTATCGGCCCAATATTGTAAACGTATTGACAAATGCCGGTCCTGCAAAGGACCATTGTGAAACCATTGATTTGCATGATTGGGCCGATTATACCTGTGCTGCTTAGCTTTCGCCATCGCCGTGAACACAATTATATATCCAGGGCACTTTTGACGCAATAAACAGAGTTATAGTTAGCGTGAAATAAAAACTGGTATGGCGCAAGAAACGGGGACACCGAAGGCACACAAAACACAGGACTGACGCCAACTTGCAACTGGGGTTTATTGCACCAAGCCTGCCTTTTATACCACAACCAAGCCATATCAACGAAAGCGTAAACGTTGTACATATAAAACGGCAATTCATGCGACCAATTGGCAATAAAGTAACGCTGATCATTACAGAATCTAATCTAAACTGAGCTTGGGAAGCCAACTTATTTTCTGGCCAGCAGAAACACATCAACCAAGGCAAAAAAGAAAAAAGAAACAAGGCACTGGGGCATGACAAGTCCACACTAACGAATTATGAAACGCGTGATGAAGGCGAAAAAGAGCAAAAAATCGACCGACTGTGAGATAAAACCACGTGAAAAAAGATGACCAACAAAAACCCGTTGGCGTCAGTCCTGTGTTTTGTGTGCCCTCGGTGTCCGCGTTTCTTGCGCCATACCAGTTTTTATTTTATCATGAACCAACTCGCCCAAACTAGAGTTTTACTTGACCATAGTTAGCGTGAACTACAGTTTTCATGAATATATATGTAAAGAGTAGGGGCAAATAATAAAGGATAGACTGGCTAGTTAATCAAGGCAGGTGTTATAAATGAGAAAAACAAAAAATATACTTAAAGCGGGAAAGGGCATCGTTAGGTAGAACTCGCACTTTTTGCAGGCTGTAATGTAACATCTATACACTTAATGTAACATCATCTAACCTTGTGTTTGGCGCATGATAGCCAAAGTTGCTTATGCGCCATAAAACTCCATATAACTAACTAACTATTTTTGCAGGCTGTCCCAACTGAGTGAAGCAGGCGAGTGTGTGTGGGCTTAGTTAATTATTTGCATTCTGTATGGAGAAAGAAATTTTCCGCAGGTGGGAGAGAAAACTCAGCACGACTACGCGAAAGGAACCGTCCCGTTACGACATATAGTTAGCATGCCTTATTGTATACCCTTATCGGTGTGGTTATGTAACTACGTGGATTGGCTATACGCTTTGCTAGCAAAATATTGGCAGCCTTCTTTATAGCATACTTGTTCCTTGTATCGAAAATCAATAAACAGCACCACTGATATGGCCCGAATTAAGGTTTACTCCGGGGACTGGTAGAGAGGCCCTGACAAAATGTGTCTTTGCGGTGGGGCAAATCTGGTAACCGCGAAAAATAAACGACATCAGGAAGAGGAATATAAAATAATTTTGAGTGAAAGGCGCGTGCCAGTGTCAGGATCAAATTGCAGTAAGCATCGTCGTTAACACTTAAAACGGAATAAGCAGGACCACAACGCAGATTCATGAATACGCGAATAGTATGAGCATTGGAGTAAGTACTTCGTGGGCAGCCGAGCGGATAGTTCTGGATCACGGGTCATGTTTCTAATCACCCTCAGGGGAGCAAAGTGGCGAAGCGGATAAACTGTCAACGTGTTTAATCGCTCGTGTAACGCATTTGCGCTATCCGGACAGTTACGAAGCGCGGATGAACAGTGCTATAACTGAGTACAATGTACAACATAAGGGAGTAATTATTCATTGACATCCACCCAAACGCCGCCATACGGCTACAGAGGAAAGCTATACAGCTTTCTCAGTAACTTCGCAGTTCAAGAAAAAATCGTCCTGGAACGGGGTTCGAACCCGGGACCACCGCTTCACCGGGGCAGTCGCTCTACCAAATGAGCTAACCGGGACGGCAAGCTTATGGTATGGCGAGAGCGAAACGATCAATAACTCGAAGTGGGAACAGTGTTGGTCAAATGTTTAAGGGAACACCCCAAGGTGGAGTAGATCTGTAATAAGGGAGTAATTACTTATTGACATCCACCCAAGCGCAGCCATACGGCTACAAAGGAAAGCTATACAGCTTTATCAGAAACTTCGCAATTAAAGAAACTTATTACACTTATTAAGAAACTTAACTTCTCAGAAACTTACTACAAATCTACTCCACCTTGGGGGATTCCCCTAAATATTTGACCAACACTGTTCCACTTCGAGTTATTGATCATTTCACTCTCGCCCTACGATAAGCTTGCCGTCCCGGTTAGCTCAATTGGTAGAGCGACTGCTCCGGTGAAGCGGTGGTCCCGGGTTCGAACCCCGGACCAGGACGAATTTTTCTTGAACTGCGAAGTTTCTGAGAAAGCAGTATAGCTTTCCTTTGTAGCCATATGGCTGCGCTCGGGTGGATGTCAATGAGTAATTACTCCCTTATTACAAATCTACTCCACCTTGGGGGAATCCCCTAAACATTTGATCAACGTACAACACGGGTCATACTTAGAGAGAACACAACTGTCTAAGCCGGCTCTTAAATCGAGAAAAGTATGTTTCACCGCAAATCGAGAATGAGGCACAGAGAGTTGCAGAGAAGGAACCTGAGGCCGTGCTCCTGCTTTGCGGTGAAACCTAATTTTCTCCGCGTTAATAGCTGGTTTAGCCATCCGTCGTTTTCCCTCTAAGTATGAGACATATTGTACACCTGGCTAGTTCTTTAACGGTATCACGTGACCATCGAATAAACAACGGTACACAGCGAGCGGAAAGGTGAAACAGGCTGCAGACTGCATGCACCTTGTACTCATGCACGTAGCCGTTTGTTCGATGGTAACGTAATAATAGTAAAGCACTGACCTGGAGTACAGGAATCACCTCAGCATCTAATGTTGAAAGCCATGCAAATCGTGTGTATCCCGATTGTGACTTTACGCCCCAGATACACTGTAAGTGAGCTGCGGGTCATCTTATTCAATATGATGAAAGAGTAGTCCATGGGTTCCTCTTTCTCATGTATGTTGGAAAGACTGTCACTGTGGACTGTGATGATGGATGCCCCAAGGCGAGGAAGCCCTAACGCGGTGTCGGCGTCGTACCTCCACTCCTTTATACTTTTACCTCTATTTAGCCTGTGTAATCCTCTAACCCGGTGTCCAACAAGTTGAGGCAGTTTGACAGAGAGAGAAGAAATGAAGCAAGCAGCTGCGCTAAGCGCAGTTCGAAGGACACGGATGAAACGCGCTGCATACAAAACGAACAACGCTGCGTACCTAAAGGCCTGCAGTTCTTGGCATTGAACGCCGGCTCGCGTAAAGACAGGGTAATTAAAACGACCGGTGCGTGGCGTGGTAGTGTGTTTTGAAACCTTCGCATACGTCACCTTGCCTGTCCAGTGTACCGTCCGAATATCGCCGAGTCGAATCGCCACTGCGGCAACGGGGAAGGATGGCGGCGGGGTCGGAAGGGGTCAAGGGGACCACTTGCGACTGTTGCACGGACTTGTGCCGCAAAGAGAAGTTTAGGACTGATGCAAAATGAAAACTAAAGAAAAAACGCATACTACAATATACAAGTACTCCATTTACGCTATAACATATGTGTCCGGTACATATGTTATAGTGTAAATAGGTTACTTGTACATTGTACCTCTCTCCCTCTACCCTACCCTTTCAGCCTGTACCTTTACCTCTTTCATTTCATCTCTCCAGTCTGCCTGCCATCCCTTTATTTCCTGTTGCCCCAGCTGAGGTGCTTCCCATAGCGATGCCAGATGCCGGGGCTCACAAAAATGTTTTCCTTTCTTTTGTTATTATTTTAAATAAACTACTGCTACATACTTCTACTACTTCTACTACTTCTACTACCTCTACTACAGTTATATGAAGAAAAGGGCAGTGGTTTAAGAAACGCCAAATGTGAGGATTAAACATCTATCGGGCATGGTCCCCAATTCGTTCTCTTGAATGAAAAATTGCTTACTAATCATGCACACTTGTTTTATTCTCCGCGTGCTCGGGTAAAAAGTTGCGGTAGACACAGACAGAAAGTGTCAACTATAGTCCTGGATCCAAGCGTGAGGCATTTCTAGACCTCTTCCTCGTTTGCTTGCTGTTCTGCCGCCAGCTAGGTATCGTTGTGTTAAAGTAGTATACACTACGGGACCTACAGTTTTTGTTAGGCTAATTCGGTTACCGCCTTAATTTACTAAGTTCTGGTATTATCTGCACTCCTCTGCAGAAGACGTGGGAAAATCTCTGGTGTGACTGTCCTGCTAGAAAAACGGTACCCCGATTCTGTCTTTTTTGGCTAACATTTCTTGGAAGAAATGGCTGGCACTACATCAGGAGATTATGGCAGAGGTTGCCGAACCCATGCATGACGCGCTTGTCTTCCTGCCTACCTCTTAGTCTTCTCAGAGGTGTGCTGCAGATAATTACGAAGAAAACAATAACAACTATCTAATCTTATCACTTTGCAAGAGCTGCAAACCACAGTATGGTGCCTGCTTGTGAACCGGACACAGGCATAGTTAATTGCTGAAGTTTTGTTTTCCTAAGCAAAACTTTGTAGCCTATGATGGACGTCGTAGTGGAGGGTTTCGGTTTTATTTTCAGTCGCCTGGCACTCCTGGGCCCGCACCGAAGTCCGATCTCACGGGCGTTTTTTTGGATTTCGTCTCCATGAAAATGCGAATCCACAAAATCGCGCTCAATAACCAAACGATGCACACTAAACAAGGTCGTCCTTTTCACTGTCAGAATCACTTTGGCAGGACATCAAATTAAACTGTCGACTTAACATCTAATTATCCCCCTCCCCCCTCCACACAACAAAAAGACGAGTCAACGGAGCCTGAAGGTATACACAGTCGCCGCGTCGCTCGTCTGGGAGTCACCCAAGGGCGACTGACCTCTCGTCTCGCTCGGCACCGCTAAAAGCGTCCAGCCTCGCCTATCGCCCACTGGCATCTCTCGTCTCCCGGTGGAGAACTGCCGCCGGAGCAGAGATACCGTTGGTTCCTCCACGGGGAGGCGGAGGCGGAAGTGGCTTTCAGCCGGACTGACAACACGCGCAGCGCCCTGCTTCGACGGACAAGTTCGAGGTTACTAGCTACTATCGCCAAGGAATCTGGAAACGCGCGGAAAAAAAGAGGCAAACAAAAAGGGCGGAAGGGAGGGAGGCGACGGACCATGCGCAGAAAGACAGAAATAGAAAGTAGAGTACGGTTTCAGGCACGCGAGTTCTGTGCAGCGGAGCAGACACAGAATTGCAAGAGGCAGCAAGCGACTGAATTCCCTGCCGGTTCTCTTTCAAGACCGATTGATTGATTGATTGATTGATTGATTGATTGATTGATTGATTGATTGATTGATCTGAAATCTCACCGCAAAGACTTCTTACTGAGCGCATCTGTCACAACAACCGAAGTATATATGAGGCTGCAGGGGCTAATGGCAGCACCCTGCTCATTGTTATTATCGATTTAACTTTACCTTTCTATCTGATCCAGCGGCTAAGGAGAAGTGCACCGTGCTAAAACACCCCAAGGCGTGTTTCAACCGAAGCTCAGCACAGAACGAGTTTTTTTTTATTCGAGATGTTTGTCATTAGGCATAATGTAAAAGGGAAAGAAAGTTATAAGGAGTGTAAACAAGCCTCGCTTAAAAAGGGGCAAAAGTTCACGAGTTCTCTTTGAAGAACGATTGATTGATTGATTGATTGATTGATTGATCGATCGATCGATCGATCGATCGATTTGAAATCTCCTCACCGCGAAGACTTCTTACTGAGCGCATCTATTGCAAAGACCGAAGTATATATGAGACTGCAGGGACTAATGGCAGCACCCTGCTGATTGTTATTATCGATTTAACTAACTTTCTATCTGAGCCAGCGGCTAAGGATAAGTGCTCCGTGCTAAAACACCCCGAGGCGTGTTTCAAGCAAAGCGCAGCACAGAAATAACCCCAGGCGGTCGAAATTTCCGGAGCCCCCCACTACGGCGTCTCTCATAGCCTGAGTCGCTTTGGGACGTTAAACCCCATAAACCAAACCAAACCAGAACGTGTTCGGTGCAGCAGAGCAGATTCAGAGTGGTGTCGCGTGCGTCTCTTCCCCCCGGTTCTCTGTGAGAGGCTGGCTATTCCCGCTGGAAGCGCATACCGTTAGCCGCTGCTCCGCCATAACCTCTCGTAGTGAGCGTGTGGTAATAAAACATCCTATAACCACGCAAGGATGCTTTGGTATTAAAGCGATTGCGTTGAGGCTCCAGTTCCGCTGAAAATCGGGCGGAAAATCCATGGAGAAGCAAGCTAGGTCGGCCACATAGGTCACGTGACCTCGTGGTGTCATCCCAACCTGCCCACCAACCTGCTCAAGAGTCGTTTTCGTGCCTCGTAGAACAACGCGCACAACTGCGACTGTTAACACCTAGCAATTTTTTACTCTGTTTAGATAAGCCTTATACTCTGCCTTGTGTGCGTCGCTCCGGATCTAGCGTGCGCCATTGACTGTGACGTCTTCCTTTTGGCGACCAAAGCGCCCACTAGCGTGAGGCAGTGGTACATGCTACACAGCATCTCGACCGCGAGGTGAGATGCGCACTGTGTACAGAGCCCTACTGGCTTCTCGGAGCGAAGCGCACTCGCCGCAACGCACGGAAGGCAGTGATCAGAGCAAGGGCGAGGAAGGGAACACGGCGGCGTCCATAGATGGCGGAGGCGGCAGCAGACTTGTTGTTGCGGGGCGAACATAGTGGCGAAAGTGTACCGGCCACCGTCAGACGCGATGAGGGGGATGGTGGAGAGAGGGCGCGGAGGACGCGAACGTGACCCGAATGCCGGGAGCGGCGGCGACTCGTCGATTATGTCAACAACGCTCGCCTCCGGTGTACTACGTGCGAAAGGAAAGACGCCGAGCCGGTCGTTGACCCAGTGCACTATCTTGGAAGAAGACGCAGTCCTCCCGCCGCCGCCGCTGCCCGCAGCGAGCCACGCGCAACTTTCTCCGCGGACTCTGAACGTTTTACACGCACAGACGGCACGTGACTACTACAACGCAACTCCACCTGGCTTCCTGTTATGGCGTTCGCCCGCCACTTATTTAAGAGACAACCGGTGGAATGCGCAGTTCTTTCGAAAGTCCCCGCTGCATCGAAGCAGGAATCGCGGGACGTGTTCGGTGGAATGAATCACCGCCGGTTTTCGCCGAGAGAGATGCTCGGCAGCGGGTTTCGAGAGTGCCTGTGGCACTGCGATGGTCCGATGACCCGTGGGTGCGTGGTGAGGGGTAGTTCTTGGCAGCGGCGGCAATTTGGAGCCGCTGGGCGACAACAGGGGCGAGGTTAATTTGCCGAGGCGTGAGACGATGGTAATCGATAGCTGATTGGCGCTCCTGGAAATCGCGCCCCGTGTACATTTGAGATATAATTGCAGGTATTAGCGACTGGCAGGTCACGTTCGTGCTAAGAAGGAAGGGAGGAAGAAGGGCCTTTATGAAAGGTAAGGAGCTTGTAGTCGCCTTGGATTTTACGCGGTGATGGTTCAAAATTATTGAGCGGAGGACCCAATGAACGCGATATCACAAAAGAAAACAAAATAAAAAAGGCATTGTATTTTATACAACTTCAGTATCTTATGCCAGCCGTCGTGCCATTCGAAAGAACTTCGTTGAATTGATTTAACTGCCGTAAAGTACCTCCTCACTAGAGTATAACCTACTCCCGACGCATCCAATCCAGTTGAAATTATACATCTTTATGTAGGCACCCGGGACGCAGGGAGAAGTCTGTGGCTTTATAGTCGGACTGCTACCTAACTGCTCTCTAAAAAAACGTTCTGTCTATGATTGATAGAAGCCACGCTTGCCCCCCTTCCCCCTTTTTTTCTCGCGCAAGTACAGAAAAATCTGTGCCACTGCCAAATCGATTAAGACACTGAATGCGAGATCCAGGGAAGAGAATTCAAAATTCAGTGGTAGCCATTTTTTTTGTTGTTGTTATCGCCTGATCCTCTCTAGCCGTGGACGTCGAAAGGCCGTTGCTGAGTGGCACATAGATCCAGCACTGAAATGACAGCTGAAAGTTCCGTTTTCTCTATTAAGCGTGCTTAACGCTGAGATAGCTACTTCATGCCCAACATTCTCGGATACAAATGTTAAAAATTGGAAAATTGTAAGATACTGTTATGAAAATATTGAAGGTGGCAAAATCTTTCTTTTAAAGTGTTTCCATAAATCGCATTGAGCACTTAAGACTGCCATGGAAAAGCGATGGGTAACGCTTTTGACGATCATGAGCAAAAACGTTAATGGAAAAAAAGAATACAAGACTACCGTCGGGTGATCTTCGGGAATTGTTTATTGTAATACCCACAGCGCCACAAGTGGCATTACAGTGGGGGGGGGGGGGATTAACACATCATACAAACGAAAAAAAAAGGTATCAAAGTGCAGCACATACAATGCAACCATGATGCAACAATAATACAGCCTAAAAAACAGCTAAATACATTTCAATTGTTAATGTGAAATCTTACATTATATGAAAAAATTGCGTTCATACACGGTTTCGCGCTCAAAAATAGTTTTGTCCAAAATTGCAGGGTATCGCTGCAAAGCGGTATCGTCATCAATTTTTACCCAATCGAAACATTCCAACAGTTGCTGTTCGGGCTTCGTTCTGTCTATTAGTACCGCACACCATGGGTCTGCCACAACCTTAGTCTAGGCGTAGTCACCGCTGTCAGTATGGAATTCCCACTAGTTGTCACTGCAGCGCTGGACCGTCTTCTACGCACCGCTCGTCTGCGTGTCGTCGCGCTGTTTCCCGCCGGCTCTATCCTCCGACAACACGGCCATTCGTGGTCACGCAACGCGGGGGCATGCACTGATACATCGCGGGTACACACAACCCGTTCGACCGAAAGCCCCACTGAGTCACAAACCCAGCGGGCGCCTTCTGGTCCCAGGAAGGGAGGAAAGAAAGTGGGGTACCCTCTTCTCGTCAGTCAGCGGGGGAGCGCCTCCTAGCGACGGTGAGAGGAACCCCGTGGAGTACGCTGTCGAGCTCCGTCGGCGGACATAAAGAGAGGCGAAGATGCCGGCCAGCAACTGTCTGAGCTGGAACCCCACCGAGCGCCCGTACCAGGACCGCTTCCAAATGGGGGTTTAGGGGTCTGCAGGCGGCAGCACTGACGAGCCACCTGACTAAGCTCCTGACGACGGCGTCACGACGGCTACCGAAACCAAGCTTCTGTTCTTGTCCCCTTGTTCGGTTACTTCAAGGTTAATTCAACACTGCATCGGAGACGTGGCGGAGCACGAAGACGTGTGCGTGATGTGGTCACGGCGCGTTCACTTTGCAGAAAGTGTCACGAAGAAGCGTACGGGAAGATTGCAGGTCAAATTACGTGCAGTGCGATATGTGTCCTCTATCCCTCGCCCTTGACCTGTAGTAGAGTTTAGCCAAAGCCGACACAGCGCTGTGAGAATCTGTATACAGTGTCCAAATAAGCTGCCGCAGTCAGTAAAGTAATTTTTTCTAACATATTAAGCATAACAGTAACTATAATGTTATTATTCTTGGCAAGGCGATAGCAAGAAAGCAAGAAACGCTTTCACATTCTCAAGGCAATAACCGGCAGAACTACGGCTTTAGCTTCGTACTCGGGAATAGGCTCCGCTTTCCTTAAAACCGCCTTTCACCAATGTTACGCGGGACACCCTACGTAACCTGCCTCCGCTGAAGTCACCAGTTCTTGCAATTAGAATACTGAAGCTAATCAGTGCGCCAGTAAATTATCTAAATCTACCAAACTTTTGTTTTGTTCACGAACAAACGCCGCCTATGCTGCTTCTGTAGGTATTCAGGCTCCGCAAGGCACGACATTCTCCGTGCAACACTCAAACATAACAGGATGCATGCATTCACTCATGAGCAACACGAAAAACTACAGGGAACACTTAAGCTCCGCCTTATGGGTATGACATGATAGCGTAATGGGTTAAATTCCATGTATGCAGAATACATACATGGAATGTATGTATTCCATACGCTTGACATTCATAGATCCCTGGGAGTCCTCATACCCCTCCTGGCGCAGCGGTGCAGCGGTTAAGCGATGCGCCACTGCCCTGCGATGGAAGGTGCTCCCAGAGGTGGGCCTTGTGCGGCCCAGGTTGCTCTTCCAGAGTGACCAATCATAAATTTCCGCAAGGTCACGTGATTTAGGTGGGCTATTTGCCTCTATAGGCTGCTACCTGGCGACCACCTGCAGAACCATACCCGTGATTCTTCTATTACAACGCCGACATCGGATTTTCTGGTGAACGAGGCCTTTAACGCTACTACATTAAAAACTGCAATGCCCGCCCCATTTCTATTAAGTCTTCTGTCTCCCCACCTTCCTTAAATAGCAGGTTCAATGGAGTTAGAACGAAACAACATCTGAGGAGCACTATCTGTTACGTTAATCGACAATCGGACATCCCCGAGTTCACGAGTCTGTCTTGATCAAAGGTTCAAGGTTTCGATATAGTGACACCATCAGGGACCTATATATTTTGCATAACAGAGGGATGACGACATGCGTCATTTCGATGGAGCTTTGCACCTCGTAACCGCATACCTGCTAGGTTTTTCCTGCAGCCATATGTCTTGCGGGTTTTTCCAGCAAGCATCAACGTATTGCGGCTATTGCCGCTGCTGTAAGGCTCAGGCGTGCGGTCTTCACAAATGCAGATTCTCACTGCTTTGCCCTGTGTTTAAGCCGTGGCTGTGAGAGAGGAGGACCGCTTGAAAGTTCAGCAGCCGCTTAACGCCGATTACCTCTCTTCAGGAGTACGCGTGAAATAGGCGGTGCCGTCTGGGTCGAAGTCATATGACGGATCGGGCCTTAGATTAATCGAGTTTCGATGGGATCTCCAACATGTCCTTTACTAGCAGCACCGTATGGCTGACTAATCTAAGAATAGAACGCAGAGGCGGCTTCGGACCGATGTGAACAAAATACAACCTCGCGATTCACGTCAACTCGTGAAGACTGCAACTCGGACTTACAGTGTCTTGTCTACTGGTCACGCTGACTGGGGCAACTGGTTAGCACTGATGGAAGAGGTTCGAGCTCAAGCAGTGCTTTCTCTTTTCTGGCGAATTCTCGCTTTGTGTGCCCCCCCCCCCCCCCCCAAACCTCTTAAACTTCTCTTCTGTCTCGCCACCCCCGCGGCTTTCTCCCCATGAGGTCCTGAGTTCCTGGACCTCAGACCTCCTGGACATTGGGGTCCTAAGAAGAGTCTCACTTGTTCGGTGCGCATTCCTCACAGGTGCTGCTGCTGACTGCGTTGCAATCCACAGCGCCTGCATTAGAACGTCTTTGTCGGCCGGTACTTGAGCGCACTGCTGAGTAAAAGGGCATGCATGCACTCCCAGCGTGCTACCCGAGGCAGCAGGCCGGTATTCCTGCTGGCTCCTCGGGATTATGAGAAAGGGGGGAAGTATGCCAAGACGCTCAGCAGGACTCAGAAGCGACGCCTCACGACACATGCTGGGTTTTGTTGTGTTGTCGTTGCTGCGAAACTCCGGTAGCCGAGACAAGACGATTGTCACTTTTCAGACAGAGGGCAGGACCTACAGACGGCGAAGCTTTTTGCCTACCGTGCACTGACTGACCGCCTGCAGTGCACGGGGAATAGAGATAGAATACATAAAGGAAACGGGGTGCTCCTTGCAAAGAGGGAGATAGCCGGGGCTTTCCAGAAACGCAGGCCACATTGTGTGAGACAAAAGGTCTATAGCTTCGACTGTCTCCACAGAAAGGCGTTTCGTTTGATGAACTCCATTCGTCGTACATTCTGTTCCTGTTCAGAGGGCGTGCTTGGCGAATTGTACAGGTTGGCTACAGGATAAACAATTCAGCGTGCCTTTATTTTATATTTATCTGTCCGAACCTAATACAAGCAGTCTGGACGCAGTATAAGAGCGCGTCTCTGGGGGATAAAAGTTCTTTGCAGAGACAAAATGAAGAAGTGGCGAAGCTGCGGTATAAATTTGCGAACATATAAGAAACAGAAACATTTTTAGACTCATCGCAATCTCTTGATTAGGATCTCCACAGAATGCATTTTAGTGCAAATGCGCGGACTAAGTAACAGGCTGATCGTATATCCGCCTATGCCGCACTTCCTTCACATCTATCGGTGGCGGCGATTATGTCGAGATGCCCCATGCAGCCTTTTCCACGTCCCTTCCCATGTAATTTATCACCACATAAGAATTGGATGAAACGGAAATGAAATCCAAAACCGCAGTCTTCACGTCAAATTAAAAAATACGGTTCTATTGCTACCCACAGAAAAGTGCAGTATACCCCTCGGCTCAATAAGATTAACCGCGGCATTATGAGAATAGGTCGTCCTCGTTATATAGGGGCCATCTTTTCAGGGGCATCTGCTGCCTCTTTCTGAATTGTGTCCGACTGCAGTGCTCCTTGTAAAGTATTTTGGCCCCAAACAATTGCGCCGTGCCTGACCGAGACTGCTTCACCGATGAAGAAGACACGTGCGCTGTGAAAGTAAACGGATCGATGTTCTCAAGTTGGTTTCACAAACATGCATGCTTATCCACGCCGAAAATGACATTTTTCTCTTTTTTTCCCTTCTTAGCTGATTGCTTGCAAGGCTTTGTTTATTGTTTATTGTAATATTCACAGCGCCACAAGTGGCATTACAGTGTGTGTGGGGGGGGGAATAACACATCATACAAACGAAAAAAAAAGGTAACAGAGTGCAGCACATACAATGCAACCATGATGCAATATTAATACAGCCTAAAGCCGCCGCGGTGGCTCAGTGGCTATGGTGCTCGGCTGCTGGCCCGAAAGACGCGGGTTCGATCCCGGCCTCGGCGGCTGAATTTCTTTGGAGGAGAAATTCGAGGCCCGTGTACTGTGCGATGTCAGTGCACGTTAAAGAACCCCAGGTGGTCGAAATTTCCGGAGCCCTCCACTACGGCGTCTCTCATAGCCTTAGTCGCTTTGGGACGTTAAACCCCATAAACCAAACCAACCAATACAGCCTAAAAACAGCATTCACAGAGATGAAGAGAATAAATCACCTGACGTAATTAATACCACCTCTTCAGAGAGCCGGTTCCAATCTCTTATAGACCTAGGAAAAAAGCATATTTGTACATCTCTGATTTACAGTTAATTTCCTTAACTTTTAACCGATGGTCACGGCGTAGCGAAATATAGTTTGGTGAATGGATGTACAGGTCACGGTTTATGCCAGTATTGGAATAGTAAATACTATGAAAAAATTTTAACCTCAAACAATACCTACGTTTTTCAAGCGTCTTCCATCCCAGCGAGTTTTTTGCACGCGAAACGCTAAAGTTCCTGGTATAGTTGTTAAACACATATCGGATACCCAAGTTTTGTACCCTCTCAAGTTTATCTATATCCGTTTTATGCCAAGGGTCCCATACAGCGCAGGCATATTCGAGAACCGATTGAACGTTTGTCATGAAAAGTAACTCTTTTGTTTCTAAAGGGAACTGCTTGAACAGCGTTGCTATACCGGGGTTGACTATACGGCTCTTTCATGCTCCTCCATTAGATGACAAACAAAAAAGAGTATAGAAGATCGACCTTGTCAAAATCGCAGGAGGCAGACAGATGAGGAAGGCGAAAAGTTAATTACTTCATCTTCAAAAAGGAGAAAATAAATGGAGAATTGATTGAAAAGGCGGAAGCTCTATGGAAATCGCTGAAGTTTCGGTGCGGAAATTAGGAAGCAGCATGCCAAATATGCCACCAACAGCGCGGAGATTGTTTCTTCTTTTTTCGGTTCTCGCGAGGCTACATCTGCGGCAATTTCGGTGTTTTTCCGGCTTCGCGTGTAACCCTGCACATCACATCGCGGTCGCCGGCTAACATTGGCCTGTATAGAAAGTGGGGGAAGGGCACGCGGCGGCCGAGAGAGGGGGCGGTAATCACACCCCTGCGAAGCCGCAAATTACACGCCGCCGCCAGCGCCGAGCAGCGAGAGGCGAGGGCACCGCGCGAGAATTAGGAGGACACACACAGCTCCACCCACAAGGCCTGCGGGCTGCCAACTGTGACGTCATCATTAGGAGACCTGCGTCCGCCGTGAGAGCACTTGCATAGCCTAGTTGTCGCAGGTAAACGAGTGGATTCCTGTTCAGGCTGGGATCCCATGAGGTGATGCATCGCCTCGCCAGTGTGGTACACTATCCATCAACATGGGGCAATACTCCAATACAAACACTAAATAATGGTTATGGCGCTCGGCTGCTGGCCCGAAAGACGCGGGTTCGAACCCGGCTGCGGCGGTGGAATTTCGATGGAGGCGAAATTCTAAGAGGCCCGTGTACTCTGCGATGTCAGTGCACGTTAAAGAAACCCATGTGGTCGAAATTTCCAGAGCCCTTCACTACGGCGTCCCTCATAGCCTGAGTCGCTTTGGGACGTTAAACCCTAATAAACCATACCAAAGTAAACACTATATAAATCTTGACAGCATTGGAGAAATCTCCGCACCCTTCTTTCTCCTGCTTTGCCGCGCTGGTCGGGCGCTCTGTAGTCGGATGCAATTCAAGAACGAAGCGGGTTTTCTTCGGCAAAAAATCCGCTTCCAGCCAATGGCGTCGGCGGATTCTCCTGAACCTGATAGCAGAACAATGCAGGAAGGAGACTATCTCTGACCATAGAAGGAGGAGACTATCCTCTTTCATCTACCACTCCCTGCATCGTAAAGCTAGCAGGGTCATGAGAATCGGCCGACGCCATTGGCTGGAAGGGGGGGTCCTTTGAGCGGGGAAAAGCCGCTTCTTTCTTGAGTTGTATCCGACTGTGGTACTGAGCCGGAGGACGCGCGGCGGCCGCGTTTCTGCAGAGGCGGAACGAAAACGGCCCCTATGTGCTGTACTGTGTGACGTCACCGCACATTAAAGAACCCCAGGTGGTTTGAATTAGTCGGGAGGAGTCCTTCACTACGGTGTGCCTCGTAGCTCATGTGTCGTAATGGGCCGCAACACCGCGATTTACAATGTTCACCTACCTGTTCCTGACAAATCTCTCCCCCCCTACAACTAAGCATTCGTCCGACGCATCCACTTGAATACACTCCTAACCTCCTCTGCCCGTTCTGTCCCCTCCAAGATGGTTCCCAAGATGCTCTGCCAATTAGCTCAAATGTCGGTATCACCCTGTGCTAACCTAGAACATTCCCTGTTCTCCTGCCTCGTTGCCATTCAATTTCCCCGTTAGACATATCCCTCCAGTCTAGCGAGGTGGGCCTGGCTATAGCCTCAGACCGGCTGAAAGACCAACTGGTTTTGGTGACGCTGGCGCAGCATATACGGGACCCTTAATGCTGCGTCCTAAAATAATTCACACGGACACCTAATTTCAGTATGTGCTGGCAGTGCAATAGCATCCCTGCTGAAAAAAGTTGTATAATGTAATAAACTCGTGCAGTTTGTCATACAAACGTCATACAATTATCATGCAAATCACACGAAATTATCATACAAATTTCATTTATTTTTACAAAATCGTCCATTCGTCATGAATATGTCAAACGATATCATACAAATCGTATGACATTTGTATAAGGAAGCCTGTATGAGGTTATTGCATCATACAACTTTCTTCAGCAGAGATTAGGAGCTATTGATGCATTTACCGGACGTCACGTGACTTCCCTGTAGTCAGTTGGTGAATTTTACGATGACTACGTATTTTGACCCTGCGGGGCTCCTAATGCTATCAAGTTAATAAAGTTGTTCCTCTCTCTCCTGCAGCTTTTGAGGCAGACCAACATACAGTTTTTATCGTTTATCGTTTGAACAGGCAGAAGTTTGTGGCATTGCTTATGAGCTCAAAAGGATACTCCTTAGAAAAGTTGAATTTTGGTTCTTTTGTCTTGCGCATGATCCAATATTCTCACCTCGTCCTGTCACGGATAAAGCTCACACATAACTAATTATAACTCGTGCCGACCTCACAGCGCTCTACAAAGGCAACTCAGCGGCCAGTCGAGCATGACCTGGCTACCGGCATTGATGCTGGTACGCGACCAGCGCTCAGTTTGATTTGTGCTCAAGTTTTTCTTGGACATCGTGATTGTAGAGCCCAAGGACGAGCTCGGCTTAAATGTTTTAAAATCGCGCCACGTCCATGCTTCCGCGCTTCGAGCGTTGTGACAGCGGAACAAGCCGGAGCAGGCGCCGTACTCAGATATTCCTTCCGTAATGCAGTTCAGCCTCGTTATAACGAAGTTGAGGAGGCCCGACGATTACTTCGCTATAGCCGTAGTTTCGTTATAGCCCGTGTTGACCGAACTTCCAAGGGGAACCGCCATTTCTTCGTTATATCCGTTATTTCGTTTTATCACTTACTTCTTTGTATCCGTTACTTCGTCGTGTCCGTTACTTCGTTATAAACCATGACCTCATGTGACCTCTCTCGGACCATCATTAATTTCCTCCTTGCACGGTGGGCAAGTTGTGTTGACGTCACAGTGTCACGCGACCATTCATTCATTCATTCATTCATTCATTCATTCATTCATTCATTCATTCATTCATTCATTCATTCATTCATTCATTCATTCATTCATTCATTCATTTTTGGCAGAAACCGGTACAGTGTATATGCTTATACATATTTAATTTTCCTGTCTGGATAACCGAGGCAAAAGGCGTATTCAAATGCCTGACGGGGCTCGGAACCTTTATTGCACACATGCCTCAGACAACGGCGCGACGATCAAAGGTAACACTGCACTGATGGGGAGAAGAAGCAAGAAAGCATAAAAGGAAACAAAAGCAAAAAGGTTGTATTGAACTAAGTACAATATTAAACGATGTGCACGCACTAACAAAAGCGAAACGACCAAAATATAAGGGTACACACAAGTGGTCTGCACAGAGAATGCATGCAATGACCTTACAATTACAAGTGCAATAACACTACAATAACACTATGAAGAATAACACTAATACAATAACATTATGAAGATCATAATTTTGCGGGAACTATGGGTAGCATTATTTCAAACATGAATGCACAGCGTAGGTATGCACTACACACAGCTAGACAGATTCATTTCCTATGCACACTGTACACTGAGAAGGAGGGGTTTCACCCGTTTCGTAAACCCAGATGATGAATTTGACTCGAATAGGGCGTCGACTAGCTGAGGGTATGTATTGAGCTTTTCGGGAATTTGATGGCCAGCTAGCTGTGTTGCCTACGATGTTCGCGCTCTTTTTTTGACATATTTGCCTTCAGGTAAATTATAAGCATAATTCTGGAGCCTATAGAATTCAAGAAATGTTAAACCAACAGATTTAACACGTGATACACCTGCATAGCGACGCTGGACCGAAACATGCTGAAAACTGTCAATATCTTACATTTCTGAAAAATAAGTGCAGTGTGTTCATATCGTGGTTTATTTGCGATTATTCTTATAGCCTTCTTTTGTACCACCTCTTTCTACCAATCATTAATTTAATTTCCACCTTCCACGATGGGCAGTTTGTGATGATGTCAGAAGGTAACATCACCTCTCTCGACCAATCAGGATGCAAAGTGAACGTTTTGAGGAGTGAACTGGTCGGTAGGCGAATTCCACCTAATCAAACTTGAAGAAGGCGCCGAGTTGGCGCTGAAAAGTTGTCCAATCAGTCTTTGTTCGGAGTGTCACAGTTTTTCCTCTCCAATCAGGATGGCGCACCATGGCAGGTTGTGATAACGTCACAAGGTCACGCGACCTCTCTCGACCAATCAGCGAACTTCATGACATGGCCCGGCTTCGGCCGGAAATTGAAAAGCAGATATGAAAGGCACAGGGTGCTGCATCGTTTCTTATCCACCGTCGACGCATTTAGCTGCTCATCTGATCCAATGACACGATGACACGAATCTTCGAGGCACTGAAGACGGTGACTGCATGCGCTGCGATGAGGGCCCTTTCCACTGCTTTCATAAAGGCGCGTCGAAAACTACCGCGGGAAGCCAACAGAAAAGTGCGGCCTTGCCGGCCGCGGCTCGATCGGGCGCGTGCGGCATCGATGCCGCGGCGAAGACAGTTGAGAGGAGGAAGGGAAAGAGAGAGTGAGAGGAGGCATCTTTTGTGCGGAGAGCAAACGAGCGCGCGTTCCTTCCTCGTGAGCGGAGAGAGGAGGAGGAGGGGAAGCCAAGGCCGTTAGCGTGTCTTCTCCCCCACTGCTTTCACCGTGGCGGCCTTCCAAGGACCCCGCATCGGAGGAACATGCCGGTGCTGATCCTCCTCGCTCTCTTACGCCGGGTCAGGTGCGTGCGCCCGAATCAGAGAGCGCGTTTCGAGGTGGCGCAGCTGAGTTTGTTTGGGACCGCCGCTTCGCATTTTGTTTGCTCTGTTTTAAGCTAGTTTGCAGATGACAGTTCTTTCTCGTGTCTGTAACATGTACAACATTCGTGGACGAAAAATTGAAAAACAATAAGACACTGGTACAGAAATATTGAAGCCGATGGTCCATTCTTCATATGTGTATCCAAATCTTTCTTTTACAGTGTTTTCATCGCTTCGCATGGAGCAGCTAAAACTGCCATAGAAAACCGATGGGGAACGCTTTCGACTTCATAAAAAACGTTAATAGCAAACAAACGCGAGCCTACGGACGGGAGATCTGCTGATATATTGAATGTTATAGTGAACGCTTACAACATATGAAAAAAATGCGCTCATATACTTTTTCCCTGTTCAAAAATGCTTTTGTCCACAATTGCTGGGTATGTTCACACCCAACAATTCTGGTTTGGTTTGGTTTATGGGGTTTACCGTCCTAAAGCGACTCAGGCCATGAGGGACGCCGTAGTGGAGGGCTCCGGAAATTTCGACCACCTGGGGTTCTTTAACGTGCACTGACATCGCACAGTAGACGGGCCTCTAGAATTTCGCCTCCATCGCAATTCAATTCTGGGCAAAATCAATCGTGAATTGGAAAGAGTTTATGAATGCGATTTTTTTTTCACGTAGTGTAAGATTTCACTATAACAATCAATATATCCGTAGATCTCCAGTCGACAGACTTATATATATTTTTTTGCTATTAACTTTTTTGCTATCGTCAAAAGCTTTCCCCATTAGTTTTCTACGGCAGTCTTAACTGCTAGCGATCTATGGAAACACTTAAAAAGAAATATTTTGCTACACATAGGAAGAATGACCATTACCTTCAATATTTCCGTAACAGTACCTTACAATTTTCTCATATTCAAAATATTTGTTCGGGAATGTTGGACATGTTTCGTAAATTTGTACTTGCAAAGAATGCTAATGCTAATGCCACCTTGTGCAATCAGCAATGGTGAGCACGTAAGTATTCTCCGTGCAGCTTTGCCGTGACCCTTGTCGTGTAATTTATGAAGTGAAATGAAGTAAAATCGCAACAAAGAATCAGCGTCATTTTTACGATCTCTCGTCAATGAATGAATGAATGAATGAATGAATGAATGAATGAATGAATGAATGAATGAATGAATGAATGAATGAATGACTCTTTAGCCCGTTTAAGTAGAGGGGAGAAAACGATAGTTGGCGTCTTCAGTCCTCGAGCTCTGCTTCCGTGGCAAAAACCCGCAGTGCAAGGTGTTTTCCGTTGTCACGATCATTCAGGCAAAGCCAGTCTTAGCTTCGTAAGCTACCGCGACAGCAATAAACACCTTGAGAAGCATAGCCAACCTTCAGGACTTTTCTGGTTCCTTGAGTAGCATGGGTATACGATGCCTTGCAAGTGGGCTTCGAAGGCAATATATGCAATATAGCTTTACTTCTGGGGGAATTCCTTCGTTCTAGTGCATGTATACGCTGCGTCCTCAAGCATGCCCACAATAGTGCAGTTTTCAACGTTATATTCCATCGTTAAGGTTTCCCTCATAGAAGCAGGTGACGAAGCCTGGCAAATGGCACCGTTTGGACATGCGAGACAGATAAACAACCTAATTTTTTCTTCATTGTTGCTTACATGTCATACGCTACCCTCGAGTTTCCGTCCAAAAAAAACAAGTTCCTTTACGTGCTACATCGAAGTTACGAGCGTCACATAATCCTTTACCCACCCTTGTTACAAGGCCAGTTTCAAATGCCATTCAGCTGAACAGCTGCGCAGCTTCCCGTCTGACGTCGAACAACGCTGAACCTAACGGCAGTAGGCTGCAGTGTCACGGCGCGTTTCGCGAAATTCAGTTCAACCAGTTCGACCTGTGGTTCACGTGAGTTTTCGAAGTACCAGCGGTTTAGGAATAATAACATGCTTGCTTTTGGGTACTTGTAATCTGAAGCATGAAAACCACACTTCAGATGTTGATTTGCAATATCAGCGCAAGTTTCGCGCTTTGCTTTCTCCGCAGCTTAACATCACACCGAGTCAAGACAATCCAGTGCAAGCATATTTGGCTTACTCGCTGGGAGCAGTTTTTCCGATACCGCTTCGCGTGTTTACACTCATGTCCCGCATTCTCGGAGAAAAAATTTGAAAGTTGGCAAATTGTAATATACTTTTATGGAAATTTTGAAGGTGATGGCCAATTCCTCTGATATCTTAGAAAATCTTTCTTTTAAAGTGTTTCCATCGATCGCATCGAACAGTTAAGACTGCCTGAAAAGCAATGGTGAGCTCTTTCGAGGGTAGAAAAAAACGGTGATAGAAAAAAAAATTCAAAACTTCGGTCGGGTGATCTGCGGTATATACTGGCTGTCATAGTGATATTTCATATGAAAAAAAAAAAAGAATTGCGGTCATAAACGGTTTTCCGCTTGTCCAGAATTGCTGGATATGAGTGCAGTATGAAGGTCGCTGCCGGTTCAACTAACGCCGTACTGAACTTCCATTGTAAACATCCCAAGCAGCGCAGGGGATTGGCCCATAGAGTTTCTTACCATTACCTAAAGGGAAAGCTGCCAACCCGTCTATGGGAGTTTGCATGGAGGCCCCTCGAGACCACTTCAGCCACCATGGGCGCTCAAAGCATCATGGGGCGGTGAGCTACCGACTGCAGAACTTCAACTTTTGGCCAAAAAAATAATGCAGAAATAAAGCTGTTCGATAAATACGAATGTCCTAACATTCCATATCCTGTCTGTAAATTGCAACAAATGAGCAGAAAAGCATTTAAGTGCAAAGTTCGCCCAAAATAAGAGACGACTCGCTCTCCTATTGGCCAAGTATTGAACATTATAAAAGCTAATATTTCGTAATTAACAGGCGCACTTTTAAAAGTAAATGTTTTTAAAAAAATGTTGCTGCTTAAATGCTTTAAGAGGTTTTTAATTGCATTTCAGAAAGGTCAAACCTTTTATTGGCGTCGTGTGCTGTTGCGTTTGTACTACTATGGCTTTTGCACACTGCGTTCGCGCGAAAGTCGTCTGCGCACACACGAACAGCGTTTTCGGAATGAAACATCTCAGTAGTGCCACTCCGTGTTCCCGAAAAAATACGACTGTCCCGCAACAAGTGGCTCACCGTCCCATGATGCCTTGAGCGTCCATGGTGGCTGAAGTGCAGCGCCGCCAGCTTTCCCTCTAGGTAAGAGTAAGAAACTCTATGGATTGACCAGTATTGGAAATGGTTGGTTTCATTCTGGCCCTTTATAGGATCGGCCTTAGCCATTTCCAATATTGTGCCAATTAGTTGTGTTGCTGGTGATAGTTAACAGTCAAGTAGGAACAAGCGTAGAGGACTTTCGATTTCGCTTGAGAATTCACTTTCACCATCACGAAAATCCTAGTTCACTTACTACCTCGCGGTTTGGCGCCATCCATTTCGCCGTTGTCGAGGGCGGCTGCATCCGTGACCCGCGCCGAAACCAATCACGGAGGATGCTCGATCAGGCGTGCGCCGCCGACAGCTGCTACGCGTCGAACGTCCTCACGCCTCGAGCACAAACAAGCCCGTCCACGCGTTACACCTTCGCCAGCCTTCCGTTGGCGAAACCGGAACTACGCACAAAACCAAGTACGACAGTCTTCTCGCAGATATGACTATAGTCTCGCCGAACACATTCGCTCGTCTTCCTGTCACATCCTGCTTTGTTGATCTGCTAGTAGGCACCCGTAACAACGCCGCTATTTCAATACTATTTTCAAGAAAACAGTCCCAAGCGGCGTAGGCAACCGGCCCAATATTTGCAAATGGGTGCCTTCAATGTCTTCACTCTGGTCTTTTGTTAGACGAGCCTTTTGCCAATACGTTTCCGATATTGGGCTGATTACCTGTTCTACTTAGGCGTGTGCCAGGTTCGAAATTTCGACTAGAAGATGCGTCTTAGAATCCAGGTCACGAAGCCTATATCTTTGACAGGATCGGCGAGCCGGACCTGATAGACAGAAAACGCCAAAGTCACGCCACCCAGTCATGTCTTTGCAGACGAGTGTCGATTACGGGTGTTGTGCAATAGACGCTGTGCGTTTATGCAGGAGCTCTGCGGACGGATGCATCGTTCTACTTCCGGGACAATTCTATGATGGGCATGGGCGCCGAAAAGGTGCGAGCGGTCATTGACAGTGGAGCCATCTTCTAACGCTTCGGGTCAAAGGTCACGGAGCTTAGTGGAGATGTAGATGCCATCACTGAATAGTGGGACGCCTCAATAGTACCCTCAAGACGAGCGAGGATATCCGACGTGCTCAATCATAAAGCAGTGCATCGAGTTGTAGTGAGGATCTGGAAGCCCCAAAACCTCTCAAATCAATCACGCGTGCGAAACAGCGCTAAACTATTCAGCGAAGATGCCGGAACAACCTTTCGCAGTTTTATTTAACTGCGTTCCGGGTGTATCTCTATATCATCGATATCAAGGGGCATAGCATTTCAGCGTTGAACTTGATATCGATGATATAGAATACATATTATATATTAATGATATTAATGATTTAGATTATATATTTATACATCGCTGCCTGATTGTTGCACGAACCGATTCAAACCGCAAGCCGTTTCCCTTATAAACATGGTCTATAGACTTTCTGTAGATTTCTTATAGACTGTATCGCCTTCCTATAGATATTTCATTTTGTCTATTCATAGTGTATAGATTACTCATAGACAAAAGTCTACTGAAGTGTGCGGCGATAAATCCATAACTTCCTACAGAATTTTTATTGTCTATAGACTAGTCTATAGGATTTGTCTATAGAAACTTTATAGACTTCACAGACAAAAGTCTATGGACAGTCTATGGGCTGTCTAAAGAAATTTTCGTAAGGGATTGCTGCTGACTTGTTCATAGCTTAGTATTTATCGGATGGAATACGTACGTTCGAATATACAGAAGAACATCTAGATGCGCCGCTTTCAATAGGGGCAACGAATTCAGTTCTGCCTTTCCGTTCTCGTGCTGCACATCAGGGGCGCATTACACTGAAACTCAGTGCAACCACGTGCCAGGCTTGGGAGTCTTTCTCTGTAAATTGGCGAAGGTGTTGCCGGTCATGCACTTTTCTCTCGCATAGGTGCAAGCTGTTTCCTGGCCACTCACGTTCTGCTTGCGTTCGTCTATGTTTAGCCGACAACTTATTCCTTTGCATCCTGCGCATAACACCCTGAATTTCCTATGAAAGTGAACGGCGCAATAGACAAGTACAGCTGTCCGCATACTTATTTAAAGCGCTTCAATGGCGTCTCTGTTGTGCATTTATGACAGCCGTCGCTGCTTGGCTGGTCAGGTATAGCTTTTGTAGGCTTGATGAGTTAAATAGGAACCATAGGAACGCGCATGCCATGATAAGGTCAAGCATACAAGTGAAGGAAAAAGAGGTGCTCGTTATGGCATACATGAGGTCGGGGGTTCGTATCCCACCGACGGCATGTGGTTGTTTTTTTTCTTCTGCTTTTATTAACCTCCCAGTGGTGAAAAACTACAAATTAAAAACAAATACATCCCCTATGCTTTCCTTGGTTTCGCTGGCTGTTGGCTTCCGCCATGCATGATAAGGTAAAGTCAATTTATGACCGTTGCCGCTGCATAGCGGGCCCATTACAGCTTTTGAAATCATTGTGAGTTAAATGCGCTCCATAGGAATGCGCATGCCATGGTAAGGTCAAAGTCCGAGCCCTAGTTCTCGTAAAGAGCGCTCTGGACAACTGCACCAAAGAAAGGCACGTGGAAACGACACCAAGAACTATTTCCAGCTGTTTATTCACAAGAAGCGAAATCGCAGGAAATATATGCAAAAAAAATCGCCTAACCATTGGGTATATTGCAGGATGTTAGAATTTTTGTTTTCACATATTGCCTATGATTTCGTTCCCCATCAATAAACAGCTAGATGTTTGAGCTCTCGGTGCAGTTTCCGCCTGTCTTTCTTTCTTCCTTTGTTGTTTGTTATTTGCGCGGTTTATTATTCTGGGCATGAATCGACGTGCCCGCTAGCAGCTCACTGCATTTGCAGTTGTGGCTTTCGCTTCTCTTTTTGACCTCGCCAAGCATATGGAGGTCATTTGGTTCGCCCATGTTCCTGCATAGCCCGCCCGCGTTTTCGAGCCGATGAACTACAGGTCCCTCTAATATGAAAGGCAACAAGTTTTGAGCATTGAATTAGTGGTCACTCAATAATTATGTGTAACAAGAATAATATTTTCTGTTTTCTAACTACAGTCGGATTCAACTCAAGAAAAAAGCGGCTTTTCCCCCACAAAGAGCCCCTTTCCAGCCAATGGCGCCGGCCGATCCTCACGAACCTGCTAGCCTGGCAATTCAGAGAGTGGCAGATGGAGTGGGAAAGTCCCTTCCCTGTATTGCCGGGGATAGTCCCATCCCTTCATTGTCACGCCACTTCTTGCATTGCCAAGCTAAACAGGCTAACAGGTTCATGACAGTCTGATGAACTAAAAGTAGCTGTGTGGGCTTGTTGGTCAGTGATCATGGCTAAAGAATGCAGCGCGAAAAGACAAGGAAAAACGAAGAAATGGAAAGGACTGGCGCTGACTGGGTAGTCAGCGCCAGTCCTGGGCAGTAGACTGGGTAGTAGCTGACTGACTGGGTATAGTCAGCGCCAGTCCTGTCCACTTCTTCGTTTGTCCTTGTCTTTTCGCGCTGCATTCTTTAACCATGATCATGACAGTCGGCCGGCGCCATTGGCTGGAAAGAGATGATTTGACGCGGAAAAGCCACTTGTTTCTTGACCTGTATCCGACTGCAGTTTTCCTCTTGACGTCATCATCATCATCAACCTGACTACGCCCACTGCGGGGCAAAGGCCTCTCCCATGTCTCTCCAATTAACCCTGCCTTTTGCCAGCTGCGGCCACCGTATCCCCGCAAACTTCTTAATCTCATCCGCCCATCTAACTAAACGTGTATCATCGAAAAGTAATTTTCAACTTTAGCAGAGAAATAACTAAAAAATGCGCCTTTTTGAGCAAAGTAGGTAATCCCTTTAATATTGGAGGGATCTGTACAGAAAGACGTACTATTCCGCCTAGCGGCACAGCTTCGTCTCGCCCCTGAAAACGATCTCCGAACAAAGAAAGCGTCGGTTATTGTGCGCGCGGGCCAGCAATACTGGATCCCTTGAAAACGAACGGCAATCGTCCGCTGACGTGGAGGAGCCCAAGACGCGACTGACGCCAGCGTCGGCGACGGTACCGTTTAGGTCCCCGTACACGCAGAATCAGAAAGCGTATAGAGACGACTGTGCCGTATGCACATACGCACACACACACCGATCGTGCCGTCTCCCGCCCATCATGTGCGTGAGACTGAGTGGCACATGGCATTGGGAAACTCTGCTTCCTGGGACAGACCGTGACAGACTGTCCCCCGCCGCCGCCAGCGAAGAGACGCGAGTGCCTCTCGAGGCGGATCTGCTAGCGCACGACGGCGGGACCCGTAATCGAGACGGAGAGACCCGTACGCTCGCCGCGTGCCGCGGTAATTCCGGTCGCCCAATGCAAGGGTTTTCTTCCATTTCTTTCCTTTTTTTTTCGTCATGAATCTCACAAACCCTTCGCCCCATGCATCCGGGCCCTAGAGGGAAAGGGGGGAGGGGGGGGGGTAGTAGCATCGGCGAAGCTTCTGCGGCATTGAGTCATGTGCCGAAGAACCTGCTCAGCGGTTAAAAACGGGCCAATCCCGGAGCCTGGCAACAAAGTGGCTTTCAAAACGTGGAATGACGATGACGACCAAGATTCATCTCTACTTCGTCACCGGTTCTGATTTCCCTGAACCCGTACAGCGGATATTGATAGAAGGAAATAGCCTGTCTGTCTCGTCGCCGACAGTGGGTCGAAATTACGACAGGGTTTCACTCTGTGGGCATCAACGGACCCGTGTGGAAATCGTGTTAGCTCAAAGAGCGATAGACGTCTCTCGTATGTCATCTCCTACCGGTGAACATAAAATAGGACTCGTGACGGCTTCTACGTATACGCACTTACAAACATTCTTATAGACTGTCTATAGACTGTCCATGCACTTCTGTCTATAAAGTCTATAGATACTCTATAGACAAATCTTAGAGAACTGACTACAGGCAATACAAATACTATAGACAGTCTATAGACAATCTACAAATTTATGGCCATACACGTTTAGTAGACTTGTCTATAGAGAGTCTGTCGACTATGAACAGACAAAAGGAAATATCTATAGGAAGGCAATAGAGTCTATAAGAAGTCTATAGATATCCTAGAGAACCGTCTTAGGCAGTACAAATGCTATGAGAGCCTGTAGGCAATCTGTAGATTTATGGCCATGCAGGTTTAGTCGACTTTTGTGTACAGAGTCTGTACACTATGAAGAGACAAGAAGAAATATCTATAGGAAGGCAATAGAATCTATAAGAATTCTATAGACTGTCTACAGACCATTTTTATAAGGGACGCGTAACGCTGCTACCGGGCTACTCAGCGCTGACCGGCGGAATTCTTAAATATTGAATACATAACTTTCAGTAAAATACAGATGCCAGCTGACGTGCCAAACTGGGAACGGGGGTGTTCCGCAAATATTGGAAAGCCGACTTGCGCAACTAAACTGTCGACCTGGCAACCGGCACATGTTAACCAGTTGGGCAGTTAACGTGCAGGTTCCGTGAAAAATATGCGGCCCAGCGAAATTGCTTTTCGGACTATGCAATGTGACTAGTTATGCCTTGCCAGCACTCCTCTAATATATGAGAAGAAATCTCGTCCTGTACCATCAGGAACCCAGGATTGCCCCCATTCACGGTTTTGTGGGAAGCCCTTTGGCCTGCATATTTTTAACAGAGACTGCACATGCCAGCGTTGTCTAGAATACGGCTCGGCAGATATGAAAATATGTGAGAGGAAGTTTCGGCGCAAAGTTGGCAAGATTCTCAGAGCCAACGTGAGCAAGAGGACGGCCGCGTTTTTGCCGCGAACTGAGCGAATTGGTATAACGAAGAAAGGGAACTATCTCTATAAAAATTGCCTCATTATGAAGTCCTACCGAGAGAAATCAATAGATTCTGTTTTTACTGCGAACGGAGCGGATTCATTTAGCGAAGGTACGAAACAAGCTTCATAAAGCAGACTCATTATGAAGTCTTACCGAGTCAATTCTATAGAATTTGCTTTTACTGCGAACAGATCGAGTTCACATTTAGAAAGCACAAAGCAAGCTCTATAAAATTCGACTCATTTTGAAATCTTGCGGAGCTTGTTCTATAGAATCTTTTTTGATTTAGAACAGAGAGAGTTCTTCGAGAGAAGGCATAAAGCAAGCTCTATAAAATTCCCTCATTATGAAATCTTACAGAGCCAATTCTGCAGAATCTGTTTTGACTGCGTACAGAGCTAAATTGCATAGCTAGGTCTCGTTAAAGAGTAAATAGACTAGGTACTTAATGAGCTGGCTCGACAGGCAGCTAGTTCCTATAGAGGTCGTTTAGAATCATTAGGCTGCCTATACATTTTCAAAATAAACTCGACATCCAGTTTTGTAAGAGTGGCAGTGAAAGATGAAAGGGTCCATCCCACACTGAACTGGATCTGTCGCCACTTTCACTTTGAAAATTAGGATGACGCGAAGAGTCTTAGTTCGCATCGTTCCAATTAAGTCCGCATAGTTCCAATTAAGCAGAGGCTAGATGGCCCGCAGACCACTGTTCCCAGTGATGCGACCCCGCTAATGCAGGCATCTAAAGATATCGAATTCAGGCTCTCTTATACCAGACGCTAATGTTACAACACAAATGCCAGAGAGGGTACGTTGTGAAAACGTTCTTCCCCTTCTTTTGGGACGACTCTCTTCTAAACGCAGAGAAACCACATCGTTTTATTTTTTCTTCCTTAGATGAGTTTTAAAACAACTTAAGCAATCGCCGTCTTCATAATATGCTAGAAACCTATCTCAGTCAAGGTATGGTTACAGTGATTACTAGTACATACTTTATAATTAGCAGAACAGCCGCTCAACTCGATGATTCTATAATGTTACGACCAAGGTCCAATCAACGTTATTTGCAGGCTGAAGGCAGGACGCAAGTAAACCACACGAGAAGAAGCGTCACTGTTTTTTTTTTTTTTATGTGGAAACAGCTATCTGCGTGTAGACACGGAGACAGTCGCGTATCCTTCGCATAAGCACCTCGCGGTCGGTAGCTCACCGATCATGCGGCAATGAGGAAGCTCAGAATGAAGTCAAGGATAAGATTCGTGCCTGAGACGGCGGAAAAAGAATGAGGGAGAAACGCTCCCTGCGGGGCCTCCCACGATTAGCACAGTACTGCAAGGCTCTCAATCAAGTATGTTGCTGATTTGGCCACTCGCCTCAGAAGACATTCATGCCGCGTTTTCATTCAACCGACTGCTCTGATTTCTAAAGTTTCAGAAAAGAAAAAAAACGAAGACAAACAAGAGACGTTTGTTTTCGGTGCGACTTGCAGAAATGAGAGCAAAATGTTCGTTCTTTACAACAAACAGTAAACAAAACTATTTTTTCCTCTTTTATTGGATGTCACTCTGGGCATAACAGATAAAGTTGTGCTACGGCGCTCGGCTGCTGACCCGAAAGACGCGGGTTCGATCCCGGCCGCGGCGGTCGAATTTTGATGGAGGCGAAATTCTAGAGGCCCGTGTACTGTGCGATGTCAGTGCACGTTAAAGAACACCAGGTGGTCAAAATTTCCGGAGCCTTTCACTACGGCGTCCCTCATAGCCTAACCAAACCAGATAAAGTTGTGCATTGGTGTTTATTTTCGCTAAATGTGCCTTAATATATTCTCTTGCGGGTGGCACGTAAAGCCTCCAGCTAGGTTGCTATATACATGGTCTGTTCTGAAAGTAGTAGGACTCATTTTTTTAAACAAAATTTATTCAAGAGAATAGTACAAACGATTACAATTTTTCAAGGTAGCACCCTTCCGCGCCTACACGCTGCTGCCAATGAGTTTTACAGTTTTCGTACGCCTCCAGGAACGCCTGGACCGGAATGCTGTGTAGCTCCCTTGTCACGGCCTGTTGAACCACCTCTACCGATCCGTGATGTTTCTCCTTGAGCGTCGATTTTATTCTCGGGAATTGAAAAAAGTCTGGCGGGGCCAAGTCGAGACTGTAAGGGGGCTGAGGCAGCGTTGCCGCCTTTTGCTGGGCAAAAAATCGGGGTCCTCATTCAACTGATGAAGAAGATCCTACCGGTTGGCCTTTTCCTCCTCTGACAACACTCCCGGCACCAACTTCGCGCACGCTTTCCTCATGGATAAGTTTTCCGTCACGATCTCAAAAACTTGGGTTTGAGGAATGCTCAAGTCATCAGCAATCATTCTGATACTCATTCTACGATCACTGTTAAGTAAATGTTTCCCTCGCTACACATTTTCGTTGGTCTTGCTGGTCGAAGGGCGTCTGGAGCGGTCGTCTTCCTCCACTTTTTCCTTACCTTCTCGTAACAGCTTGTGCCACTCAAAAAACACCTGATCTACCCATGGAAGCGTCACCGTAGGCCTCCTTAATCATGTTGTGAGTCTCTTTGCCCGTTTTACCAAGATTTACTCAAAATTTTATCGCTTATCGCTGATCTAGTAAACGCTCGATGATTCTGCGTGACGAGACGTTTCGACAGGGGTTCACAGTACAAGCGACCTCCTCTCATCAACGGCCGAGAGCCGACTGCCGATTTTCCCCAACATTCCCAATATCCCCCTTCAACGATCCTGCACGCGCAGACCACCTCTCGTCCGCCCGTTCGCCCAAAAAAAAATCCAGTCCTACTACTTTCAGAACAGACCCTGTACTTTATATATAATATATACTTTAGGCCTTCTTTGTTTAGCGATTTGCACGCCTGCCAGGATGTCTGCGTCTGAAGCGTCTAAGGTATTATTGCAGCTTACAATGCAGTTCCCCGTCGGCATGATCGCTTCCCAGTTCTGTACGTCCACGTCTACACAAGTCGTTACTTCAGGCAACGTTACACAGCATTATAGCCTGGCCCCGTAGGAGTGACCAGGGCTTCACGGTACCGAGTTGACCAGAACACACACGCATACACAGTCCACGTTTTAAGGCGAAAGCCTTTAATGCCTCATCGTTGTCGACAGAAGGTTGTCAGCAGAGGTGTCACGCTTTTTCTAGTCAGACCAGAAAGAAAATCTTCGGACACGATGGGATTCGAACCACCATCCTTCTGTTCCGCAGCCGAGCGTGCTAATGGCTACGCTACTTCCTGCCAACGCATACGTAGTTCTCCTTGTCTAGGACGCTGGATAGTATTTGCAGAAAGGCGTCGAATCAGACGGATGGCTCCAAACGCCCTCCAGTGTCTCCAGCATTTAAGATTCAGAAACAATTGTTTACTTAACCTCTCAACCATATATCGGTGACACAAGCAGCAACACCGCGCTAAAGGCTTTCGCCTCACCGCACTTTAAGTCAACAAAGTGCCTCCCTGAATTTTCTTTGAATATCTCAGCGCAAAAAATGCCGGCAACGCAACGCACTCTGCGACCTCAGGCTCTCTACACAGTTGCATACACTGAAAATGAAGGCCGCCCGGGCATTCCGTTCCTTAATGAACGCTGCGTTATTGCCCGGGCGAGCAAAAGGTGTGCTGAGCGGATGACCATTGCCGCCAGCCACGCCCACTTATATACCTCCCCCTCCGAGCGCTGGCTACAACTCGTTCCATTCTTGCCTCCGCCGCTACTGTTTGCGCTGCCGCTGTCTCCACGCTGTATACTGCACAACTCTCTCCTCCCGTGGTCAGAAGAAGCCTTTCCTTAGCGATGGCGGCGTCGTACAGCCGCGCGTACTGCTGTAGCCTCCCCTTCCAGCGAAGACACATTAGCCGAGAGCGCAGAAAATAAAAGACGCGCCTCCGAGGAAAAGCTCGCGAGCGGCGACGGCGCATCCCGACGCGCTTTTGGCCCGATGCAAACGACGGGGCCGCGGGGCGAAGTCACAGAAGAGAAAAGTAAAGAAAGAAGGAAAGAAAGCAAAGAAAAGGAAATGAAAGAAAGCGGACGGAGAAGCGCTGCTCTTTCGCTCTCTCTCTCTTTCGCATTTATTCGCTCTCTCTCTCCGAGGGGGAGAGAGAGGTGAGAGAGCGGCGGACAAGATGACAGGAATAATCGTACCGCAATAGGCGGCATCAGGACAGCGCTCGGCTAGCTGCCTCGCGCCTCGGGGATTACTGGCCGCGTCTCTTATGCACACTCGACGTCGACCACGTCCGCCGCTCGTCGCAGTAAGAGGGGGTGGGGAGAGAGAGAGGAGGACGGGCTCCTGCGGTTTTCCTCAGCCGAGGAAGAAAGACCTTTGCTTCTTTTTGCTTCTTTCGGACGTAGCGAGCGAAAGTGCAGACGACCACCGCTGCCGCAAGCCTTCTGCTCGTCGGAGCTGAGCGAAGCGCCCGGAATATTGCGAGGGAGACAAAAAAAAAAAAAAGATTCCCGTGGACTCGAGTGGAGCTCACAGCCGTTTCTTCTTTTCGTTTTTTTTTGTTTGTTTTCGTTTCGATGACCCCCGCCTCTACACGACGCTCACACAATTCCACTGCCGAGTTGACGAAAATCGCGCGTTTTCTTCGTCTGTCTGTCGATGGGATGTGTTGTCGGGGGAAAAAAAAAGCTAGGCTCGGCTGTGCTGCACACAAAAACATTCAGTGACCCCAGAGCGCTGCGGTAAGGAACAAGGATTCCCGCTGAATCTGCCATCCCCTGAAGCGATGCGGGAAACTTTTTTTTTCTTCCGTCTAGAACTTTCATTTTGTCAACCGCCCGCAGTTTATTCACAAATGTGAGTAAACTTGCCTGGTTCCTTTCGCTGTTTTGATTAATTTCAACCGGTCACGTGAGCAGGACGACGTCAGCTTCCAGTCTACGCGGCGCTCATTTTATTTCCTAGCGCAGTCGTGCATAAGAGCTAGCCAGCATGAAGCATTACGTAGTACCTGACTTACCGCTCGGGTGCTGATATCACGGATGCAAATTTTGGGAGTTAAAGAGGAAGCAGTAGCGGAGGTAGGCATATTTACACAACACGGCCGATGGGGTCATTCACGAAAATGCGGATGTCGGGTGTTCATTTTTACGGAGATGGTACGTACGTTGGGGCGGGTGACTACACACGTGCTGTGCGTTCAGAAGAGCGTGAAGACATGGCTTCCCGCTGGACTGGATTTGTTGTTTACATGGAGTAGATACAAATAAACAAGCGTCGCCGCCACTTGAGAGTCGAGTGATGTGCGGATCGCGTGCGGAAGCCTTTTCTCATTCATCACGCTCTGTAAGCATTTCTGCTGCTGACGTACACACGCCGACGAGTCAACTCCATTTGTAGTGAACCACACCGAAAAGAGGGCGGCCCGTCTGTTGTTGGACACAACTCAAGAACGAAGCGGCCTTTCCCCGTCAAAGGACCACCTTCCAGCCAATGGCGTCGGGCGATTCTCATGACCTTGTTAGTGTGACAGTGCAAGAAGGGGACTATACCCGACCATGGAGGGAGGTGACTATCCCCTTTCATCTGTCACTCCCTGCATTGTCACGCTAGCAGGTTCATGAGAATCGGCCGACGCCATTGGCTGGAAGCGAATCCTTTCACGGGGAAAAGCCGATACGTTCTTGAGTTGTATCCGGTATTAGCTAAGTAGTGCAATTATATATCAGAGAATTGCCGCGAGAAATTTGGGAAGGACCATACTGAACTATACTTGAGTTCAGCAAATATAGCTATGGACAGCTGAATTGTATGTGGCATATTATAGTGCGTAATCTATGACCTCGCTGATATTTCATCATCATATTCAGCCTGACTACGCCCACTGCAGGGCAAAGGCCTCTCCCATGTCCCTCCTTTTAATTAACCCTGTCCTTTGCCAGCTGCAGCCATCATATCCCCGCAAACTTACGCACGAAAGCATAACTTTTCTGTTTTTTTAAAAGAGCTATTCATGCTGTAATGCTTCAAGGAATCAATGTTAGCATACGTACGGATATTTGAGCATTTCCGGATTTGACTATGTAAGCTTCCGAAGTTCTAAACGCTTCTTCCTTCAGCTGATCCCACTTGTCTACTTGGGGTCAGTGTTTCAAATGATTGACTTCCACTTCTGTCCGCTGTAACCACTTACTGTAATACGCCCATATTGCAATACTCCCATATTGTGTTTTTCCCCACAACGACCGTCCTTCTACTGAAGTAGTGCAGGCTACTTTCTCTCTCGCCACTCCTTTCTTCAAATTCGTCAATCGCCTATTTCATTTCGAGAATAACGAGGAATATGCGTCCGTCCTTACGAAAAGAAAAGACGAAAAAAATCAATGCGACGGAACAATGTCTTGTGTATTATGCATAATCCTTGCTGCTCGAAAGTACAATCTGGCAGCGGCTACAACGCCAAACGCAAGCGGTATATATCACCTGAGCACGGCGTGGCTAAAGCCTCTTTCCCTGGAGTCGTGCCTATAGCAATCCATAAGAAGACGACCTCGCTATAAAAGAACCCGTTAGTAACTGTCAAATACTCGCTGATGGAGTAAATTACTCACCGGACGAGGTAAACTGCACTCTACCGATTTAGCATCGTACTACTGTCCGCGCTCGCTCTGTCAAAGGATGCCAGCGGCGTAAGCGGAACCTATGCCTCCTCTTGGGCTATAGTCCAACTTTTGGCTCGAGACGGGATTGTAATGAGCGGGCGCACGTAAGCCCCAACACAAACGACGCGAGGTTGGCCCGAGAGGCTCGGTCCATCTCCGAATGGTGATACATCAGCCGGAGGATAGCGTATACGCTAGCAAGTTTGATTACCCTGCACTGAAGTGCGGCGATCAATATTCGCCTGGTTTCCGCGTGCAGGCATTCATTTGTGTCGCAGCTGTGCTTTACCGAATGGCCACTTTCTTATTTTTTTTTTCAATTCCTTTTGCGGGACGTTCACTGATTCACGTAAACACGAAAGAAGGATGCGTCGTTTATATTGCGTGGTTTGGTTTATGGGGGCTTAACGTCACAAAGTGACCCAGGCTATGAAGGACGCTGTAGTGAAGGGCTCCGGAAATTTCGACCGCCTGGGATTCTTTAACGTGCACTGGCATCGCACAGTACACAGGCCTCTAGAGTTTCGCCTCCATCGAAATTCGAGCCTGTGTTTAACGCGTTTAAATCTTTATCTCCTTAAACTTTTCAGGAAACCGGTTGTGTTTAACGCAGCATTTCGTCACGAACTTCTTGAGGCGTTTAGTATGCTGCAAAAGTTGCTTCAAAAGTTTTATAACTTGCGCAAAATTACCGGAAATTAAAGGCCCCTCTGTTTTTTTTTTCTTTTTCGGGACTCATACACAGCGACGAGGCAACAAAGCACGTTCCAAATGTTAAAACTGTATACAGATGAACCTTGTTATAACGAAGTTGAAGAGGTCCGCCGATTAGTTTGTTATAGCCGTACCTTCGTTATAGCCCATGTTTACCGAGCTTCCAATGGGAATCGTCATTCCTTCGTTATATCCGTTACTTCGTTAAAAACTCTTTAGTTATAACGAAGTTCGACTGTAAATCCCCCTTGGCTCAAGGAACGCCAGTCATGATGCCTGTGCAAAATCACTACGGCGCGTATACTAAAGACATCATCCCATGATCCGTAACCCATGAAGACGACAAGTAATGCTATCAAAGTTTCCGTATAAGGACACCGAAACGTCAGCCTGTGACTGTAATCGACAGCTTGGCGGCAGCACCCCCACACGGTCGGGGAGAGTTGTATAGTTGAGAAATACGGCTTTGTGAGCGGACCGAGAGTTTGATTCCTACCGGCGTTTCTGCCTAAGAGGAACAAAGTTCCTGATCCTAAACAACAGTAGCGAGAGACGGGCCAACTGCGCTATTCGTGCGCCATGGTAGGTGGGCTTTCCCACCTGGCCACAGCGCATGCGCAGAAGCATCCAAGCGCTTGCACTCAATGCAGAAACTATCAAATAAAAATTGAGTTCTTGGTCGGTGCCCGAAGCTGTTTACTTTTGAAAGACACGCCAGCCTGTTATTAAAGTTCAGCGCCTACCTTGTCCGTAATTGTACTTTCAGTTGTCCTCATATTTTCCGCGCTTTTTTTACAAGTCCAACGAGTTAGTTCGTACGTTGCTCACTGACATGCGTGTTCATTTAGTTAATTAATTTATATTCATGTTCCATCGTGGCCCAGAAGTCATTGAAGATGGGAGGGAGCATTTACGATATAACAGATAAGAACAATGTACAACCTTCGTCAAAAATGTAGAGCGCAAGGTTTTTGCTTCCGAGCTCTGCGGCGTGGTTTGTTTTGCATCCCGAGAGACCCTAATCTCTATAGTCGGACACAAGTCAAGAAAAAAGCGGATATTCCACATCAAAGAAACCCTTTCCAGCCAATTGCGTCGGCTGATTCTCATTAACCTCCTTGCGATTGCAGCTCGACAATGTAGGGAATGGCGTGACAGTAATGCAGAGAGTTGATATCCCCTTTCATCTACCAATTCCTGCATTGTCACGATAACAGATTCATGACAGTCGACCGACGCCATTGGCTTGAAGGGGGCTTCTGACGGGGAAATGGCGCTTTTTTCTCGAGTTGTATCTGACTACAAGAGACAGAAGGGACACGCGTCCTCAACCAACACCTCCTTTAGGAGGCAATGCCTCAACCCTCCCAAGCTTATAGGACTTCCAAATTGCGCTAGAAAGCACCGCTGTACGGCTTAGGAACAAACTATTTGAGTTGTATATTTTTGATCAAGGCTTTGCAACAGGTTATTGGAATCGCAGGAGCAACGCATGTAGCATATGAAAATATTAAGCAGCATCGTTATACTTCACTTTACTTTAATACCTTAAAGACCCTCGTTAGAGGGTACTACATTAAAGGTGGGGCACACAGAAATGAAAAACAGAATGAGTAACAGATAAGGTGAAGTAAGGTATACAAATATAAGATTTTCACTGAGCAAGTACACGCGTGATTCTTTCTAGGAACAAAGATTGGCATGTGATAAAATGCAGCATCGTTAAACAGGAATACAATGCGAATAAAGTACAAACACACAATATTACAAGAAAAATTATGCCGCATGCTGTAAAGACAACAGGGTTATTGTTGCCAATACGACCTGACACTGCAGTACGCCTTGCCGGCCGTTCCTACAGAAGCTACCGCAATTACGGCACCTCGCGCAGGGAACGGTATAGTGTCTGGCTTCCAAGCACGGTTCCTCTCTGACTATACGGCGACCGCCTCGGAAACTCTGCGCGCGCCGGTAAGTCGCGTGCGAGTGTGACCCGCGGCGGCCGGGAAGTGATTACGTTAGCGGTGTTTATACGAAGCGTCCCGCGAGTTCCTCAAGGCAGCCGCCGTAAGGTCAGCCGCTACGAGAGAATTTCTCGGACGCCTCGAACAATGCCCGGGGAGAAAAAGAGGCGCGAGGCACGGCCAAGCACACAACCAGACCGCTGAGAGAGGAAGCCGCAGTGTATACGGACTGGGCGCGTGTCCAGATTATTTCCACGTGGAATGGTGCGCACTTTTTTTAATTCCCCGAGTGAAACCCTTCGTGATGGTGTTTATCCTTGGCTCTCTGAGCGAGAAAGCATAGCGCGCCAATGTAATGTCAAATCATCACGTTATTGCGTTGTCACGATTAAGTAGTAACACTCATTTAACAATCAACATCAACTGCGGCTATTCTGTGGCACTCAGCGTGCTACCATAGCCGAGGGCTTATGAAGTATAGGCTGTACAGTCAAGGATAATATATATATATATATATATATATATATATATATATATATATATATATATATATATATATATATATATATATATATATATATATATATATATATATATATATGTGTGACAGAAGCCAACAGCCACAGAAACCAAGGGAGACAGGGGATATTTATTTACTTATTTTGGGGCGTTGATCAATTTGAATATTACTAAATATGTTATCGCTTAAAGCTAATTGATTAGAAAAGCAGAAGAAAAACAACCATATGCTGCCGGTGGGATCCGAACCCACGACCTCCGAATTACGCGTCCGGTGCTCTACCTCTGAGCTACGCAGACAGCTGTCAAATCTTCTGCTTTCGGGGGTATTTATGTTTGCAAGTAACCTAACCTTGAGAGTGTTCATCAGCGCCACCCACGTTCATATATATATATATATATATATATATATATATATATATATATATATATATATATATATATATATATATATATATATATATATATATAATCCTAAAATAATGTCAGATGTGCCTCACTCCTTAGTTAAGGTCTTCCGATTGTTTTCGACTGCAGTGGGATACAACTCCAGAACGCAGCGGCAAACACCCTTCGAAAGAGAGCCTCCAGTGAACGGCGTCGGCCGATTGTCATGACGAGGTCAATCCCATGTCACGGAGGCACCTGCCAGTCACCAGCGATTTAACGCTTGGGGATTAACTGCGAAATCATGAGAGAGAACTGGTCGGTGTCATCGGTCGAAGGCCCTCTTTTAAAATCTAACTTTACCGCTGGAGTTTACCGCTTTACCGTGCACTGAGATCTCAGTACAAGGTTTTTTTTGCTCCTCGCATCAATGAAAATGCGGCCACGCGATGCTGCCGGGTATCGAACCTGCGACCTCGTGCTTGGCTGCAGAATGCCACGAGGAAGGACCCCCTTTCAACGTTGCGTCGACCTCCTTGCCACTCCTGATTGATGAATCGTTAATGTGTCAACGCTTGGTGAGCGGCGTTTGGCGCGTTCTACCAGTGCGAAGGTCGTCCTCATCGATTATCTCTGTTGCGCTCCGGTCGGTACGGCACGTACGGTTTCCCCGACACGTATTTACAATCCCAAAATGAATACGCTTTGCCATCGAATGCCACACAGCGCTTCCCTGGGAAACCATGCGCATGGCAGTTCGGTCAGCTATAATTCAGTTTAGCCGGACTTACTGCGGCGTATACTGTTCAAAACCCTTACTTAATAAACCGTTTATGAACGCAGTTTTTATAATGCAAGATTTCACTGTAACAATCAGTATATCCGCAGATAAGCTTTTTATGTCGCTGTATAATTAGATGACCACGCGCATACTTAGCTCGTTACTCCCCCCCCCCCCCCCCCCCCCCTTATGTAACGCTCAACCCAGGGCCCTTAAAGAACAATAAATGACGATGATGATGGCAGTCTTGCAACTTTTTTTCTGTAAACATTTTTGCTACCGTCCAAAGCGTTCCCCATTGGTGTTCGCTGCGATCGATGGGAACACTTTACAAGAAAGGTTTTGCTGCATATGGGGGGAAGATTCAACCATTACCTTCAATATTTTCATAACAGTAACTTACAATTTTCCAAGTTTCAAAATTTTTGTCCTGGAACGTTGAACGCGAGAAATACGGGCTGCTAGAGAGGTGAGCACCCCTTTGGACAAGCTTTACAAGAAATCATTGTTCGTTCATTGTCAGGGGGTTTCACTTAATTATATATCTGAAGAAAAATAAGACAATAAAAAGAATGGAGGAATAGTGACAAGGACGCGATGTCTATACTGCCCATCGTGAGATTTCCCAATACCGGAGTTCGATGAGGCGGGGAAGGTGACATCGAAACGAGTTATCTCAATTTCCTCGAACGTCATTTGTACCCCCGCATGACAGAGACGTGACTTGTTCTCTGCAACACGGTAGCAAGTATTGCGGCAGAGCCTACGTCGCAGGAACGTGTCTCCACGTCAAAAAAACAAAAAACGTGGAAGGAAGTCGCGGAAAGCTCTGTCAATTCACTCAGTCGTGTCTAAGAGCGAGAAAGGAGCTTCAAACTGCTGGTTACCATTTCTCGGAAGACCCGTGGATCTGTTTCTTTCTTTTTTTTTTTTTGCTGCCTTCATTCCCGAAGATTAAACCATCCAGCCGTCTTCGGATCCACTTAATTTTTCCTGTGCCCTTGAGACGAAGACATTCATTGACAACTACAACCTAACCTAACCTAACCTTTCTATTGACCGGCTGCTCAACAGTCGGGTTCCTACCCCCCACCCTCTCTATCCATCACCACCTGGCTCGACTGGTTTGGCGCTGAAGGGGAGGAAGAACAGCGACTTCTGGTCGCCCAGGCGGTCGACATGCTCGGCCTGTAAATTTTGGCCGAATAAAGGTCTTCTACTACTATTGTTAAAGTCCGGTTTTCATGGTAAACAATGGTTACTTTTGATGAAAATTGCAGGGTATTCCGAACTTCATCAGCTCAACGAAACTGCATTGCTGACAATGGAATAATTTCTGCTTTGCTTGAAAAATATTACTGCGTTTGAAATGAAGCCTCAGCAACCTTCACCATCCAGTTTTATCAAACCCATGGTTATATCGAAAGGTTTCACCACATGCATACTACCAATGAGGGGCCATTTACACAGTGACTGTTCTAGATTTTGTAGCTGAGTTTTTCACCTTGTTGCCTTATAACGAAATATCGCCTATGATGAAAGTTCTCACCACCCTGAGCGCACAACTGCAGGCGGCAGCCATAGGTACTGCCACTGTATTTCTAACCCATGAGCACATTATTCTCTGAAAAATAATCTTTCTACCAAAATTTTTCACTTGAAGAAAGAAATCCGGAGAACGTAGTGGCCGGGCCTTAATGGCCTTGTTCAGTCCTGCGCATGTAATTGCTGCGACGCATTGATAATTCATTCTTTTGGTTTTAAAGGAACATTAGCGCCTAACTTCGTTCTTGACAATACGAAAAAAGGATTGATGAACTCAAATAGAAGATCGCCCATTTCCAGATAATTTTTTCCTACACCAGGAAAGATGGCTGCTACGGTCGCACACCCAGGAATCAGAGCAATGACGACAAGGTTGGCAAGGACACCAACCTTTGGTGCTCGCCGGTGACGTTTCGGAGAGCCTCGCAGTCAGCTGACGTCAGAAGTTCTGTGGTCCCGTGTCTTTCGGTGTTCGATCAGCTGGCGTCTGCACTCACACCTCTTTCACTCAGGCGCACACACACGGGTCAAATGCAGCAGCGAGAGGAACAGCCGCCTAGAGTCATGGCCACCGACCGAATGATGGTTGATGCCTTTGGTGTTCGAACAGCGCGCACCGTTGCCCGGCCTGTTCCGGTGCCGCGTTTTTTCCGGAGACGAACCACCGAAGGCACACGTTTTATAAAAAGGCGCCGCGCGCAAGCGCCCTCTCTCCCGCGCAATTTCATCCTCGCTCTCGTCTGCGAGCGCGCGATTTGATTGGTCGAGAGGGGAGGTCCTCTGCCGCTTCCGATTGGCCCCCGCGCGGTCACTTCCTCGCGCGAGCGCAACGCAGCGGCGGGTTTGAAAGCGAACGCGGCGGCGTCGTCACGCGGTTGACGGTCAATGCCTTCGTCGCGGCGACCGAGACCTTCCTTTCCTCGCGGGCGCTGGCGATGCGGGGAAGCCCCCTCTCCGTGACCCGTCTCTCTGCATGTTCGGTTCGGTACTTGATACTTAGCGAGCAGTACTTTGGGAGATGCACGAGTAATGGTTGTTTGTTTATTACAACATACTGCGGGCCTAGTGAAAGACCCTGACAGGGGGAGGGGGGAGGCACCGTTGAGAAAAGGAAAAAAAAAAAGAACAGAGCGGAACATGAACAAAAACAGCAAGTCAACTAATGCCCTGTTGTAAAGCATCAGTGCTAGTAAAATACGATAATAGCTGGTTTCTCGCTATTATCAAAAAACAAAAAAGAACAAAAACAGCAAGTCAACAAATGCCCTGTAGTATAGCATCAGTGCTAGTAAAAGACGATGATAGCTGGTTTCTCGCTTTTAACAAAAAAAAAAAACAACAAAACGGAACATGAACAAAAACAGCAAGTCAACTAATGCCCTGTTGTAAAGAATCAGTGATAGTAAAAGACGATGATAGCTGGTTCCACTCTATTATGAAGTTATGGTACCAGAAAAATAACAGACAATTCGAAGATGTTCGTTCTCGCAACGCATGATGTTAGTGATGGCGCGTCGGTTTCTTCGTGTTGACATGAATGTTAGCTGTGTAAGATTAAAATCAGGAGTGGTAGTCAACGTGAAATTCTTCAGCAAAAGATAGAATTTTCAGTCTTTGGTATTTGCGCCGAGTTTGCAGAGATTCTATGCCGGGTTAAATCATCAGTCTTGACGGCGAGTCAGTCATTTGGAAAGGCGGTTACCTTCAGGCCGCCGTGGTGGCTCAGTGTTTATGACGATCGGCTGCTGACCAGAAAGAAGCCGGTTCGATACTGGCCGCGGCGGCCGAATTTCGATTGAGGCGAAATTCTAGAGGCCCGTGTATACTGTGCGATGTCAGTGCACGTTAAAGAACCCCAGGTGGTCGAAATTTCCGGAGCCCTCCACTAAGGCGTCCCTCATAGCCTGAGTCGCTTCGGGACGTTGAACCTCAATAAACCAAACCAGCGGTTGCCCTCGGCGCTGTGGTCCAACAAATTTCAGTTATTTCGACGAGTTACGTGAACTGGAGAGGCTGCTTTGCCTGCAAGCTTCTCGAAAGCGCATGTATTTTGCCGCGATGTAGCTAAAATCTCTTGGGCCGTAGCGCCGACGGTAAACGGATTTGCGAGATTCTAAAAACTGATGTGGATATTATTTACGGTGGGCTACACGCCTCTCAATAATTAAGGAGCCTAACAGTAATAGTTAAAGATTAACTATTCGATATTAGTTAACCAACCTGCCAGTAAGCGTATCTTAGCTGTATTCTGATATAGTACACCGCTGACAATGTTGTGCCCAAAAAGCGCTTTTGTAGCTCAAAAAGCCTACTTTTAAAAATTGCGTAAAGGCTTAGGTGAAACACCCTGTATACAACTCTTTATCGTGACATGTGCTGCATGGTACCCGAAAAATTTTCAGCTTAAACAGTGCATGCTTGGTTTGGTTTGGTTTATTGGGGTTTAAAGTCCCAAAGCGACTCAGGCTATGAGGGACGCCGTAGTGAAGGGCTCCGGAAATTTCGACCACTTGGGGTTCTTTAACGTGCACTGACATCGTACTGTACACGGGCCTCTAGCAGTGCATGCTTGTGTTGGATCAAAAAAATATTCTATGCAGCACTGTAGGATGCTGAGGGGATGAGCAGCTGCGCATACTGCTTTACTTGATCAGTTTTGACAGCCTTGGGACAGCGACTTATTAAGACACCACTGAGCTTAGTTCACCGTAAATAACGTAAAACCAATGTAAAAACCTGCACTCTGAGAACTGCTCGGGCGCTGTAGTTGTGGCGTTTTGGCGGCTCGCTGCTGTCTGTAGAAACAGCAGCAGGACATATGAATGACGCAAATGCCCAGCGCATGAATTTACTGCAGTGATAACGAACGCATTGTTTTACGGCCTCTGCTTTTGTTCTTCAGTCACTGACGAGACATTGCACTCTGAGTAGAACTTCATTGAAGATTATTTTTTATCCAGAATTGGCAGAGCTGATGTGGAGTCTTGATTAATTCTGACCAAACCAGTCAAAGGACCCCAGCGGGATGTCATGCGAGAGAAGACAGTTTGCTGTATGTCCCAGAAAGCTCGCTGCTTGCCGTGCTTCGGAAAAGCATATATGTGCGTATTCTTGTCCGGCATTGCACTTTCATACCCCCGACGGCTTCACAACGCTTTGGCATGATAGTCTCTCTTCAAATTTCTGAGCACTTTTCCATAGTACCACATTCAGTGAAGGCGCGTTTTAGCAAGCAGCCACTGGCTGGAAGGACCCCCTCCAGCTAATGTCGTCGGCCAATTCCCATGAGCCTGCAAGCGTGACAATGCAGGGAGTGGCAGACGAAAAGGGACAGTACCCTCCGGGCATTGTCAGGTGCAGTACCTTCCCTGCATTGTCACTCCTTTCCCTGCATTGCCTTGCTACTCAGGCTAGCAGATCGACGAGAATCGGCCGACGCCATTGGCTGGAAGGTGGTTCTTTGGCGGGGAAAAGGCAGCTGTTTTCTTTAATTATGTCCGACTATAGCGTGAAACACAGGGGGTGGCATACGATGCGTATAACCACGGCTTAATCGGTCTAACCGTGGCGTCATGAAAACTGGTCGACGCCATTGGCTGGATTTCCCCCTTAGTGGGGCATCTGTCGCTTCGTTCTTGAATTGTATCCGACTATAGTGACCTTCGGTGTTCAAGCGATGATAACCTTAGCAATGCGTTGACGGTGCTCATGCTGCAATGACGTGAATAGTTTCTAGTTATAAATGTCCCTGCGTTATTCTGCACGGAATCTATAATCAGGTACAAGCCAAGAAAAAAGCGGCTTTTTCTTGTCAAAAGATCCTTTCGAGCCAATAGCGTCGCCCGATTCTCACGAACCTGCTATCCTCAGTAGCGTGACAATGCAGGAAAGGGGCTATACCCGACAATGCAGGGAGGGGACTGTCCCCTTTCATCTGTCACTCCCTGCATTGTCACCCTAGCAGTTTCATGAAAATCAGCCGACGCCATTGGTTGGAAGTAGGTCCTTTGACGGGGAAAATCCGCTTCGTTCTTGACTTCTATCCGACTACAGTAAGACTGCGAGGCTTCCCAGGATCTTGGCGGATAAGCGCCTCAAGCTGAAAACAACACCTGTGCGCTGTTACTGGCGGCAAGAAGTCAAATGGGTATATGCGTGAGAAACTTGACGGAGTTGACGTCATCGGCAGAGAAATTATGTACGTTGCAGAACTTCCGTCTGATTCATCGCGTCGTTCATGTGCGCGGAACGCGGACCTGCGACGAAGTTAATTTTATTGTGATGCCTTTGAGTCTTTCTCCCTTTTGCCTTGTACGCAGCGTCGAAGAAAGAAAAAAGTGCGGATTAAAAAGGCGTTTCTTTGATAAACATCTTAAACGCAGCATGTGTGCGGCGTTACCAACAGAATTTAACAACCTTGGCCACTTTCGAAATGCCTGTTTGCGCGGTCGACGATAGGCGCAGGTTTACGAAAAGGCCGGAAGTTTTGCACCACAGAGTTTGACTATTTCCGAAACTTTACTCGCTAAAAGCAGTTGTATAGTACATGGTGTGCATGCCTGAGATGATCCTCGTCAACAGTTAGTCACGTCTCTGTTTGGATCCCGTAAACAAGCATTATAAACTGCATGGGCTTACTCAAATAGATCTTTGTCGATTGCCAAACGACCTATTTCTACATTCACTACAGTCACGTACTCAGCAACCCAGTAGGCCTAACCCTTAGAACTAGAATGAAAGAATGAAGCTTAAAAGGCGTTGGGGGGGGGGGGGGGGGGGGTAAGAAATAGAAAGTATGTACACCGTGTTTGTAACTGATTTTCTGTAAAGGCATTGTGTTGTGTTGTCACTGAGAACCTTTCGGCGTTTAGTGTCACGTGGAAACTGATCCGAGCAGATTTTCTGCCGGTGCATAGTTATCTGTGGACGGCTCATCGTCATCTTGTGCTTCGTTGTGTATGGTGCAATAGACATGTTTCATACGCTACCCATACGCTTGTGATCTTGTGACCAGATCAGTCAAGTGTTGTGGCACTACACAACTCGGTGGGTGAAAGCCGTCACCTGGAGTCACGCATTAGTTTTCAAGGATGCCTGTGTCACGCATGTATAGTGATGTTTTGAAAATACATCGCCATTAAATTGGCGTCCCTTATTTTCACATTCTGTTCTATAGGTTGTACTCGGCTTTTGTTAACAAAAGGACGGCCTCCATAGGCGCACTGCGATTCAGAAAACTACTTTGAAGACTTTTGTTTGCATGCATTCCTATGGGACGTAACCACCAGCTGTTACCCCCACCCGATGACAGCAGCACCATTCCATCTTGCTTACGTCACAGTCACAGATCGGTGTTGGTCTATACCGAGCTTGTACAAGGTTGCGATTTTGATCCCCACCGCGGAGACCGCATTTAGATAGGGGCGAACTGCGAAAACGCCTCCCATGTACTGGTATCTTAGTGAACAATAAAGAACCAAGACCAGTTTACATAGACCCCGTAAGCATCCCCACGATGCTTAAAGGGCAACTGCATGGGTTATAGAAACCGACGAGCTTAAAATGTTCGAATGTGTGAAACTTGTAAAAGTATGCGAAGTCTTTTTGGCCTGGCATTTGAAATGGTGGCATAATCGCCGACTAAAATCGCGACGGCCTTCAAGCTTCTCCGCAGCACACAACGCCAAGAGGGTGAGGGAATGGAAGGGGAGGGGGGGGGGGGGGGGGGGGGGCTGGTGACGTTATCGAAGATATCGGTACATTTTCAACGCATAAACGCCCGCTTTGAAAGAAAAAATACAACACCACAGAGGGCAAAGCCTGCCGACAGTTGTTTGGCGGCATCAAACGAGGCACGGCAATGCGAAGGTGTCGGCAGCGGTAATTTGAAGTCATACGTTCCGTGACGTCACACTGAAACTTCCTGCATTCCTCCGGTGCATTGAGGAGAAGCGCAAAATTCAATCGTCGATTACATCACTGTTTTAAACGCTAGCACGCTTCACCTGCAGCCTACATAAATTTGAATCCTTGAATATCGCGAAATTCTGACAAAGTGATGCAGTTGTCCTTTAAGGAGTGAGGAGACCCCGTCAATACGTCACTTTGTGTAGGACTGCCGAGACCTGGCGCATAGCCGTGAACTCCGCAGCACCCCCCCAGCTTGTGTATACCGAAGTATGAAGATTGGATCCGGCCACCAGGTGACACTGGACGCATTGGGGTGCTTTGTATGCGTGGCTAGCATTAGCCGGCCAATATTAAACCTCGATAGAACATCCATTACAGTCCGGAGTTACCTATCAAGTAGATTTTAGTTTTAAGTACGCGAGTAACTACTCAATGGCATCCACCCAAGCTCAGCCATACTGCTACAGATGAAAGTACAGCTTCCACTGGAAGTTCGTAGTTACAGAAAATGTTACCCTTTTCCGGGGTTAGAACCCGGAACCATCGCTTTACCGGAGCAGTCGCTCTACCGCGACGGCGACCATATGGTGGGACGAGAGCGAATCGATCAATAACTTGAAGTGCGAACTGTGTTGTTTGTGACAAGGAAGTAATTGCTCATTGGCACACAGCCAAGCGCAGCCATACGGCTAAGTGTTTATATTAATCCACGACGCCCTCTGCTATGGCGTGCGCGATAGTCGCCCCCCTTTGATTTGGCCCTCGAAAATCTGTTCGCGCAATGCAGTCGGATACACCTCAGTGACGAAACCGTGAATGCCCCTGAAAGTAGACCTACCAGGCAATGGCGTTGACCGACTGTCATGACATCGTGCTTCATGCATTGACACCCGCTTGCAGTGACAACGCGGGACTTGCAGCTGCAAGGGGATTATCCACGTATTAAGCGGATTAATCATGACGTCACGACAACCGGTCACCATCATTGGCTGGAGAGCCTCATTTGAAGGGCATTTGTTGCTTCGGTCTTGAGTTGTATTGGAAAATTGGTTTTGCGAAAAGGAAATGACGCAGTAACTGTCTCACATATCTCGGTGGACACCCGAACAGCGCTGTAAGGGAAGGAATAAAGGAAGGAGTGAAAGAAGAAAGGATGGAAGAGGTGCCGTAGTGGAGGGATCCGGAATAATTCCAACCACCTGGGGATCTTTAACGTGCACTGACACCGCACAGCACACGGGCGCCTTCTGCGTTTCGCCTCCATCGAAACGGGGCATCCGCGGTCGGGTTCCAACCCGGGTACTCCGGCTCAGTAGCCGAGCGCCTTAACCACTGAGCCACTGCGGTCAGACTACACTTGGCGTTCCATAATGATCCCCTAGCTGATCTAACGGTATCGATATACGTACTGTGACGTTCCTGCAGCGGCGCGTTCACAGTTGTTTCTACCAGGCGAACAAAGCGCAGTACACACAAAACGGAAACCACAAACAGTGTAGCGGCGAAATCAGACGTGACTGCAGCGCGCGGTGTCCTCTCGCCGGCGGTGGGAACCGTCTGGTCCGTTACTCCCGTGGCAGCCACTCGCTGGGGCCTCCCATCACGCTCCTCCGGCGGCCGAGGTCGCGGTGGTCATCTTCGCCCTCGGAGTGTCGCCTGGCCACGCTTGTCACTCCAATCATGACGTCACGCCTCCGCCGCTCACGGGCATCGCGGCTCACGTTTCGAGGAGCGGGAATTCTTCCGGAGCTGCTTTGCATTCGGCCGCCGCTCCGGAAGAAGTTCCCAACGGTGGCGGTCTCGGGACGATGCGTAACGCGCTTAGCTCCGCCGGATCGAGTGTCGATGACCACGCGGCTGCGTCCGGAGAATGGAGCCGCAATCTCGTCGAGCGAGGCCTATAGGATTCTGCTTGACTGTAAACGAAGACGACGAGGGAAGCCGTGCTGTATGATTCTTCGGGTATTGAATTTCGACCATTTCTACTCCGCCGATAGAGAGCTAATAGGGAGTCTTAGAACAGAGTTACTCGATAAGATAGGGAAATTCCAAACCCACTGAGAGTGGGATTCGAACCCGCGGCGGCGTGAGCAGATCAACTTCGCTGGTCACTGCACGAGAGCACTGTGCTATCGCCGCAGCCGATCACGCCTAATATTGGTTGGTTGGTTGGCCCCAAGTAAAATGGCACATACCCACTACGGGGGAGTGGTCAAGACAGAGGCGGTGAACTGTTGAAAAGATTAGCAGTTTTAGAGGAGCGTTAAACTGCAAAACACTCTCGCTCTGGGCATTGCACACCGTCGACTTCATCAACTTCCATCTGCGGAGCGAACAGATCGGATCAGCTTAATCCCGATCAGAGCTTCATAATCCCGATCAGAGCTTCACCTGAGCCTTATATCGTCGCCAGACCTGTCGACGACCCAGTAAAAAAAGGGCCATGAGCCGAAGAGGCTAAAAACACGTGCTTTCGCACGTCCACTCGGTTTAACTACGTTAAATCCCTGCCACTTTATTGACAATAAACGTTTCTACACGTCCAGATCAGTTCCAAAAACACCAATGACAGTGTACATACCCAACAGTTCTAGAAACGAAACAAAAATTTTTGAATGGGAAACCGTTGATAAACCAAATTTTTTCATATCATGTACGATTTATAAGAAATATAAGATATATGATATATAGAGTAACAGGTATAGAGCAAGATGTAAGACAAAAATCAGTATATCCGCAGATCACCCGACGGCGGTCTTGATTTTTTTTTCTATTTACGTTATTCTGTTAAAAGCGCTTTCCATTGGTCTTCTTCACTGGCAGTCTTCACTGTTCAATGCGATCGATGGAAACACTTTAATATAAATATTTTGCTACATATAAGAACAATGGACTAATGCCTTCAATGCTTCTATAGCAGTATCTTACAATTTTCCAATTTTCAAATGTTTTGTCCGAGAATGTTGTACATGAAGCTTAATGGAGGTAAATACAGACAGAGATCAAAGTGAAGTATATATACTGGTGAAAGCGTAATAACGTTGATGACTCCCAGGGGACGCCAGCATCGCACACACTCAGAGTCGTGCCCGACGTGCGCGGAATCCGGCCCAAAATGCGGAAGACGACACGACCGGTAGCCTTCGCGAAGACAGGCGTTCCCCGTACGTCGTACATGTACCCGGGACGGCTCCAGAATTTACGGCGCATCGCTCGAAGGGAAAGCCTCAACGAAGGCAGGCCCCGCGACACGGTGTACATGCAAATGGGTCCCCTTACGAGAGGACAACCGCTCTCTACTTGGGGCGACGCCGTTACTGATGCCGTCGCGGCCGTGAACTTGTCCATTATATTCTCTACGCCGCTGCTTTTTACGAGCGCACATCTTTCTTACGGCGCCGCGTTACAGCAAAACGCTGTTTAGTCCCGGCAGTGTTTGCGGCAGCAGCCTTGTTGTTGGGCAGAGCGCTAACCACCGCAGGAGCCGGAAGTTCGTCAGGCCGGTTGACTGTACCCTTCCGTACCAAGTAGTTTCTGCTAGAAAATTACACAAGGAAAACGGGGCCGCGAAGACCTTAAACGACCTTGCTTTTACTGTTAGGAGAGAGAAAGCCGAACTAACGGTTCGTCCGGCTGTTCCTCCTCACCTGAGGTGAGGACAGTTCAGGAAACCCCTCGCCGGAAGAGGCTGGGTAAAAATCAAAGCGACGAACAAAAGGAAGTCCTCGCCGGACGGGTTGACGTGCTCCCGCAGCCCAAACCACTGGGGCCACTGTACGTAGGTGAGGGGCAGGTTCGTATCTTTCGCTACGTGCGCGACCTCACGCAGAGCTCTGTGAAAGTATCAGGGGTGATTGGACTGAAGGCAGTGCGCTCTTAAAGAATCTCATCGGTAGGTGGCGCCGTCGTCGTCTTCAGCGATTGCCTGCCAATTCCGCGAGTGCCGAGTTGATGGAAATCCGTGGAAATCGATAGCGATCAACGATTAATGGGCCGTTTTATTGAGGCGCTGTAAAACACGGCACTGATAATGCTGGCTCGCTCTTTCACTCGCTCTCCGGAGAAGCGGCGTAGGCAATGTAATTTAGTGAGCCGTTTTGCAGGTGAGGAGAATATTTACTGTTAAAATCCGCCAGACCGCTGCAATACGGCTACCGAGAAGCTTTTGAGCATACTCAAGTTTCCGAAGAAAAATTTCGTCCATGTACCGGAATGTATCGGGCGGGCTATATTTTCTATAATGTTTTTGCTTATGAACATCTACTAACAGCATAACTTTGTAAAATTACGACGGAAAAGCAATACAGACTGCAGAAAAGGATTACAGAAGGAACTACTCCACTACAGGAAAATACTAAAAACACAATAGAAAAATCTATGGTTACGACTAAACGGCAAAACATTTTGTCGTATTTTTTACATGGTTCTGTCATTGTTCTCGACTGCGTAAAACAAACAGGTTAACGAAAGGGAGGCGAAATCGGTAACCCGTTTGTAGTATATGTGTACAGCGAACCCGATACCTTTAAGATGTACAACTAACCAGCCACCTTTATAACTGGGGTTCGAACCCGCAACCACGACTTAACCTTTCTAGGTTGTGAAGGACTGACCAAGTCGAAGAACACAGCAGGAAAGTTTCAGTCGCCACAACAGATTTTCTGTAATGCTCTTGACCAAAAATTTGTAGTAACCACAGAATTTTGTGTAATTGCTACATAAATAAACTACACACTACCCGTAAGTGCTACGGAAAGGTGTTACCAAACAACAGATTGATCTGACGTAACGATAAACTACAAAATGATTTGTCGTAGTTTTGACGCGGTTCTGTCGTTTTCGACTGGGCGAGTACATATTTTAGACCTCCAGTCCACAGGACACCTCAACGTGGGCACTGGTTGTTCTTTATGAGAAGAATCGTCCTGCTTTCCACTTTCCTGTCCTCTCCTCCCTCTTCCCATAGCTCAGGAGCATAGGGGTAGAATAAACAGTAATAAAACGTATGGCTTCAAACCGTTAGTAGCCCCCTTAAGCTTTCAGTCCCCCCTCCTACCTCCGTAGCTCAGGGCCGTACAGGCAGAATAAACATAAATAAAACCTATAGCTTCAAACCGTTAGTTGCCCCTTGGACTGTCAGTTACTGCAAACCAATCCTGGCCATCAAGAATAATCTCGAGCTACATTTGCCAAGAGATCGTTCGGAGATCCCACGGTTGATTGAATATTCAAGCAGGCTCCAATATCTTTTTCTTCGCCTTCTAAATGCCCGAATGGTATAACAAAACTAGCACAAAACGAATCCGAAAGTGCCCACTACCTCCCCAGCCTTGTTACGGCCGGGAACGCGACACCGGCAATCGCATGCACTTCCCGCCGCCACTTCCTGCTTGAACCACGCTATAGGTGACCCTTCGAAGTTAGTTTCTTGTCGGGCACGCGCCGTTCCAAATAAAAGAAAAAAGCTGAACATTTTAAAGAAAGCCAGCGAGATGAAGGAACGGGTTGAAGGGAAACGGGATGTTCCGGTCACCGCCAGCGTCACCATACACTCGGTCGGCGCTGAAAGCAGCTCCTTTCTTTTTGCGACCGATCTTGTCGCCAGATAAAACTAGCGTATACGCAAGCGAAGATGCGCACGCTCTCACTCGACCCCACAATACTGCAGATTGGAGGTAAGGGAGGGGGGGGGGGGGCTGGGCTCGGAGTAACGGAAGAGAACGCGGAGGGCAGGAGGAGGAAGAACGGGGCGGCGCGATTCTCGAATTACACGCAGCCCGCATGCCTCCACTGAGAAGACCGCAAATGCGTCCCTGATAAGTATCGGAGAGGAAGCGGTGTTCCCTGTGCGCTGGTGTGGCGTGGTGGTGTGGTGTGCACTTGCATGCTGGTTGTCCGCCTAAAAACAAACCACCCCTATCCTTCCACCGCCATCTCAAGTTCACTTTTTTGTGTGTTTGTTTGTTTTTTGCCGGCTGCGTATACCTGCTGCTCCGCCGACGGAAGCGGCAGCCACGTTGGTATCGGGAAGGTTCTTCGAGTCAATGCACCGGCGACCCTGAGGAATTCCCTCGCAGCGGCCACTTAATATGCATTCCGTTGAAGTTTTAGAGTTTGTTGCCCCCCCCCCTTTTCCTCTTCTTTTCTAAGCGGTATCTTCTCTCGATACGCTTTTGTTTTGTACCCCGCTCGGACTCATGCAATCCTTCCTTCCTTCCGCACTCGGTTGCCGGGCATCGCAGAAACGATAGCAGCATCTTAACCCTTTCGAAACGAGCGGCGGGTATTTCGGTGGCTCGCTTATGAAATTCTGGAACGCACTGCAGAAAGGACTTGTGGTTCGCCGAAGCCCGGAGAAATGCGGCCGGCCCTGTGATCTGACACAACCGGCTGCTATACTGGTCCGGTCTGTATGATCGCCTACAGGCGGCTACTACTGTGGAGAGATGGCCCTCTTAATTTCCGGGCGGCACCGAACGATGGTCGGCGAGGAACGAGTTCAAAAGCTGCCGCCGCGTCGAGTTTTCGCTCGTCCATCACCTGTGGCCTTGAGGATAGCAAGCGCTTCCTCAGCAAGTGAAAGCCTCTCTTATTAGAACAATTGTGCGCAGGCCAGCAGTCTAAACCTGTTGGCATCTCCGAAACTGAGCATGCCAGACATGAGCAAGCTGATAACCACAGTCGGGTACAACTCAAGAACGAAGCGGCGAATGTCCCTCAAAAGAAGCCCTCCAGGCGATGGAGTCTCCTGAATTGGTCTTATCAGTGTCGGCGTTTGGTTCGTTACCGGCTATGCAGGGTTCTACAGCGAGAGAGCGTACAGGGGGTGGTCATGACCCTAAAGTGAGAGAGGGAAGGAGATAGTAAGGGATGGGGGAAATGTTTACTGAAAGAACTAACGGAGAAGTTAACAGATGTCAGGGTCCCGGTCCTGCATCAACGATTTGCATGTCATCGCAATAAGTAAGCGCATCTATAATCGGGAACAAGTCAAGAAAAAAGCAGCTTTTCCCTGTCAAGGGACCCTCTTCCAGCCAATGGCGTCGGCAGATTCTCATTAACCGCGCGGAGTAACAATGCAGGTAGCGGCAGATGAAAGGGGATAGTCCCTTCCCTGCATTCTCGCGCCGGTCCCTCCATTGCGACGCTAGCAAGCTCATGAGAGTCAGCCGACACCATTGGTTGGGAGAGGGTTCTTTGACGGGGAATTGCCGCTGTGTTCTTGAGTTGTACCCGTCTATAGCATGAGAATGCAGGGAGTGGCAGATGAGAGGGGATAATCCCCTCCCTTCATTACCACGTCACTCCTTGTATTGTCACAGTACTCACGATAGCAGATTCACTGGAATATTCCATTGGCTGGAACATGCCCAACAATTCTGGACAAACAGAATTTTAAGCGGGAAATAGTTTATGAACGCATTTTCTTTTTAAATAACGCAAGATTTCACGATAAGAAGCTGAGCAGTCTTAACTGCTCGATGTGATCCATGGAAACACTATAAAAGAAAGATTTTGTTACACATCAGATTTTTCCAATATTCAAAATTTTTTGTCAGAGAATATTGGACATGCGGTGTCCTCTGAAGGGGAAAAACCCGTCTTTCTTGACTTGTATCCGACTATAGTTACGCTTACCTATTGTAGACTCATGCAAATCGTTATTGCAAGATCGGGATTCCTGCATCTGTTAACTTATTCGTTCGTTCTTTATTGGTTTATTGGGGTTTAACGTCCCGAAAGCAACTCAGGCTATGAGGGACGCCGTTGTGAAGGACTCCGGAAATTTCGACCACCTGGAGTTCTTTAAACGCCAGGTGGTCGAAATTTCCGGAGCCCTTCGTTAGTTCTTTAAACCATTCCCTCCATCCCTTACTATCTCATTTCTCTCTCTCTTACTTTAGGGTGATGACAACCACGTGTATGCCCTCTCGCCATAGAACCCAGTATAGCCACTAACGAATCAAACGTGTACAGAAGCCCGGCGCTCAACCCCGTACACCGGAGGGGGCTTTCTTCCGCGAGCCGAACCGTCGCGCACTCGTTTCCGCGGAGGTCGTTTTCGCCCGGCACGACCTTCACTTCTCGCCCGATCTCGTCGTCGCGCGTGACTTCGCATTTGCCGCCCGGAGCTACGGGACGCTTCCTGCGAGTGAGGGAGGGCCTCTCTCTCCTCCGCTTCAAACGAGGCGAGGAAAGCCGATGGGCCGTCGTCGCCCGGTGCTCTTTCATCTCACCGGCCCACGTCACTGAATCACATTCGGCCTTTCTGTCATGCTCGATAGAGCTCGAGTCGACACGAAGCTACAGATCCGTTCGGATAGGTATATACGTTCTGCTGAGGCTCTCTTTCTATGCTTTGCGGCCCCCCCTGCTGCAGTGCCGGAAACGCAACGCAGGTATACAATGAAAACAAAACAAAAAAAAGAGCCGACGTTGGGGCAGCGATCGAATATCGAGCGTTGACACTCCTAACATAGGTCGCCGGTTCGAGCCCCTGCCGTGAGCTAGACTCTGCTGAACTAGTAAGTTTATGCTGCATGAAACGACAAATCGTATGCCACCATCCCGAACACAGTGCAACGAACGGTTGAGCAGCAATGTTCGTATGAAGATTCGTGAAGACGTCGAACTGCAGGTACGCAGGTCGCCGGTTCGAATCCCTGCCGGAAGCTAGTTTCTGACTTAACTAGTGAGTTTATGCTGCACAAAACGCTGAATCGTATGACCCAATCCGGAACATTCTGCGGCAATCGGTTGGCCCGATAACTTTACGCGAATGTCGGGAATAGGTGGCCAGACTTTGACGCCTGCCTGGCAGGGATATATATATATATATATATATATATATATATATATATATATATATATATAGATACCGGATCGACATATTTGCGTTTCGGGTTGTTGTGCTCGGTCATCACGCTGTCGCCGCTTATTATTTTATTCCATTATGTAACCACCTCGGTTACCATGGCAACTACTGGGCTAAAATGTCGTTTCTATGAGGGCCGCAACTCGGAGGCTCGAAACGCGACCAATAGAGCTTACGCTCTGAAAAAGTTGACCCAATAACGAAGCTCCGGAAGTCTCACCAGCTCGGGCAGCACCTGCACCCAATGGCCCGCGTGTAAACCTTGTCTTCGCTGCTTCGGAAGACGACAGTGGTGACAGTGTGTGGTTCAATCGCCTTATAACGTGGTCCAAAGGGTCTCAGATTGCTTCGCTACCGCCATTGGTACGCTGTATTAGTTGGATGAAGCACTCTAAGTCGTCAGTGAAACTGCTCACCCTGGTAATCTACCAGGAAGTCTGATTTTGAGCGTGATAAAGACAGAGCGAAACACGTTCTCACAAAACTCATAAAACTGTTTAACTTTGTAAAGTAATGCAGCGTATTCTGCAGGCCTCCAGCATTGTGCATATTAAGCGACGGGAATAAAGTCATTACCATATATGCCCATATATGCAGAGTTTGTCTTTCTCTACTTTACATTCATAGATCCCTGGTAGTCCTCAAACTACTCCAGGCGCAGTGGTGCAGCGGTGTTAAGCGATGCGCCACTGCCCTGCGATGGCAGGTGCTGGTATTGCTGGGGCTTGTGCAACCCAGGCTGCTCTTCCCTTGAAACCTCTAGCGATCAATCATTAATTTAACAGCCATCTGCCACGCTGATCAGCTTCTTCACAATCCGGTGCGCAGGGATCCACTCCTACGACTTCACTCTCATTACCGCGACATGCCCCCCCCCCCCCCCCCCCCCTAATTCTCACGCATTGATAGACTGATGCAAATACAAGCACAGGATTTTCACGGAGTGCGTGTAACACCCGTGTCCCCAAGAAGTTTTCGCAGGGTTTTTGTTCCACTTAACTCCGAAGCTGCGTTACACCACGCTTCTCTCAGCTAGTATAGGGAATAGCCACATTAGACACCATAGAGAACTAGATTACCTTCGTTATATTCATTTGTTAGTAATGGCTCATTCCGTCACAACGAGGTTTAGCTGCCGACGACTTCTGACCACAACGAGTGTCGATACCTCTTGATGTTTGTGTAGCCATTTCTAACGTATTTGTGGTTCAGATTGCAGGGCTAGGTTAGGATTTATTTATTACTTGAGACATGGTTGGGGCGCAATTTAGGCTTCTCCGTGCGAAAACATTCTTAAACTTGGTTTATACCTCTTATACGCAGTCCACGCTTTTAAAAACTCCAAGACTTCCCACCACACTTTGCGGAGTTGAAGCATTAGCTGTGTTACCTTCTACACGAAGTGCATAGTGTGGTGAAGGTAACATGCTTGGGTGACGTGATGTTATGATGTCCCATAGTAAGCGCTGATTGGCTGGAAGGAACTCTATTGTTATGATTAACGTCAGCGCCATATTGTGCTGCCTCAAGTTAAGCCCAGTTTTGCTAGAAAGAGAATATAGCTGTCAATGAACACAAGGCGGCCACGCGATGGGCGTTTTGGCAAAGGCCTCGGTTATTGCAGCCAGCGACACTGCGAATCCTGCAAACCTCGTTAAACAGCTTCTACGGTAAACTTTCACACTATACCAACAAGGATCGACGGAGAGCCGCAGTCCTCTTGCCACGAGCAGTTTGCTAGCGGATTGATCCACCCCTCCCTAAAGCAGCACATGCAATCGGCCCAGTATTGCAAATGAATGGTTTCTCAACTCTGGGCCTATGTTGGACCGACGTTCGCCGATACGTTTCCAATATTGGGCCGATTAGTTCTACTATTTGGGCCATGAGTTATTGTTCACATTGTTTTGCGTAGTAGGGATCCCATATTCCTGCCTTCTCTCTAGCGCGTGTACGGCTACATGACATTTTAACGGGAACCAAGGGGCCGTAAAGCAACGACAATAGACGATATGCGAAATGCGCAGCGCCATCTCTCGGCGCTCCGAGAACTAAGTCCTCCATGTTGGCTCGGTACAGAAAACGAAACTGCTGCCCAGCGTTGGGTTAAAACGGCTGCGCTTCGTTTGAAAAGTAAAATGCCGATGCAGTGTTGCGCTACCCTCTCCACTGTGAAAAGACACTACGATGCCTGCCAGAACTAGGTGCGTTCAAGCTTTTCGCTTTTCTATTTTTTTACTCCGTCCCAACGTTTTAGTAACACAAAACGCCATGCGAGGTATCATGTGTCAGCACGCGGATCAGTGCGCAGCTTTCGCTTTCTGCGCTGATTTTTGACAAAGCTTTCGAGGTGATTTGCGTTTAAATTAAGATAGGGACCACAACCTTTTTTGTCTCTGATCAAAATTAGAAGCCGATTTCGTGCATTTATCAACTCTCCGGTCGGGCGTGAATATATTAGACGCATACTTGAACAACGTAATACAGAAGGCAATTTTTTTGAGCGGGCCAATCGCTCGTGCCGTGGCGAATTAAGTTCACTCGAAGAACCATATGCCGATTACTGCTTAGTTTGCTACGTGTTCAGTCAAGTTTTTCCCGTGTTCAATTAGTTTTAGAAGGACGAGCAAACCCTCTGGACCATACGCATATGTTATACGCGTTAAGGAGTCTTTGTGAAGCAATACACCCTACGAATAAAAATTGAGGTGCGAATGCTTTATTTCTTGAGGATTCCTATACCTTCGATATCTGCGGCGACAAAAATCTTTAAAAAAAGAAGCGAATAATATAGCTACTTTATTATGAAGGAGGGACGCATTTCGAAGCTAGAAAGTACGTGCAACAATGTTCTGAAAACGCTTCAGGCCATCAGATTTTATTATCGTTGTGGCAAGCTCCAACAGCTTGCTTCGCAACAAAGCCATTTGTCCAAGTTTGGGAAGTTTCGGAAGCAACCGAACATGCTAATTTCGCCCCTGCACACACAGCTTGACCAACGTATCGAGTCCGTGCATATGCACCTACAGCTGTAGCATCTTTCTCTAATCAAGCCGCCGCGGTGGCTCAGTTCTTATCTGAAAAAAAAAAAAAAAATCTGCGTCTTTGCTAACAATATTTTGAATTATATGTGCATGCCTACTTTCCTCTTGTTAATGTCGACTGACTGACTGCGTCTTAAGCAGGACGCGGTTTCAACGAATTGTGGCGAAAATCAACCGACGCCGGGCTCTGAAACGGTGACGTTGAAAACCGCGGATGCGCATTGCACATTACAGTAGAGGAATCGAATTACGCAGCTGGTCGAGGGTCTAGTGTGATTATACTGCAATGCACGAAGCTCCTGGCGTCGGCGCGAACAAAAGTTCGCACTGTCACAGAAGTTTGTCAACACACGTGTGCACTCAGCGCAAAATAACCGCTCGCTACTCTACCAGATGAATTCGCGTCCACCTGGGAATAAAATAGCCATAATAATGCGTTATGCTTGAACTGGCGCTTTAATGCGAGCATTAAAACGACAACAGCACATGGTCACGGTTCGACTTTCCAACCCACTTTCGAGTGCCGATTATTGCGATCATCAGCGCCAGACTTCAAGCGAAGCTGAGGACGCGGTAGGAGTAAGCTGGCGCCTATTGAAAGCACCTACATTTGGTCAAAGATCAGCTGTGAAAAAAAAACGCAGCAGCTAAAGCTTGCCTGTTGAAATTCCATTCGCATGAAGAAAGAACGCATAGCAAACGATGCACCAGCTCGACGAGCTCGACCGAGCCAAGATGGAAACCGGAAGTTGTGGGCGCGGTGTTGCCAGACCGCCAAGCAATTTCGCATATCGTCTATTGAAAGGAAGGCGTTTCGTCTTGGTTAGTCTTGCAGTTGACAGGCACGCTTCTTTGTTGAACGAGAGAGAGAGATTGCCAGCGAATGCGGGCACTTAGAAATAGAATGAGCTATCCAGGAGTAAATTGGCGGGGGGGGGGGGGGGGGGGGGGGATTTCGTTTGCTAGATGGTAGCATTGCCCCCTTTCCTGAAGAGGTTATTCATCCCCCCCCCCCCCCCCCCCCCCCCCCCCCCCCCGTGCCTCCTTAAAAAAATTTGGGGCTATCTATTGCACACTAGCCTGGGGTAGGCGCCGTTGAAGAGCATTATAATCTCCTCACACTCTAGAATTCATCCTTAGCACTGCGTATATTTAAACTGTTACCTCCAGCCTTACCTAAAATAAATATGTAATATTCAGGTGGCTCCGAGGTATACGCATAGCTTCGCACGCAAGGTCTCTAAAGAGGGATTACCTCGCGCACTATCTCTGAGATCAGCCGTGTTCGTCTTCTTCCGTGACCCGCCGTCGAACAGATGCCAGTCGTCCGCAGAAATAACGACCTGGAATGCGACGGGGTTTGGCGATGCACTGAGCTACTCCCGCTGATGGGTTTGCAGTGTTGGGGGCAGGACACGCCGGTGCAGATCGCAAAGATTGCGTTCAAGAAAACAACGACAGAGAGAGTGCTTTAACAGAGTGTTGGCTGGGGGAAGAGGGTATGTATATTCTGTGCCAGAAACAACAAAACAGCGCGAGTGTCTTGAAGGAGCCTCAGAGAAGCGTCTGCCGATGGGGCATCCTGGGAAGGACGCAAGGGCACCAATTTATGTCTCCTTTTCAATACTCCGCACAGAAATATACGAACTACACGAAAGACTATATAAATTACAAACATTGAAAGGAGCAAAGAACTACGCAGTTTCGACACTAGGGTGAATAATTCCTTGAGCAAAACAGCAGGTGGCGAGAGTAGGGAGAGGCGGCCGGCGGATGTTGCCCCATGTTGGAAGCGCGTTGCGAAGCGAGGGCAAAACACGTGGTTTTCGCTGATAGCGCTGTTTGCCTGCCTATGCTTTGCCTAATGTTTTGCCCCCGAGATGTGTGTGTGTGTGTGTGGAGGGCGGGGGCGGGGGGGGGGGGGGGCTGCGTGCTAGGCTTTTTAAGAGGTTATGCTGAATACCTTGCGTGATTCCACACCGGCGCACAGTGACTCAGAAAGAGGCGAACAGAATTACAGTGTCTTCCGTTCGGACTGCCTTGCTGGCCCTATACGTTCAACGAACATTTATTCTTCGGAATAGAGGGGGCGGGCTGGCATTGTAGATAACATCATCTACGGTTCTGGAATTCAGTGACGTGACGTTTAAACCACTTTGGCTTCCACACCGCGTGTCTGACCTCAGGGGGTCTGCGTAGTTAAGATAAGAACGTTGGGTCGTTGGAACGGCACTTGGTTGAACCTTCACCTAAGCAGGAAGCATGGCGTTCCACAGGCTTGCTTTGATGGCTTAGTGGAGCGGTCAAAACAAGCGGACGCACCCCGCAAGTACACTCCCACAGAGGAAAGAAATAAGGACAGAGAAGTATGTAGACGCCGGCATGGAAGCGCTGATTTCGGGGTCTCCAGACATTCTATCTGTCACCAAGGGCTAGTCCTCTGCTAAAGGGCAGTATTTTTACCTTTGTAGTTGTTCACTTTAAGGCATGCTAGTGACGCAACACGTGGCACCGTCGGGCGAAGCCCCTGAAGAGCCCATGGATGGTGCCGCTTTCCCGAGCTGCTTCAAAATCCGCTTTATGTGACATATCCTCGCTATGTACATGGGAACAACGCTTCGCAGAGGGGGAAAGGGGGCGGGGGGCAAAGGCAGGCACTCATCCCTGTCGCGATTGCAGTGTCGATCGGGAAAGCGCAAAGCTTAGCTTTAGCTCGTGCTCTACAGATTGAGCGAGAGAGACTCGTCGTCTGTGAGCTCTGCCCTCCATGGCATTTCAGTGCCCTTCAGGTTCGCCAGAGGTGCTCCAGCCGACTTGCATATTAAAAAAAAAGAATAAATGTATGTAGGGTCGTTTTAGGGACGTCACATCTAGGCCAGCAGCGTGATGTTGCCTTACACTCAACTATCCACCACAAAGCCATGGCATGCCTTATTTTATCAAGGATGACCAACCGAGTACGTAAACCAGCGACTAACTATAGTCGTATAGAAGTAAAAAAAAACACACTTCCAGCCAATGGCGTCGGCCGATTGTCATGAACCTCCTAGCCTAACTAGCACGACAATGCAGGGAGTGGCGTGATAGTAAAGGAAGGACTATCTGATTTTATCTTCCACTCCCGGCATTGTCAGGCTAGTAGGTCCACGAGAATCTGCCGACGCCATTGGCTGGAAGGGGATCGTTTTAGAGGGAAAATCCGCTTTTTATATTCAGTTGTATCCGACAATAGTACCACGGTGCTCGCAACAGAAAATACATTAGTAACGGTGTAACCTAATTAACAGCGTAACTAAGTGAGGCATATTTTTCTCTTGGTCAAATGTTTAAAGGAATCTCCCAAGGTGGAGTAGATTTATAATAAGGGAGTAATTACTCATTGACATCCATCCGAGAGCAGCCATACGGCTACAGAGGAAAGCTATACAGCTTCTCGGACCAGGACGAATTTTTCTTTAACTACGAAGTTTCTGAGAAAGCTGTATAGCTTTCCTCTGTAGCCGTATGGCTGCTCTCGGATGGATGTCAATGAGTAATTACTCCCTTATTATATTTTTCTCTTCTTTCATGCAGTGAAAGCGTTCAGACGAAACAACTGTAACCTGACGCTTCACCCTACGCATAAGTGTTACGAGATACTGAACGGGTGAAAGGTAACTGGTACCCGACGACTGCTTTCACTTGCGACCGCTGACCGAGGCACGATGTCCGCTTTCCCGTTCCACGTTCAGACATTTCCAATTCAAGAAGAAAATGAAAAGGACAGTTTAAGGCTTCGGTACTAAAATGGTCCAGAGTTAGATGCATTGCCATCTGGAGACTAACGAATCGTAAAGAACAGGCCTTTGTATTCGGCGCGTAACACTTCTTTTTCTGTGTTACCCTGGTAGGTTACTTAATTCTACAGAAACCAAAATAAACTCTCTCCCAATATGTGCGCTGATGGGCTTGCCGTGGGAAGGCAAGAAAGAACGAATGCAATAGACATATCGTGGTCCGAACGAGTGCTTTCTTCATAGCCAAGGATACGAATCGTATGAGGCAATGTCTTAGGCACAGGTGGCGCTGTGATCGTGTGTAATTGCATGCAGACCGCACGCGCTGAGATATGATAGGATTACATACATCACTCACTTCCGATCGGCGATGATGCATGTTCTCTCAAAAGCTCCAAAGGTTATCTAAATTGGCCTGGAAACCACTGCAGCACGCGGCTCGGAAAGAACTACAAAAAAAAAAGATTGACTCGAAATAAACCCAAGCCAGCTTGCAGGAAGAAGCAAGGAAGACCACGTATACGTGCGTGAACTAGTCGCAAGACCCTCCTTTCCTCCGCGAATGGATATGCTGTCAGAACTTTATCTTAATTGTTTCAGAATGTCGCACAAGTTTAATCGTGATGGAGCACTGTTCGTTTCATAAGGTTCTTCAATGTACAGATAAAGCTGAAATCGAACGACGCGAAGTTAACGTTCCTTCCAGACTGTCCAGCTCGTTAGAAGAAACCTTCACTGACTAGACAAGTGGTGGGAAGGGAAGGTTGGGGAGGGGGGGGGGGGGGGGTATAATAAAGAGCGGTCGAGAAAATAATAGAAAGAATGGGGTGTAATGCTTGCAGACAGGCGCCCGAACGAGCGCTACAGTGTAGAAGCCAGTCGCGCAAGCCATACGAGAAAGCCATGCACCGTGTTGTGTGCCTTTGCTGTCTCGTTCTCTAACGACGTGCGAGACCGTGACGTCTGAGGACCTTCCGCCGCCCGAACAACGCGGTCCGTTCACGCCTGCCCGTCGTGAGAGGCGAAAGGACACTGTCACAGTTCTTCAGCGAGGACATTCGCGAAAAAAAGGAGGATTGTGTGATTGTGTCGTCATATCGACGGTCGTCGCGCCGGAGCTGTCGGCCGTTTGTCGCGCGCGAGAGAGGGCTGGCTGTGAATGGTGCATCAAGCCGCATGTACGGCTGAGGATTGCCTCACATCCGGTTGAGGCGGACGGAGGATACCGTCATCACCATAGGCCGGATTTAGTCCACTGGTGGACAAATACTTCGGCCAACGCTCTCCGACTAACCTTGGTTTATGGTTTGAGGGGGTTTAACGTCCCAAAGCGACTCAGGCTATGAGGGACGCCGACACTGACATCGCGCAGTACACGGCCGAAAAGTACTTCGCCTCCATCGAAATTTGACTACCGCGGCCGGGATCGAACCCGCGTCTTTCAGGTCACCAGCCGAGCGCCACAACCACTGAGCCACCGCGGCGGCCCGACTAACTTTGGTTCATGCCTATAAGGGTGTTTCACCTAAGAGTTTACACAATTTTTTAAAAAATAGGTTTTTAGAGTTAAGAGGAGCGCTTTTTTCGGCATATCATTGTCAGTGATGTAGTACATCAGGATACAACTAAGATGTGCTAACTAGCAGGCTGGTTACTAATAATGAATAGTTCACTTTTCAGCTATTACTGTTGGGCTCCTTAATTAGTGACAGGCGTGTAGCCCACCGTAATTAATACCCATATCAGTTTTTATAATTTCGAAATCGAGGTTACTCACGGTGCTGTGACCCGACAAATTTTGTCTATTTCGAAAAGTTACGTGCACTGGAGAGGTTGCTTTGCCTCCAAGCTTCTCTAAAGCGCGTGAATTTTGTCGCGATGTATGCAACATTTGTTAGGCTACAGCGTCCAGAGCAACCTCGTTTTAGAAATTCTAAAACTGATATGGACATTCATTACGTGGGGGGGGGGGGGGCTATACGTCTCTCAGTAATTAAGAAGCCTAACAGTAATAGTTAGAAATTAATTCTTCGCTCATCTATCAAGCAAAGCCTATTTTTAAAAAATGTGTAATGCCATAAGTGAAACACCCTGTATACCTCATGCCTGCAAATTTTATAACCCCGTATATAACCCCCGCGATTAAGTGCCGCATCCAATCACATTTCCGGTCATCTGTTGTCTGATCTCCTGTTGTAATGGATCACTGGTTATGCCGCGAATGTAAAAACATGTACGGCCCGAGCTTAACAAAATTCCTGTTAATTTTCATAGAAAGAGAGCGAAATTCTGCCGAAAACCGTTCAAGCTTTGTGCATACTAGTTATACTAACAATTTACCCAGGGAGGGGTATCTGTCGCTCACTGGTCAGTTTTGCGCTCTGTGCAAAAACACATTGCCGATGTCATCATAGAACGATAAACCAGCGAGTTTATGTCAATAAAGAGAGCTCCGAAACGGGAGGTACGAAGAGAACAGGACATAATCGCTCCGTATTTCTCGCCGGGATCGCGTGCAAACAAGTCCTTCCTAAACCGTTATTCGTTCCGGGCTACGTAGTACACATGACGTCAAGAGTAAACGGAACGCCGAGCATCGTTCTACCGCTTCTTCGCGTCATGCATAGCCAAGATTAAGTGTTTCTACGCATTTACGAGCTAATCATAACTCTTACCTTAGAGGGAACGGCGGCCACCCCGCCTCTTAATTTCCGCTATGCGCATCGCGTATTTCCAGTTGGGACACCATTCGCTGTCCACATCGCTTTTGGCTCCAGCTTTTAGCTGACGTCGACTTCGTGGCGGTAGTCAACCAAGCACGAAAAAATCCTTTTGAAGCGCGCTAGCGTAGTTCTTCCTGGTAACGAAACAAAATTACCCGCTCGTATACCGACGGCTGAGTCCGCTTTACTGAGTTGAAGCAACAACAGCAACAAAAAACAACCTTTGATGCTCCCGGGATCTCATCCTCCTTACCCCGGACGCACCCACATCAAGAGGCACTACCCAGACGCCTCTGGCTGACTCACAGCGCCGGGACGTTTCGGCGAGTTTGGCAGAGAGACGCTCTCCGTCTGGGCTCGCCGAGGAGTCTGTCAGGGCCGTCGGCCAAGGACGTTCGATCGCTCGATGCTGTCGGCTGATCAGACGCTGCCTGCGCCGTGCCAGATCCGCGTTTGGAAGAGTCCCATGTGGCGGATAATACTCGCGAGGATGTTTTTTTTTACTGCCGCTTTTTTTTGTCAGCCGTTTAATCGTTAGGTGCGCATACCTTGTTCGCTACTGGAAAATTATCAGCACAACGCACAACTTCGGCGGCTGAAAAAACCTCATGGCGTATGAATGGCAAGAGTGAAAGATGGTGGATTAACGTGGATTTCAGTCAGGACCGGATTATCCCAGAGAGAACGGTTGGTGAGGGAGAAAGAGGAAGGTGGCAGTCCATTTGCACAAAGCACTTCATCGTAAACAAAAATAAAAACTCACAGGAATACCTAATTATATTATGTGTTGGCATTGCTATATTATTAGAAGCTATGGATGCCTTTACCGGAAATGACGCCAGTTCCGGTCTGGTGCCGTCAATTCCCTCCAGCCAGTTGACATACTCCGATCTGGTGACGTCATTATCCTCCAACCAATTAGGGAATTTCGCCTCTGACGACGCATTTTTGGCTCTTGAGTGGCGTGGACGGAAGTTGTGGACGGAAGTTGTCCGCATGAACTCTCAATCATGAGTTGTATGGTAAATAAAATAAAATGTAAAAGTTGATTGAGTAACATGTATGTAACGAAATAAAAATGAAAAATTCAAAAATAAAATTTTAAATAAAAATAAACACGCAAGAAAGAATAAATAAAAATAAAAGAGAAATAAAAACGAAACAAAAATAATAACAATAAAATAAAATTCCAGTGGATTCCAAGAGAAGGCAAGCGTAGCGGGGGGGGGGGGGGCGGCAGAAAGTTAGGTGGGCGGATGAGATAAGAAGTCTGCGGGGATACAGTGGCCGCAAATGGCAAAGGACAGGATTAATTGGAGCGGCATGGGAGAGGCCTTTGCACTGCAGTGGGCGTAGTCAGGCTGATGATGATGATGACAGTTTTCCAATTTTCAAAATTTTTGTCCAAGAATGTTAGACATGACTAGCATAGATCTTCCCATGTGAAAGCTACTATCGGCTACCAGGTGCGTTATAAGCATACCATCATATTAACCAGGAATAGCCGGAATTCTGCAAATTTTATCGTGATTCGATCGTCGAAGCACATTTCATATGAAGCACAGTCTCTGCGCCAAGAAATGAATTCGCGAATTAATGCAGCAGAGCGCTACAGTCGGCCACCGAACAAACTGCAGCACATGTGACTTCGACTGGATAGAGCCACCTTGGGTGTCATTGAATTTAGGAAAAGGAGCTGCAAGCTTACATGGATAGCGAAAACGAAATCGACAGAACGAGGCACACAAGACACGACGGGCGCTGACTTGTTTGTCGTGAGCTCACTCTGCCAGCATTAAATTGATCTTGTAGTAAAAAAAAATTGCGAGGACACTTTGGCAACTAAAGTGTTGAGAGGCGAAAGCCGAGGACACTATGCCGTGACGACTTCCGGTGTATGTGACGTCACACCGTTCCCGTGGCAACATCGATACCCAAATTATACATCTTTATCTTGTAAGTGTTAATTACGCTTAATTACAAATTTCCCCTTCTAATTTGACACAAATCTGACGTTTTTCACGGCCATTTTGTAACAACATTACTATGCCGTGACGACTTTCGGTGGATGTGACGTCACAACGTTCCCGTGGCTATATCGACGTCCGCGCTATTTCGGCGCTATATCGACATTTTTGCATATAATTAATTAACTAATTAATCTACAGTCGCCAAACTTGGCTTCTAGATTCATTTCTCCCTCCTCTATCCGAAGCAACCATTGATTTTCTTATATCTTTGTTAGTTCCCGATTTAAACGCGTGTGACACGATTTTGTTAACGGACGATAGTATGAGCCATTAAAGGCTTTCGCCTTAACAAAGGCTGGCATTTTTAATCATAGTGACCCAGTTGCTGCCTGTCGACATGCCCGTTCGCGTTCCTTTTCTTTCGTCATACAGCCGCTTGGTACTATATATTACGCATTGAAATCCCAGATGCTCAGTGTTTCGACTGTTCATGACTGCTATCGTAAGGCATTGAACCGTGCCACCCGACCGATGAAAAAGTGCTCCTGTACTCTAACAAGGAAGGAGTAAGTTCGCAACTTACTCCTTTTTTTTTGAAAGGAGTAGCGCACTCAGTTTTATAAAAAGGAGTAAACTCACAGCTTACTCCCTTTTTTTATGCTCATAAGGCGTATTCGTGTTTACAGTGCGGAGTCACGAAATCCCCTTTAGCGAAATGACACCACCCTATGTACTATCAGCGTCAAATGAAACGCGAACAAAACACCTGAAGCGCGAGCACAAAAAATCAAGCATATTAGAGGCTGGAGATGAAATACAGGCGTGGCCTATTAACATTTCAGAAGAGCGGTCTTTTCGGCTTCGATGGGAAAATCAACTGCTCATGTATTTTGCCTCCCTATTATAATATCTGCGAGTTGTGCTGTTCGCGTTTCAATTGACGCTGATAGTACACCGTGCCTCGGGTGTCACTGACTCCTCTCGGGGCGTCGAACCCCAGCCCGGCTGCCGTGGTCCGCGCTCTGTCGGGCTCGGCGCTACTCAATCAGGCCGCAACGCTTCCGCGTGCGTCTCGTCCGCCTCGAAGAAGCTGACGCGACAGCGAACAAGGCCGGCAGCAGTCATATCGCAGCGCGCCAGCCTTCACAGCGCGCCGGTTGCGTCACGGCCCCAAGAGCACACCACCGGACCTGGGTGTGGCCCCGAAGGGGAGCAACGAATTGTGCGCACCCCTGCGCATGTATAATTAATGGCCCGCTGCTGTCTCTCATCACCGGATGCGGTGATGCGTGCTCAATGAGGCTCGCCGTTAAACTGAGAAGGCAACGGTGGATTCTGTTGTTGACTTTAGCCACGCTCACGATCCCATAATTAAGAGGGGCTTATCACTGTACCCAAGCAGCACACGTAATTGGCCCAGTATTGGAAACGTATCGGCAAATTCCGGTCCTGCAAAGGACCAGAGTTACATAATCCATTTGCAATATTAAGGCTAAAGACTAATGCAATGCCTCATCGTTGTCGACAGAAGGTTGCCAGCAGAGGTGTCACGCTTTTCTAGTCAGACCAGAAAGAAAATCTTTGTGCACGATGGGATTTGAACCACCATCCTTCCGTTCCGCAGCCGAGCGTGCTAATGGCTACGCTACTTCCTGCCAACGCATACGTAGTTCTCCTTGTCTAGGACGCTGGAGAGTGTTTGCAGAAAGACGTCGAGTCAGACGGATGCCTCCCAAACGCCCTCCAGTGTCTCCAACATTTAAGATTCACAAACAATTGTGTACTTAATTAACATCTTAACCGCACATCAGTGACACAAGCAGCAACACCCCGCTAAAGGCTTTCGCCTCACCGCACTTTAGGCCAACAAAGTGCCCCTTGAATTTTTTGGGCCGATTACATGTCGTGCTTGGGTAGCGGGAACAAAGAAGAGAGGGTTTCGACCAATTAACCACCCTTTGTCAAGGCTGTGTAGTTTCATAAACGGAACGTTTCGATCCTCACACCAATCGTTTTCGCAGCAAAACTGGCGTCGACCTACCTTATTAAGCAGCGCACGTAATCGGCCCAATATTGGTAACATATTCACAAAACCGGTCCTGCAGAGGATTAGAGTGAAACCACCCATTTTGAATACTGGGCGGATTGCCTGTGCTGTTTAAGTCGGTTTTCAAGAACGTAACTTTACGCACGAGATCACAGCTACACTAAATGCAGCTTGATAGTTTCATAAATGTAGTTTCAATCACTCTCAGTTGCAAGCACCGTTTAATTAAAAGTGTTCGTAACAACCAGCACATGCGCACACTCATTTGTTTACTGTTGTTTTTGTACGTTGCATGGGCCTCCACTCTGCAAGTCAGAACAGGCTGAGTATATGCCTGCGGCTCCTGTATGCACTAAAATTTTTAATGCTCAACTTTTTAAAACGGCAGCTTCTAAACATTCGTGACCATCTCCCTGGCATCAGTTCATTAACTGCATTATTCCTGTTTGGTCTTACTTCCTGTAGGAAAAACAAAAAAAAAGTGAATTACCTATTACTTAGCCTAACGCCGGGACTGATCCACAGCAGCGAGGAATAGATAGATCGCTTTGATAAAGATGAAGGGGTAAGATTCTTGTCCACTTTAATCAGTTTCTACCTTTGACAGAATAAGTATAGTTGTAACGCAGTAGATAATTTTACACTAACCTTGAAACATATTGCATGGAAGAAGTAAATGAGAAAGCGAAATTATGATCAGCCGGAAGTCGTTTCATCTTTTCAAGAATGCAAGCGCTCGCACACGCCTGTATGTTTCCCACTTAAGAAACTATGAAGATAAAAAAAAAACGTGCATCATACAGCCCGCGCTGTAATTAAGAGAGCGGGCTCTGATTTGACGCTCGAGCTACTCGAAGAAAAATTCAAAAGCAGCTACAGTTACGATGTCTTTGATCGATCCCATTCGCGCTGACGCCGGATTCAGGGACAAGCATTGATTACTTTAATGGTGATGGATACGAAAAGAGTTGAAGGAACTTTTCCGCTTTTTACAAGAAACACTAAGGAAACTGAGCTGCTGGGATTGAAGGTGAAGTGCACGCAAAGTGTACTACGTAAAACGTAAAGCGAACAGCTAGCGGACCGGTCACAGGGAGTGGCGGAGGGAACCACAATGACCCGGGGATTTAAAACTGTCCAGACCGGAAAATGCGCAGTAACTGTCTCACTTCTCGGCGGAAACCTGAACCACACCGTGAAGGAAGGCATGAATGACGGAGAGAAAAAAAGTGGTAGGGTTTTAACGCAGTTACATCGAGACGTGCGAAAGCATGTGTTTAGCCTGCATGGTTGGCTCATGGTCTGGCTTTCTAGCTCGTCGGCATAGCCGGCGACGATATTATACTCAAGTTAAGTATTGATCTAGGTTTAGCTGGTCTGATCTGTTCGCGCCCAGGATGAAAGTTGATGAAGACCACGATGTTGTTGTTGTCCTCAAAATAACTGTTTACTTGACTCTAGCACGCTTTCAACGATTCCAGCGTCTCCACACCTTGAGCCATGAGCCTCTCCTTGCTGCAGCGGATTTTCAACACCTGGCATTTCCTTGGAGTGTGCGGATGTGCAGTTCGAGGCAATGTGAGGTGTGAGGATACCGAGGCTGAATCTTTATTTATGCCGATCGGGGTTTTCGATATCCAACCTTTGTGAGTCTTGTGGCGAAATTTAGTCTATAGAACATTTTTTCCTCTCCTGCCGGCGGCTCGATGCTCTCCGTAGAATTTACTTGGAGATTCCTCTCGCTCGGCTCGGGCTTCCTCTATCTATTCCGATTCTCCTATCCTTCGGGGTAAGCGCCAAGGGATATGCTCTGAAACCAGTGTGCGATTCTATTCACGATTATATAATTTCATCAGGTAGATTCCTCTGCTAGAATGTGAATTCACAACTTTTCCTTCTCCGTATTTTTTTGTTTTGTACAAATTCTAGCCCTGCGTCCCAAAATTTAAATATACTCCATTCCCTGTACATGAGTGCGTTTGTATCCGCTATGCACCCTGGCCAATCCCCCGCCGTGCGTACGTGCCATTAAGCCTGAGGACATCATCATCATCATAAAGGCGCGTACCCACTGCGGGGGATTGGCCACAACACAGGCGGCGACTGACCGGTGCTCAAAATGTTAAACAATGAAATAAATAACGAAAAAAATTTAATGGCAATAATAATAATAATAATAGTGCTCTCGTACAGTTGCCGGCGAAGCTCATCTATTCGAACCACCGCGGGTTCGAAATCCAGTCGCGGCAGTGTTTATTTTATTTCTGCACCCTCAATGTCAGCGACGCCGCAAGATTCTTGGTTGGGTTTAACCCCGTGAAGTAGCGTTCTCGCACTAAAAATGTGCAAGTGCAAACGCCACGCAGGGTGACCCCGAATGTACCATATATATTTTGGAATAATAGCCTATAAGTTGTAACCCTCACTGAAGCAAAAACTCGGCGCCTTCCGGCGTTAACCGGAAAAATCCCGATTGGCTGAGGGGGCCATGACGTCATCAATGACGGTGCTGGAGCGGAGAATGTCTATTGGCCGGAAGGCAGTGACGTCCCCAGACCAGGTTGGTGTATATTTGGAGTTTCCACCTGACAACCGTGGCAGATGGTGCACAGGAAGAGCTCAGAAAGAGCAACCTGGACCTTTCTATTTACGTACGCAAAGACATCAGCAGCTTCGAATGCTGCTGCTGGTGATGATGATTTTTTTTTTGGCGCAAAGGAATCTGTGGCTAAAAAAATTCGCTGTGGCTTAGCTTGGTTAAGCCCGGTAATTGCGAAAGCAATATCCGTACCTACACCATGGTACAGCTGGTGGTGTAGCTGGTGGTGGTGCTTGTGGTGATGCATCGGTTATACAATCCAATCCAATCAAATCCAAACCAATCCAAACCAATCGAATCCATCCAATCCAATTCAATCCACTCCAATCCACTCATATCCTATCCTATTATATCCTATCCTATCCTATCCAATCCAATTCAATATAATCTAATCTAATCCAATCTAGTCCAGTCCAATCTAATCTAATCCAATCTAATGCAATCAAGGTCAAATGAAGGTCAATGGTGGTCACCGCCGCGGCACGATGGTGGTCACCGCCGCGGCAGGGCAAAGGCGTGAAAGTGCAAGTAGTATTGCTTTCGCAATAAAAGCACCATGGCAGAAGGGGTTTTCATGTACTCAATGTGTAGACAAAGATCCATTTCCCAAGCAATTCACCCCGCAAAAGCCCAGTACCAGGCAAGGGGTAAGCTCGTACGTATTGTAATCACCGGTGGGTACCCGGCGGCACTGGGGATCGAACCCCACACCTCCCGCATGCGAGAGAGATGCTCAAACCCCTAGGCCACGGCTGCGGTTAAGCTTAGAATGCAGTCGCACTGAGAACACATAATGGAATCAGGTGTCCCGGTGTTTTCTTTCGGGAACTTGAAGGTCTAACTAGCAGCCGCAAACAGGGTGGGGGCTGTCTTGGTTCCTGTGCAAAATGCACACTGCATATGAACTTTACATTTTTTTCTTAACTTAATGCAAAGAAAATACGAAAAGCTTAAGATATTAGCTCCGCGAAGAGAAAGAAATGGCTTTATATCAACTCACTTGAAGGATGACCATTGAATGTAATTTTCGTTCACACTAAAAATCAATTTTATGCGTGTATTTCGCTAAGTCGGTGCAGACGTTATACGGCAGCGCAAGATGCATTTAATGCTGACAGAATTGTATTCAAATATTTTTCCACCACTTGATTAAAACTCGTGACGTCATGAATAAAAAGGAATGCGTTATCACCTCCTGCAAGTGGATGGCTGTGTAGCCTAGAATCCTCGGTTTCGCCACCTTCGTCAATAAGCAGCGGCCATCATATAGATATATATATAAAGTACTTGACTGCTTACAAGAGTATATATCGAAGTATACGCTTCGTTAAGGGAAACATATTTATTCGATTCGACGTTTCGATCGGAAGACCGGTCCTGAAGAAGATCGGTCTTCCGATCGGAACGTCGAGTCGAATAAAGATGTTTCCTTTAACGAAATGTATACTGCGATATATATATATATATATATATATATATATATATATATATATATATATATATATCGCAGAAAAGCAGAAGAAAAAACCACATGCCGCCGGTGGGATCCGAACCCACGACCTCCGAATTGCGCGTCCGGTGCTCTACCGCTGAGCTACGGCGACGGCTGTGAAATCTTGGGCTTTCGGGGGTATTTAACCCACGACCTCCGAATTACGCGTCCGGTGCACTACCGCTGAGCTAGGGCGACGGCTGTCAAATCTTCTGCTTTCGGGGGTATTTATGTAACATAAATACCCCCGAAAGCAGTACATTACCGCCGTCGCCGTAGCTCAGCGGTAGAGCACCGGACGCGTAATTCGGAGGTCGTGGGTTCGGATCCCACCGGCGGCATGTGGTTTTTCTTCTGCTTTCCTAATCAATTAGCTTTAAGCGATAACATATTCAGTAATATCGAACAACAGCACAAAATGAATAAATTAATTTAAAAATCCCCTGTGTCCCTTGGTTTCTCTGGCTGTTGGCTTCTCTCATATTTATAACGAGCCCCTCATTCCCCTTGCCTATATATATATATATAGGCAAGGAGAATGAGGGGCTCGTTATATATATATATATATATATATATATATATATATATATATATATATATATATATATATATATATATATAATCGTGCAGTAAGTGCAAGCTGTGGCAGCATTCAGCCACTCAACGGTCCACAGTGTCGCCCAGTCACGGGTGGCAACGCGATAGGCACGCCGAGTTGCGACTTCACGATGGGTGAGCGGGCGCATTGAGGCATCCTATTGCGAACGGTCGCAGCCCGCTCTTACTCCTTTCAACAGCCTTGTGCATTGGGCATCACCCTGCCAGACCCCGGCTCTCACTTTCACGACGCTGCGAGGCTTCTGAAGTAAAATAAAACAAAATAAAACACTAATTTGCTCGCCAGCAGACGCACAGAAGAGAAAAAGAAAGATTACACGCGTAGTCGTATACATACCAGAGCCCCACGGACCAGAAGAAAGAAAAAATAGCAGACAATACACCGCGAAGGTCGTGTTAGCGAAATTCAATGAATTTATAAAACAACATCAGGAACAACATCAGGAAGAACTGCCAGAGAGTAAAGAAAGAGCATCTACCACACAATAAAGGGCACGTAAACAAACCAAACAATACTTTTCGAAGCATCTCATTTATCCTCCTTCCTGATCAATGCAAGGATGACGAAGTGGATGAGCAGGTCGAATAAAATGAACCTAAGCCTGTTCACCCGCGCCATTCCTTGACTATAATTAAATCCGCCTCCTTTCCCCCTTCGCTTGCTTCGAATAAAAAGTTCCGCTCAGTTTGCTTCTTAACTTAAAGGACGGGCTGAAAGCAAAGCGATTGAGTCGTTCCGGGGTCATCGCGCCTGTCGGCGAGTACCCCCTTCGGACGAAAACGACCCAAAGAGGGCGAGGGCAGCGTCAAGGCGGCTCAGCGAAATGTCGACAAAAGCAGCAGCAAACAGCGGGGGCTATAACCATCCATCCCCGAAAACCCGCGCATCCACCGCCGTTGAGCCCGAAGCCCAAGCCGGCGAACCCTTTGGCTGCCGCTCATTATGGTAAACGTGGCGAGGACGCACCAGCGATCGCTCACCGAGATGACGTGCGCGCGAAAAGAGAGGGCGCTGCAAGCGCATCCCTGTCGGTCGCCGCCGCCGCCAGCCGGCGCCACCGGTTTTCGCTTCGCTCACTAGAACAACGGAAGACGACGCATACTAAGGAGCAGACCCCTCGGAGAACCGTATCTATACGCTAATAAGTATCGGAGAGCGGGGTAGCCGAGCCAGGCACGCGAGCGCATGCATGGAGCTCGATAGCGCAAACCGAAGGTTAATGCCCGGGGGTTCGCGGGCGACTTGTTTTCGGTCAACGCAGGGCTTCAGGGCAACTGCTGCAAACATGATCGATTTTTCATTGTAAAAATCGTGTCTACGGCTCTTTCTGGCTATGTGGATATCTGGAGGTTGTGGAGAAGTTTGTATTTTAAAAAATGGAACATTCTTTTAGAGCGCAGCTCTTTGGCGACCGTTTCTGCGTTTCGCGGCGTCGCCGTTGTCGTTCGTACCAAGCAGTGGACCCATTAGTCGCGCTTTAAGCTGCGAAACCAATGTAGCGGGAACTTGGAAAGCAAACGAAGGGCGCATAACTGCCCTCTACACCCACATTCAATGGGGAAAGGGCAGTCAAGATGGGCTGATGTTCAATGCGATCCAAAGCTTTGGCAAGATCCAAAGCTAAGACTGCCTTGGTGTGACCTGGAAGAAGCCGGTCAAAAATGCCGTGTGTGACTTGCAGCATGGCGTCCTGTCCGGATAGATGGGGGCGAAATCCCACCATGCTATGCGGGTAACGATTGTTGTCCGTCATGTGACTTGTGAGTCTCGCTAACACAACATGCTCCAGGAGCTTCCCGAGGCATGAGGTTAGCGAAATCGCTCGAAGGTTTCGGAGTGTAAGTGGTTTGTTGTGTTTAGGTATGAATATTACCTTCGCGTGGTGCCAGGACTGCGGGAGGTTACCCTCCCTCCAGCACTGGTTGAAATATTTCGTAATGTGGGTGATCGATTGGTCGTCCAGATTACGGAGCATGGAGTTCGGGATGTGGTCGGCACCAGGTGCGGAGTTGGCGCGGAGAATAAAGAGGGCCGCTCTCACTTCCGTCTCCGTGATGTTGGTGTCGAGTGTGGGATTCGCTTGTCCTGTGTAGTGGGGTAGAGGTGTAGGGGCGCCTGGAGAGGTGTATACATCGTTTGAAGTGTGTCTAGGAGGGTGTCTGGATCGTCAATGTGGTCATGTGCGAGGCGTGTCACGTGGTGCTGTGTTGCTGATTTGGCGCGCGTGGGGTCAATGAGGTGTCGGAGGAGTTGCCATGCTCGTTTGCTGGACAGGTTTCCGGTGATGCCGTCACATATCTGTCCCCAGTTAGATCGGCAGAGCTCCTCAGAGTGCTGTTGGATTTGTGTCTGCAGCGCGGCCTGCCGCTTTTTAAGCGTCCTATTGTGTTTGTTGCCTTTCCAGCGTTCCAGGAGGCTGTGATAAGCCTCCCAGAGGTGGGCTAGCTGTGTGTCGAGGGTAGGTGTTTCGGTTGTAGTTTCAATGCGTCGCGTGTTGTGGTGAACGTCATGCATGAGTGATTGCACCCATGTCTCGATGTCTCCGATGGGAGTGTCTGGGAGGGCGGTGCGAACAGCGCGAAAGGCATCCCAGTTAATGAGTTTGTGTGTTGTATTTGCGTTACGGGCTGGTTTGTATAGGACAGTGATTTGTATAATGTAATGACCACTGCCCAATGTATGTTGTGTTCTGTTCCAGGTAACGCCGCGGATGCAGCGGCTCAGCGTCAGGCCCGGACTGGTGTATATATGCTGACACTGTTGCCGATCCGCGTAGGTGTCTGAAACGTGTTGTGCACAGTGAGTTGGAGGTTCTGCAGGAGCAGCCAGAGCCTGCGACCTCGATGTGTCGTGGTTGTGTATCCCCAGTCAGTATGCTGACTGTTGAAGTCCCCACCGATGAGTAGGGGATGTTTCCCTGCTAGATGGTGTAGGTTTCGCAGAAGTGATTCTAGCGGGGCCATCGGCTGGGACGGGGGCTGGTATATGTTTTCTATAAATATAGAAGGAAGTGAATGTGTGTGATGTATAAGTCCTGTGATCACGCAGGGCGTCTCAAACGGGATGTAATGAGTTTTGTAGGTGAGGCTGCGGTGGATTTTTGCGGACGCCCTGGGTGTGTTAGTGGTATCTGAGTGTGTAGATGTGTAGCTGGGGAGTGTTGCCGGTGTGCAGTCTCCTGGAGAAGTATGTGGGGCGTGGGTGTGATGGTGAGAAGGAGAAGTTGCAGAGGTGCGCGCTTGGCCCGGAAGCCGCGGCAGTTCCAAGTTAAAATGGGGGGAGTGCTCCACCCCGCCATATTGAATAGTGGGGGGATTGAGGAGGGTAGTAACATGGGTGTCAATTGGTATGTGTTGCTCAGGAAAGGTGGTTTGTTCTTGCAGAGGTAGGATGGGGGGAGTGGAGGGGGTTTGAAGTTGGATGAAGCGATGGGTAAGATTATGTTCCATGAGCTCACCATCTTGGTAAGCATAGCGTCCATGCGCTGCTCAAGTTTTATTGCGAAAGCAATACTACTCCCAAGAACGGCTTTTCGCGTAGCGGCCGCCACTTGGCATGTTTGACCTTTAGATTGACCATTAACGTCATACCGTGCCTAGTGACGTCACAGCGTGACGTCATACCAGGAGCGAGAGGCGGGCTTCCAACTCGGCTCGTCGGGTAACGGCGGCCGCTTGGCACGGCGGCGGCGGTGGTGGTGTAAAACATTTATTTATACTATGTACAAGAGAGGTATTGCTTGGACCGTGCCTAAAGGGCCCGGCCCTCACAATCACTAGGAGGGATCCCTAGTCCAGGACCGCTGTGGCCTCCGCGGCGGCCCTGGCTCTTGTCACCAGGGCTCGTTGGTCCTGGAGAGTTGAGCAGCCGAGCAGGGCAGCCTCCCAGTCCTCTCGGGTGGGGTGGGGGTGGGAAAGTAGGATTGGCAGGGCATGCCCACACCAAGTGATACGTGTCCGCAAACACTTCCCCACAGTGTGGACACTTGCCCGAAAAGGCCGAATTGAAATGTTTAAGCACTGCCGGGCACAGTACTGCCGCGCTCTTCCCACTAGAGGCGCTGCATATGCAGTATAGAACACCTGCTTTCGCAACCTACCAGGCTTAACCAAAGCTAAGCCCCCGCCAATTTTTCGGTGAGGCTGGCTGATTGAATCTGGCCTCGAGGCGGGCGTCTAGCTCTTCTAGTTTGTGGTCAAATTTGGCTTCGAGTGCTGCTAATTTAGCGTCTATTTTGGGGGCATGGGAGGGGGTGTGGCGTCTGAGGTGCGCTGCTTCTTTGCAGGAGGATTGCTCGAAGTGTCCGTTGATGATGAGGTCGGGTTTATGACAGGGGGTGCGGGTTGAGGCAAAGCCACCTACACACTTAAGGCCTGCGCGCTCCCTCCGTGACGTCACCCAACTTGACCCAACCGCCGCTGCCCGCGTCTCCTCCCGTGCAGGTGGACGCGCGTAGTGCGGGCGGTACTGATGTGGGGTAAAATTATGGCGACTGCTATTAAATTGCATTGGGCTAAAATGCAGGTATGCGTTGAATGGATGGGTTTTTATTGTATTAATAAAGGGATTGCTGGAATATTTTTGTGGTATATGTTTCACGTAGCATACCTAGATATGAAACTTCCGTAAAAGAAACGCCAGGGATCGTAAGGAACAGTGGTCACAAGACTTTATTCACATATTTACAAATTATATACATATTTACAAATGGCAAAGCTTTTTCCGTTCGTGCGCCAGCCCACACGATTCTATTAAAGATTCTATTTTAAGGTTTGAAATGTAGCTCGAGCGCATACCTGAAAAGCAGCGGAGGAAAAAGTCCATCAGGGACCAAAATATTGCCCTTTCTTTTCACTTTTTTATTTCAAGTTTGAACCAAGTTCAGTGCAGCTACTTGTATGCGACACTGCGCACCCATGTCATAGACGCCTTTATTCATTGCGCAAATGCATAGAATCGCTTCAATTACCTAAATATACTGAGCATTCTTTAGCCAAAACACTACGCACACTAAATATAGTCGAAACGCTGAATCAAGATGCAAGAATATATCTCGTTAGTGTGTATATGCTCTCTGCAAAATTCGATGATATTCATAGGCATATTTATTTAATCATGACATGAACGCCCGCCCTGAACTTGAAAATTTGTATCTTTCAACCACACAAGAACGCTGCCTGGTACATAAGAGAAAAAGATACATTTACTGATACCAGCAGTCTAGGGCAAACATCGCGTCCCATGAATCTTAGAACAGCACCTTGTCCATATTTTAGCACCGTGATAAACTATTACACTTCAACGATTGCTTCGATGCGCAGACACAACGTACAGTACCTTAGAATCTCGCACAGTCCGTATGTCGACGTCGTCGCGGCGAACAGCACGCTCCCACGTAATCCTACGGGAGTCTTTTGGGAACGAAAACGCACGCACTTTTGGCCCATTGTCATAGTTTCCTCTACAGTTGGGCACGCAGTAGCGACCCATTGCTTCAACAGCAGGTCACGACACTCAAAGATTTAGGTATCACGATGACAAGCAATTTCCTAGCCAGCACTCACGAACGCAACAGCAATAAAACGCAGCAGCGCACGCTGACATGTCCGGCTACACGACTACGGAAGGGTGCAGAACTGGTTGAGGGAAGAAAGGAGACGTCTCAGTGTCGGAGGAATGCGGAGGGGTCACCGGTCAAAGTGGCTGACGTCAGAGCGGGGGGAAAGGAAAGCGCGCAGGCCTTGAGAATTCAAGATGGCGCTGGTTGAGGGGGCATGGAGGGGGCGGGGGTGCTCCGGAGGGAGGAAAGGCGGCTTACCTCGTCACGCAAGGCCTTGAGATCCTGGTCTCTCTGATGTGCCTAGGACTCGGAGGACTGGGGTGGTGGGGGATGACGGGTGGCGTTGCCAGAAACGCGGTCTGCCCAGGTGAGACGCGAGGAGTTCTTGCTGCCATTCTGTCTGGTTCTAGACGATGACCGGGAAGCCGGCAAGCTGGGTCCGTTGCCTGTGCTGGGTTGATCGCAGCGGGAAAGCCGCGATGTAGACGGGGGAGAGAGAGCGTTCTTCGGGGGTGCTAGTTTACGGCCCCGTGCCTTGCAGTTCCCAGTTCCGGTCATATGAGGGCGTCCGCAGAGAATGCAGCTGGGGGTGCATGAGGGTACACCTTCTTTGGGATGGGACTGCCCGCAGCGGGGGCACTTATGGGATCTTAGGTGGACGCACACATCCGCCCGGTGACCTGGGACGCGGCAGTTCGTGCAGGCGTCTATATTCCCTCGGTATGGTGTGCATCTGTGGAGGGCTCCTCCATAAAGAACGGTGCGTGGGACAGGCCCAGCAGGGAATGTAATTAAAATAGAACGCCTGGTGCCCATTCGGCGGGTGTCCACGATGAGGACGTCTGGGTTGCCGGTGATCAGGTCTTGCAGGAGCTCTGTCGGGGTACATAGTCAGCAGAGGCTATGTAAGCTGCGACGGCGGAGCCCTTGCCTTTGTTTTAGAGGGCAGCTCTTTGGCGTCCGTTCCTGGGTTTCGCGTCGGCGTCGTCGTCGGCGTTGTCGTCGGCCTCGTAACCAGCTCCGCCCCCCTTTCATCCGCAGCTGGGGTTGACTCACTATCGGCGTCAGCGGCATCAGTCAGTCGCTGCTATCTCTTCCCTCCTCCCTTTATCGTGTTGTCCGCTTGCTGCGCGCGCTTCTGCCCCCATCGTTTGCCGCTGGGTGTACACGCCGCCCCCCTCCCCCCTCTTCCTGCGAGTCTCCGGTTGTCAAAGCGCCGGCTCGAACTTAATTCCTTTCTTCGCTCCTCCTCCAATGCAACCCCTGTGCGGTGGCAATCAGAGAGCCAGATCGGTGGCGGCGGATCTGTATATGTGCACCGCCCGAGCCGAAATTGCCGCTGCCGTTCGCCACTGCGAAATTATCTGCCAGTTCTTTCTGAGCCATGAGCGAGACGACCGATGGAAGTCCTCCGTCTGCTAAAAAAAAAATTCTGTGATAGCGCATACATGTGTTGCTCGATTTCTGTGCCTCAATCTATCGAAAAGGTGAAACAGCTTATTTGCTGCGCTCAAATTTCGCATTAGGAAGTAACGTAATCGTCGGTAATTTTTGATGTTTGTTAAGCGAACCAGGGCGAGTGCGTCATTGGTGCAGCAAGTAGTGCATATATCCATCTATTTCTCCGACCACAAAGCTTCCTCCATGACAATTAAGAACTATGGAGTGTTTATGCGAAGCATATTGCTAGAGCTACCACTCACGCCGTCGGCGTGGGACCCCTAGACGTCACACCACGTGACACCGTGACGTCACACCACGTGACTTCGGATGAGAGAGGCGGCCTCCACCTCGCGCCGTCGCCGTGGGACCCCTAGCCGTCACGCCACGTGACACCGTGACGTCGTCGTGACGATGCCATCGCACAGACGCCGGCATGTCCTCGAGCGGCATTCCCGCGCATTTCGAACGCGCGTTCACACTCGGTGTAGGTGAAACGCTCGCTCCACCGGGCAGGCAGACGCGGCTTCCGTGGCAATCCAGGCGCTCACCCAACGCGCGTCTCGGGGTTAGTCGGCGTTCCGCTGTAGCCATGCCGTTGTCTTCCCCCACGACGAAGGCTTCTAGTGGTTGTATTAAAATGACCAAGTATGCAACCAAGGAAAGCCATGTATTACTAAGCCTAGCCATCAATATGCTTCGCATCTGACTAGGCTTAACCTTAGCTAAGCCTCAGCCATAATTTTTTTTGAAAAGGGTATGTGCGTGAAAAATAAGTTTTCTGAAATTGTACGTACATGTCTCGCTCAAATATTCGCCTCAACCTTCCGAAACGCTTAAATAGCCGATGAGCTGCACTCAAATTCGGCATACGAAGGCTTATCAGGCTCGATCGCTAACATTCGCCCAACGCAGGCGTCAAAAGCCTTTGGGCTTTCTTCCTGGGGACATGCATAAACGCGCAAGCTGCTCCTTAGACTGACTCCGCGGAAGTTTATTTTGTTTTTCATATGTCACGGAGCGAGTGTCAGGCAGCGGCCGCCATATACTTTCCAGATTCGTTTGCTTTCCTGCACTTTCAACCGGAGCCGACGTCCTCGAGAGTCGGTACTCGCAGACGTCGGACCGAGTCTGAAAATTGGCAGCCGTGCGGGGGATTTAGAAATCGACAGGGAGCGCGAAAGCCCTAAACGTGCAGCCGAAACTGACTAAGAGCGATAGCTTCGAAGGAAGGAAGGGAAAACTTTATTTACACTAATGGTTTTTCCTGCGGTTTGGGGGCATCTTCAGAGACGTCTTGGTTCTACCCCCAGGAGCCTTCTCTGTCGAAGTCGTCCGCCTCTAATCAGTGGTCGGTTGCCCTCAGTCCAGGGCTCCGCTGGCCACTGCCGCCCGTTGAGCTCGCTGCACCAGACCTTGTTGGTCTTCACAGCGGTCGCTGGACAGCAGAGTCTCCCACTGCTCCGCACTCGGGTTTTGTATTTTGGGGACCACGTGTATGTTTTGGCAGGCCCATGTGATGTGGTATAGAGTAGGTTTTTCGTCGCGCCAGGGACATTTGTCCATGTATATCGTAGGGTGCATTTCGTTTAGTATATGTAGGTTTGGGAAAGAGCCTGTTTGTAATTGTCTCCAAGTGACAGCTTCCTCTCTGCTGAGAGATTTGTGCGATGGGGGATATCGCATTCTTCTGCCTCTATAGTTTTGTAGTATGGCCGAATATTCCCTGGGTGCTGGCGCGAGTTCGGCGGTCTCGTCGGATGCTCGGAAAGTAATGTATCCTCGAGCAATCCTGTCGGCCTCTTCGTTCCCTGCTACCCCCGTGTGCCCCGGTACCCACACAATTTTGTGTGGGATCTTGTCGTTTTGTTCTTCCTGGTTTTTAATTCTGTCGCTCGCTGCGAGGAGTATACGGAGCGCGTGACGACCTATCCTGCCATTCATGTAATTTCGGCAGGCTGTTTGAGAATCCGTGAGTATTGTTAGTGACCGCCCGGTTCTATAGCCCTCCGCCACCGCTAGAGCAACGGCTACTTCCTCGGACTCTGCAGCTGTGCAGCCTCGGAGAGACGCGCTGGTCATTTCGCGTAAAGACGAATCGACCACCGCCGCTACAGCGATTTTGGTATCTCCTCCTCTCCAAGACGCGTCTGTATACACGGTCGTGGCTTGAGGAGCGTGTTTTCTCAATGAATTCGGCCCTCACTTCTCTTATGCCGCGATGGAGGTTGGGATCCATGTTTTTTGGTATTGGAGCTACCTTGAGGGTCTTGCGAAGCTCGTCGGGGATCGTTGCCGTCCTCGACATTTCTCGCATCTGCTCGCGGTATCCGAGCCTCTGCAGGAGCGCTCTTCCAGTCGTTGTTTGCAACAGCCTGAGCTTTTGCGACTCAAGCAAGTCCTCAAGCACAAACTGAAGAACGCTCCTGCGGACTTGAAATTTTTAGCCTATTCATCATTAATCAGACCCAAGTTAGAATACGCTTGCATTGTCTGGGACCCATTTACTAAAACTAACATTCAAGCGCTTGAAATGATCCAGCGCAAGGCCATTCGATTCATCTTTTCAAAATACCGTTCAACCGACTCACCTACTGCCATAATGCGAGCAAACCGAATTCAAACATTGCAGGTAAGACGTAAAGTACTCAGATTAAAATTTCTTTTCCTTCTCAAACATAACAAGTTGTCAATGTGCCCGGATCCCTACGTCAAGCCATTTTCCGCTCCACGACCAACAAGACATCGCCACTCTGATTCACTAACTCCATTCACCGCCAGAACTAACCTATTTAAATACTCCTTCTTCCCCCGCACCGTAACTGAATGGAATGCTTTACCTTTAACAGCACTATGTGACATTGACTCCATTGAAGAAATAGAATATTGACGCCATCTAACTTTTTTGCTTTGTGTTTCGAATTTTCTTTCAGTGTTTTATTTTGTATATTCATTTTGCACTGTATTGCCCCTCCTGCTAGGGCCCAGAAGGGCCTGCAGTATTCTGTAAATAAATAAATAAATAAAGCTGCGCCTCTCGTAGCTCCTCAAAGGTGTTATGTAATCCCAGGGCCATGAGTTTTTCTGTAGACGTGTAGCGTGGTAGTCGGAGCGCTGTCTTATATGCTTTGCGTAGCAGGGCATCCGCTTGTTGTATTTCGTTTTTGTTGAGGCACTGGCAGGGTAGACTGTACGTGATTCGACTAACTACTAGGCTTCTTACTAGTTTTAGTGTGTCCTCTTCACGCATGTTATGTCGCCTGTTGGTGATGCGGGTGATCATGCGTGCGACTTGTAGCGTTGCTGCTTTCAGTAATGTAAAAGTGTGAGTACTGCGCTGGTTGGATTGAACCCACATGCCCAAAATTCTTATTGTTGTCTTTTCGGGTATGGGTGTCCCTTCTAGGTAGACGTTGAGTTTTAGGTCCTCGTTGGTTGGGACGGTCCGGTTTTGCTTGCCTCTCCAGACTCTCAGCAGTTGCGATTTCTCGGTCGAGCATGCGAGTCCTCTTTCTGCGAGGTATTGCTCTACACAAAAGGCCGCTTGTTGTAGCCTTTCTTCCTTCTCTCCGAGACAGCCCGTGTTTGTCCAGACTGTTATATCGTCAGCATACTTTGCATGCCTTCGATGTTCTCTAGTTTTCGAGCTAGGCCTCTCATAGCTATGTTGAAGAGTAGGGGTGAGATAACTGACCCTTGGGGTGTTCCCTTATTTGGAGTGCGAATTTTGGCCGATCGAAGGTCTCCTATGCCGATGGTGGCAGTTCTATCGGACAGGAAGGCTTTGACGAAGCCGTGCATTCTGTGTCCGCAATCTAGGTTGTCTAGGCCCGTAAGGATCGCTTCGTGGCTGACGTTATCGAATGCCCCCTTGATGTCCAGGGCCATTATGACATTTTCTCCCGTCCGAGGTACGTTTCGCAGGACATCTTCTTGTATTTGGAGGAGAACGTCCTGCGTCGAGAGCTTCGCTCTGAAGCCGAACATGGTATGTGGTACACAGTCGTTATCTTCCATGTAATTTTGAAGTCTTAAAGTTACAACCCGTTCGTAAAGCTTGCCAAGACACGACGTGAGTGATATGGGCCTGAGGTTTTCAATTTGTAGCTTTTTACCAGGTTTAGGTGTCATTATTACTTCGGCGTGTTTCCAATCTTCGGGAACCGTCTCCGCCTCCCAATGTTTGTTAAGAAAGCTGACGAGCTCTTGTATGAGGTCGTCGCTCAGGTTGCGGATTAGGGCGTTGTCGATTCTGTCCGCTCCGGCTGCCGTGTTTCTGGTGGTGTTTCTTATGGCCGCGTAAACCTCTTCCACAGTTATGGGGCGGTCGAGTTTCTCGTTTTCGGCTCCTCGATACGTTCCTTGGTATCGCGGGGGATTGTGATCGCCAAAACATTTTTCTCGTGCCTTCTCCAGTAGGGCGATGTCTGATCCCTCGAAGGAGTGGATCAATCTGTGGATGGCTTTATTGTTTTCTGATTTTATTTTGGTCGGATCGATTAGTGCTCTTAAGAGATTCCAGGTTCTGGCTGTGCCTAGAGTTCCCCTAAGCGAGTCGCTGAGTTCCCGAGTTTGTTTCGCGAGTTGCATCGCGTATTCTTCCGCCTTTGCCGTAATTTCTGCTATCTTTAGTTTTAGTTTCCTGTTGTGTTTTTGCTTCCGCCATCTTTTGGTGAGACTGCGTCTCGCTTCCCATAGCCTGAGGAGGTGGGCGTCTACTTCGGGCGTTGCTGTCGTTGTCCTTAGACTTTTTGTGCATCGTTGTCGCGTTTCTCTCAGCATGCCGCTCCATTCCTCCAGTGATTGGATACCGCCTTCAGATTTGTTGCAAGCCCCGCGAAACGCGTTCCAGTCAGTGATTTTCGCCTGTCCAATCTGGCGTCTTATGGTGTCGGATGCTATTCGTGTCCGGAGGATAAAGTGATCGCTGCCTAGATTTTCCATCATGTTTTCCCACTGTGACTCCCTGCTCTTCCTTACGAAGGTGAGGTCCGGGCATGTGTCCGTGCTCACGCTATTCCCGATTCTCGTGGAGCCAGCTTGTGCGATCCATAAAACAGTTCGAAGAGTTTGGCTTTTCTTTGTCTCGGCGGGCTGTACACATTCAGTAAGAACGTGCTGCGTCCCTTTCGCTTCTTCGGAATGAGTTCAACAAGCGCGTGTTCAATGTCGGTGTCGACGATGGTGTCGTGCCTGATGGCGGTAATGGTTTTGCTGACAAGGACGGCCGCTTTACCTTCGTTTTGACTCTCGTAAACCTCGTACCCTTGTAACGTCGGCTTGATTCCAGTCTCTTGGAGCGCAATTACATCAGGACGTGTGAGTTGTTTGTTTATATATTGTTTTATGAGGGCCTGCTTTTTGCGGTAGCCTCTGCAGTTCCATTGCCAAATATCTAAGTGTTCTTGTTCTTGCCGATACGTACTGATCATGTTTACGCCTTACTGCTGTTGCCTTGTTCGTTTGCGAAAGCTGTTAGCGCTGGACGGTTGTACGCCCTTTCCCTAATGTTTTCGGTATGTTTTTGTTTTCTAAAAGCGCTTCTGATCTCTGAGATCTGCCCTTGGAATTGTACTTGCATCTGTTGCATTTGCGACTGGATTTGCTGCATCATATCCTGCATCATCTGCTGCATCATCTGTTGCATTCTTGTTTCAAGGTCTCCTTCGTTCGATGCCTGTGGTTGTCGTTTTGGAAGGGCTCTAGTCGTGTCGAGTTCCCGCTGTTGTTCCTTTAGTGTTTTTGTGAGTTCCTCAACTTTGCGTTCGAGCTCGTTTTGTTTGATTCGAGCGAGTTCTAGCTGGCGTCTGAGCGCATCGCTGTTCGCGTCCTTCGGTTCTGTGACGCTACTGTCTTTGTTGTTTGTGTTGTTTATGTCACTACCCTTTCCTACCGAGTGCGAAGCAGTGGTAGAAGCCCAGCTCACCTTGCTGCCGCTTGTCTGGGAATGCTTCTTCTTTTTCTTTTTCTCTTGCTTCTCCCCCTCCTGTGGGCCGGCTGGTGGTAGAGGCGGGAAGGAGTTGGACCTCGATCGGCTCCTCGATGTCTCTCCCTCTGAGCTATAATATATCTGAGCTGAGCCATCGCTTGGGTGGATGCCCGCGTTGGTCGCTCCGTCCTCTTCCTCCTGTGGGTTTTGGCCTCGCTTTTTTCAATCTCTCTCGGCACTCCTTCGATCCTGTCCGGTGTGCCTCGCCACAGATTATGCACTTGGGCGCGCACTCGTGGTCGTCGGGCGGGTTCGAAACTCCGCACAGTCCGCACACAATAATGTTCGGTGTGGGGCACACGTCGGAGCGGTGTCCTTGCTGGAAGCAGACGTAACACACTTGCCTAGTGGGGCGGTACTGGTAGCGGTACTTCTCCTCCGTAATAAATGACAAATTTCGGCAAGACTGGGCCGTCGAACGTGAGCACTGCCGTCTTGGATTTTCCGAGCATCCTTGCCTGAAGTATGGTGACTCCTTGAGTTCTGACTCGTAAGTGTGCTTTGAGTTCTTCAGGAGGGGTACCTGGGTCTACACCGTGGATCACGCCGCGCAGGACGTCTTCCGGTGCCGCCACGTAAGCGTTTACATCATAAGTCTTTCCGTCGAATTTGAGACGGGTAATGTGCCGCACTAGACAAAAATTCAGGGGGCACTTTGGCTCTCTAAAGTGCTGCAAGGCGAAAGCGTTTCCTGGCCACTGTTTGTTTTTATTTACTTTTTTATTTTTAATATTTTGTTATTTCTTTTTGCTCCTCTTCTTAATTTTATTCTTTTATTTTTATTTTAACGCCTTATTTTTATTTTCTTTTTATTTTCGTTCATGTTTTATATTTTTTTATTTTTCTTTTCCTGACTTTACTCCTTTTATCTTATTTATGAAGCTCATGCATTCAATAGATGCGCCTTTATTCATGCTGGAACCTTGAGCCTTTTAAGCAGTGACGCCGAAAGGCGGACGAATCTGCCGACGCGTCTGTCGACACTCCTGCCGACGCGGCTGTCGATACTCCTGCCGACGCGTCTGTCGACACGGCTGCCGACGCGTCTGCTAACGACAGTATGAGGCATTAAAGGCTTTCGCCTTAAAAGGAAAGGCGCATAACTGGTTCCCCCCCCCCCCCTGGGACAATGGACGACACTGTGTTCATTGGCGTTAACGTTAACGTTCTAGACACATGATTTTGAGGAAAGGAAGGGTGCATAGCTGGTTCCCTGGGTCAGTGGACGCCTGGATCGCGTTTTGAGATACGCGAGAGAGAGAGAGAGAGAGGGGGGGGAGAAACTTTATTTCAAGAGGAATTCGGGGCACGCCCCAGGGTCCCCGCACGACCCCACTGCACTCAAGTGTTTATGTTCCTAAGGTCCGTAACACTGGCAGCCCGGCCGGTGGCGATGGTCTGCACGGCCGGGTCCTCCGAGTGCAGCAGGGTCTCCCAGTACTCCCAGCAACCTCCAGTTGTACCCCCGCTCCCCCATTGCCATTGAACTGAATAGTGACCTGGTACCTGAGGTTGGCACCCTCCGTGTATTGGGTTGTTGGTTGGTTCGTAAACATTGACTAAAACAGTCAAGGGGCCGAAGGCCCAGATCTAGGGGTCGGCCAAGACTCCTTGAAATCTGGCAGCCTCTAGAGCGAGACCGATGAGTGCTCGTTAGTCGTCTAGGGTAGAGCTGCGTAGACGAGCCTCCCAGGTATGTGGGCCTGCACATCCAGAACGATGGCAAAAACACCACCACCCTCAAGAAACTCAAGCAGGTTGTAGGCGCGATATCGCACCTCATCCGCAGGATTTCGGGACATCATAGAGGCATGAAGGAGCACGACCTATGTCGCCTCATTCATGCCTTTATCCTAAGCCGTGTGCTGTACACCACCCCATACTTACAACTATCCAAACATGACATAAACGCTTTGGATGCTTTGATTCGCAAGGCATTCAAAGTAGCACTTCATCTTCCCCTCAACACACCCACAGACAGATTACTAGGCCTGGGCCTCCACAACACGATCGGGGAACTGGTGGAGGCCCACCCGACAGGTCCAATGTATCAGGCTCACACAAACCTCGACAGGTCGGTATATCCTGGACTCCCTCGGAATCAGAATACCGGCCAACGACCTAACCCTCCTCGCCATCCCACGAGCTCTTCACCGGGAGCTCCTCATCAGGCCGCTCCCGAGGAATATGCACCCGTCCCAGCATGAGCAGCGCCGCAGAGCCCGTGCGAAGGCACTCCATCGAGCGTACGGCTCTGAGCCGGACGCCGTATGGGCGGACGCTGCCTGCACGGGTGATGAAGCGACAGCAGTTGTGGTGGACTCCTCTTTATCCACCCTCCTCACACTACCTCTCCCTCCAGGCACCTGCCCAGAGGCTGCACAGGAAGCCGCCATTGCACTTGCAATCACTCGCACGGAAGCCCGGTATATTTTAATAAGTGATTCTAAAACTGCGATTCAGAATTTTGCTCGAGGCTGAGTTCATGTCCCTGCTTTCGACATACTGGACTCGCCCGATGCACCGCCGCCCCGCCAAGTGGAGTTGATATGGGTGCCTGCGCACTCCGGGAATCCCGGAAACGAGGCCGCCAACCTTTTAGCCCGAGGTTCTTTAAACTGGGTTCAGGTGGCATCGGACCAGGGATTCACGAAGGAGCGAATGCACTCATTCAGTGAGCTGACCCAGGTATACAGAGCCTCACGCCAGCTCTACCCCCCGCCCCACCCCTCCCTAGATAACAGACACGCAACACTCTGGCGCAGATTACAGACACATACTCTCCCCTCGCCCCTTACCCTAACCCACTATCATCCCCCCTTCCCCAATCCGTCATGCGCCCTATGCCCAGAACCCTTCGCCTCCTCCCTCCACATCCTTTCCCTCTGCCCGGCGGACCCTCCCCCACGGGACCTAGAGAACCTGAAGACCTGGGAGGACTGTGAGCCCCTGCTGCGCTCGGAGGACCCGGCCGTGCAGACCATCGCCACCGGCCGGGCTGCCAGTGTTATGGACCTTAGGAACATAAACACTTGAGTGCAGTGGGGTCATGCGGGGACCCTGGGGCGTGCCCCGAATTCCATGTACAATAAAGTTTTTATTTCGAAAGCAATACTGCTAACACTTTTCTGCCGTTGGTGGAGGTCGTTCCTTCGCTCAGGTGCGCTACCACGTGACCGCGTGACGTCACGACAAGAGGAGAGCTGGGGGCCCAACTTGTCTCATCGATGGAGGCTCATTAAATTAACCAATTAATTTAAATTATTCTATTTGTTTAATAATTAAATTAAATTAATTAATTCGTTGATTCAATTGATATAATTAACTAATTTTACTTAATGCCTTTTACTTAATGACGAAGAAGAATCTATGAGTAGTGCGGAGCGATATAATCACAAGAGAAGAAAACGCCGTGCGGAAGAAACGCCGGAACAGAAAGAGCGGCCTGCTAAAGTGAGTGAAAAACATTTATTGCTCCAAAAATCAGGTTTTAGCGGTGGGCCGATGTCGTCATGTCTTCGGCCTCTTCACAAGGTCGGCGCCCCTATTCCAGGGCACCGCTGAGTCTTGCTGCTTCGCAGGCGTGCTGCACCAGTGCCCTTTGGTCCTGTTAAAAGAAGAGAGAGAGAAAACTTTATTTACAAAGGAATTCGGGGCACGCCCCAGGGTCCCCGCACGACCCCACTTCACTCAAGTGTTTATGTTCCTGAGGTCCATAACACTGGCAGCACGGCCGGTGGCGATGGTCTGCACGGCCAGGTCCTCCGAGTGCAGCAGGGTCTCCCAGTCCTCCCAGGTCTTGAGGTTCTCTAGGTCCCGCGGGGGAGGGTCCGCCGGGCAGAGGGAAATGATGTGGAGGGAAGAAGCGAAGGGTTCTGGGCATAGGGCGCAAGCAGGAGTGGGGAAGGTGGGATGATAGTGGGTTAGGGTAAGGGGCGAGGGGAGAGTATGTGTTTGTAATCTGCGCCAGAGTGTTGCATGTCTGTTATCTAGGGAGGGGTGGGGCGGGGGGTAGAGCTGGCGAGAGGCTCTGTATGCCTGGGTCAGCTCACTGAATGAGTGCATGCGATCCTTCGTGAATCCCCGATCCGAGGCCACCTGAGCCCGGTTTAAAGAACCTCGGGCTAAAAGGTTGGCGGCCTCGTTGCGGCCTCGATTGCAGTATACAGCCAAGAAGAAAGAGCAGAGCATCGTGGCTCAGCGACGTGAAGAACAAGAGATAAGAGTTCGCGAGTTCGAGTCTGCTACGCGTGAATTCGAGAAACGAAACTACCAGCACAACCAAGCGCAGCCAGGTACATGTTATTGCTTTCTCTCTCTTCCTCGCTCGAATATTCGCCTCAATCTTCGGAAAACCTTAAGCAGCTGACGAGTTGCACTCAAATTCGTCGCAAGGTTTGTTAGACCGGAGTGCTTAAATTTGCCCTCCGCAGCAGTACAAAGCCTCTGGGCTTTCTTCCTGGGGACATGCATAAACGCGCAAGCTGCTGCTTAGATGAGTTACAAAAGTCGCTGCTTTCAGTTTCCCCTAAATGTCCGTTCACAACATCACTAAAGCTGCCTCTGTTGACTCTGCGGAAGTTTATTTTGTGCTTCATATGTCACGGAGCGAGTGTCAGGGAGCGGCCGCCATATATTTCCCAGATTCGTTTGCGTGGAGAGAGGCTTTCCTGCACTTTCAACCGGAGCCGACGTCCTCGAGAGTCGGTACTCGCAGACGTCGGGCCGAGTCTGAACAGCGGCAACCGTGCGGGGGGATTTAGCAAAAGGAAAGACGTTTAACTGGTCCCCCCCCCCCCCCCCCCCCCCCCCCCCCTCCATTAGGACAGTGGACGACACTGTGTTCATTGGCTTTGACGTTAACGTTCTAGACTGCGATGATTGGATGCCTCAATCGCGCTTTGAGATACACGAGCAACCTCCAGTTGCACTATCCATACTGGCACAACGCGAAAGACACACAAAGGAAGGCGGGACAACACGGCGCTGTGTCGGTCCGCTGTGTTGTCCCGCCTTCCCTTGTGTCTGTCTTTCGCGCTGTGCCAGTATGGATAGTACAATTGACAACCAACTCGCACAGCTTTCCGTCCTACAACCTCCAGTGTCCGCAACGCACTCAACGTTACAGACTCGAAGCCGTGTCTAGTGGCCCACAGCTTTCGCTCTCTAACCATGCTGGTTCAAATGTAAATCCACAGCAAATATTTAGAGCGCAACACTTTGGCGCCCGTTTCTGCGTTTCGCGGCGTCGCCGTTGTCCGTTGTAGCCAGCAGTGGACACCTTAGTCGCTCTTTAAGCTGCGAAATAAGTGGAGCGGGAGCTTGGAAAGCAGAGGAAAGACGCATAACTGCCCTCTTGGAACAGTGGACACCTCAATCGTGCTTTAGGCTGCGTGGCGGTAGTGACAGATGTGCGCTGCACGCGTCGGCATTGACAAAGTTGCGCCATTTTAAGGAAAGGAAGTGTGCATAGCTGGTTCCTTGGGTCAGTGGACGCCTGGATCGCGTTTATAGACCTCCTCCATGTTTGCAAACAAGCGAGGTGGCGCTGCAGTCGCGAACGGGCTCGCGGTAGGCAAGAGGCCAGGGAGTGGCGTCGAGTTGAGGTGGTGCAGCGCCGGTTTTCAAGGCTTGTATGCGCGTTTTGAGTTTCTGAGAATCATAACAATGGTTGATGCTTTCAACTTAGTATTCCTCGAAGTACACGGGCTCGCGTTGGCCATGTACGGCGTATTTCGACACGGTGTGTATTGTATTATGGCTAGAAAGCGCTGCAGTTGGTTTCTACCCCAGGCATTCAATAAAATGATAAGTTTTTGACACTGAACTAGCAAGAATGATTTTACCTCGGGACAGTGCTGAGCGAAGCACTGGCGTTTTTTCGGCAGAGCCGACGTGCGCTCACCGTCTGTTGACACACGTGTCGCACAGTGCGAAAAGTGGGGACAGCGTCGATCGTGTCCCGATCTCATCTGTCTCGCGTAGCCGCTCTTTTTAGCCGTCAGATCAGGCACCACCAGGCTGACTTCTCCCCTTCTTAAACTGGTCGATTTGGTGAAAAGTTTGGATTCCTGAAAGTATATTTCTTCCAGCCCTGGGTCTTCTGTTTGGTTACTAAAAATTATAGCAAAATATTCAGTAGAAATTAATAAAATTATGGTTTTTAGATCTGTCGTCGTCAAAAATTGAGGTAATGGCGTTTCTGACGGTCCTGGCACGTCGCGAATCCTGCGGGTTTCCGACGACGGAGCACCACAATGTTAGTATCACTACGCAGAAGAGGGATCAGAGGTTTCGTTGATTTCAGTGCGGCATTTCTTTGACCAAAGCGAAAGCGAAGAGGCCATAAACGAGGGAAAAAAACTTAAAGGTTTGTTTTGTGATCTACCACATTTTCTGATTGGCATCACTCACCCCTTCGTAAATTTGTAACGAATGGAAATAGAATGATTCTATTTGTCGCGAACGATTCCAGAGACATTGAGGAGTGCAATAAATCTCTCGACTTTTTTTTGGTACAAGAGCAGTAGTATGGTAGTCATTTTTGATAAGAAAGCACTGCGAATCTAAAAAAAAGAAGTAATACCGCCATCATAGAGAATAGGGCGTTGGCAACGTGCTGGCATAAAAAAATTCCGCATTTTCTACTTAATTATTCAGGAGCCGTGGTGACTTGACGAGGGTGTTAATTAAAATTATCCAAGAACTTTACCAGGTATAGTTGAAAATAAAACGCATTGCTGAAATTAGCAGAGCAATTTCATATTTGCACCAAATTTGGTTACATATCTCAAGCATCAATAAAGAAAACACTTTTCATTGCCTCATCCTCTGTCAATCTCGCTACGTGCCTCTGTTGGTAGCCCGCCTGCGGTTGCTTCTTTCCAAACAGCCTTCGCGATCATGTACTACTTCAGGAAGAAGCTTATGACGCATGCATGATGCAATGAAAGTACGATGTTCGAAGCATGCCAACGCGACCGCGCAAGATTGTCACAACTTACCAGACTTTTCTACTACAATCAAATAATTATGTCGTTCATGTTAAGAAATATTTTCAAGCATATATTAAATGCCCTAAAATGCTTCATTACACGTTCGTATAACTTCTGCACACGTTAAAACATGCTGTGCTATCAACAAAATAACGCACTCCCCGGTGGAGAGGGACCCTGCCGGCGCCCGTGCACACCAGCTCAGAGCGATAAATACGTTCGCAGCTACATACATGCTTTTTCTTTTCCTTGCGCAATTTTAAGCGTACCATGCGGTTGTTCAGGTGAATGAGCGCGGCAATTTCCGTGCTATGAAGTACGTTGACTGGCAGCGCCGGTCTACACCCAGACTTCGCGCTTTTACTACCGCGGCCCATTTCCTAATGCGGCATTTATTTCCGAGAAACCTATTAAAGCTAATCTAATTTTTCGTTTTATGAGAACTTTCTCCGTTAGGATCATGCAACCGAAACCATGCGTTTAGGTGCAGCCGTGTTAACGGCATGACACCAGGAGAGGAACGAGCAGCACGGTACCGGTGAAATAACACTTGTGTACCGCAAGGTGATAAAGCTCCTGTTTTTGTGCCTTCGGCTTGCCGACACCGGCGTCTACCATGGGATAAGACTCAAAAGCAAAAGCGCACGTTTCGAGAAGAATGGAAAAAGGCCGAGGAAGAGGCCCAAAATTCCGTGTTCTTTATTTACTCTGTGTTTTTGTGTTGATTCAAAATGATATTATCTATTGTTCATTAATAAAAGTGGCTTATAATAATGGTTTTTTTCTACTTGGCTACAAATTTGGCGCCAAGATCAGGTGGCGTGGCTACTTTTGGCTACTTTTAGCTTCAGTTCTGGCTCTTTTTGAAAAATTCCCAACGGCAACCCTGCGCGGGATTCCTCCGCCGGCTGTTGAGGTGAGCGGACGTGCGTCCGCTGAGTTCCGTCGACTACGGGGGCTGCGCCGCACCCAGGGCCCTGGATGCTCACAAAACAAGCTGAAATCATCGACAAGAGTCTACCGAGTGCCGGCCTGGCCGAAATGATCAAGGTGGGAGCGGAATTTTCGATCTTAAGAGCCGCAAAAGCGCCGAGAGCCAAGGGAGCCGCTAAGCCTAACGAGGCCTAGGGGCGAGAACAAAGACCGGACCCCCTCGAAGGCCCTCCGGGGCGACTCCAACAGACATTGTTCCTGAGGAGATGAAGATACCTGGACAATGGTTTAAAGCCAAGAAAAACAAAAAGATAGTACCGGAAGAGACTGAAGCCGGCGGCCACGTGGCAGCGCCTGAACAGCGACGCAAGGAGGAGAAGCGTGCGGGAAAGAAGCTAGCGGAAAAATCGGTGGAAAGCCAACGAATGAAGATTCCATGCGACTACGAGAAAGTTATTATGAGGCCGCAAGGAGGCCTGGAAAGACTGATGAAGTTCGGCAGCACCTACCTGGCTGATGCAATCGGCAGGGCGGCAGACATAGGCGACGAAGGAGCTGGAGACATTATCACCTTCAACTTAAAACAACAGTCCGTGCTCATCGCAACGGGAGACGAAGGGAAAAGAAACCGCCACATGGCGGTGCGTGAAATCATCGTGGGGAAATAAGCTATAAGCGTCAACGCATATATGGCGGTACCAGAAGACTGCGGGAGGGGTGTTATATACGACGCCCCCACTTTCTGGTCGGAAGAGGAGATTATGAGGAGACTAAAATTCTTTGGAAAAATGAACCCCCCGGTTTTAGGGGTGAGAAGATTGGGAAAGGACTCAAAAGCGGTCCTCATCCTGTTCGAAAGCAAGGAGGTTCCGTGGCGGGTATTCCTCTCAGCGGCGCCAACCAGATGCGTACTTTACAAGAAAAAGTACGAGGTCTGCTATGCATGCGGCCGCATGGGACACAGGAAAGACGTCTGCCCGGCCCTCGAGAACAAGAGATGTAGAGGCTGCGGGGAAGAAAACCCTCAAGATGGACATCAGTGCCAGATAAAATGTCAGCTCTGCGGCAAGGAGCACCTACTCGGAGACAAGAGATGCAAAGAAATATATAGAACTCCGTTCATAGTCAAGGAAAGAACGTGGGAAAAGAAGAAAATCGAGGAGCAGCGAAAGCAGCAGCAGGAGCAAGAGGCAACAAAGAGCAAGGATCGCCGTAGGGACGACAGCTTCCCAAGGCTGGGCGAGAAGCAAGCAGATTCCGGAGAGGCTTCCTCGAAGGAACCCAGGAGATCGAGATCCAGGGACCCAAAGAACCCCTGGGGCAAGAAGAGAGACCAGAGCAGAGATCCGAGCAAGGACTCGAAACAAGTAAGCTTTGCAGAAGGGCAGTCCCAGGCCAAAGATGATAAAGATAAGGAGATAAAGCAACTTAAAAAGAGAACAGACAAGCTACAAAAACTCGTAAACAATCTTACACAGATGTTGCATGAGACAAAAGGGAAGCAGAGCGTTGCTCCCCCTCCCCTCACACAAACTAAGCAAGCGAAACAAGTGGCCCAACAGGTTGTCCCATCGGCACCTAGAGCACAAACAGATAAGAGTCAGGCAATAGAAGTAACAGACCCACCTAGGAGGCCCCCGCTTAAACGTAAGGGGGAGGATGAAGAAACGGACATATGGGTGGTACTAAAGAAGGAAGGGGAAGCCCATAGAGTCGAGATGGCGGCAATTCGAACAGAACTACGAGAATTCATGACGCAGGTGTCGCTGCAATTCCAGAACATGAACCAGAGATTCGAAAGTATGATGGCAGAACTTAAGGACCAAAGAGCCGATATAACAACTCTGGCGGAAAGACAGAGGACCTGTGAAGAGCGCCAGGCCAGATGTGAGGAAGCATTAACTCATTTTGCAACATGGCCAGACGCACTAAACAGAAATCCATAATCTGGCAATGGAATTGCCGAGGGTTCCAACGCAAGCGAGCGCTGGTGCAACAGTACATAGAAACCCTGCAGGAGAAGCCGCTAGCAATAGTGTTGCAAGAAACTGGCAAAAAGATAACACTCCCGGGCTATCAAGCCTTTCATAGCGATCGGGGGGAAAACTCACATGTAACAACGTTGGTTAAAAGAAACATTGCGACAATAGAGCACCAAATTCACTCGAACACGATAGAAGGAGTCTTAGTGGAGATGATTACGGGTAGGAAAGAGGAGCCCAGCCTCTTCCTACTAAACATCTACTCGAGGCCAAGACAACAAAAAGTAAGGTTCAGGGCCCTCTTTCGTGCAGCTTTGAAGGCTGCAGGAAGGAATCCCCTTGTTATAGTTGGAGATTTTAATGCGCACCATGAAGAATGAGGCTACAAGAAAAAAGATAGCAAAGGCAGACAGCTGTGGGAGGACATCCAAGAGCTAGGCCTCACGCTGCACACAGACTCTGGCTGCCCGACAAGGAAAGGAAATAGCGTAATGGCAGACACATCTCCTGATCTGACGCTCTCCAAAAACGCACCTGCGATTAGGTGGGAGAATACAGAGCAGGACTTAGGAAGCGACCATTACATAATAGCAACTACCCTGGAAACAGGACTTTCGGAAGATCGCTCTCAGCAAGCGAAGATCACGAAATGGGAAAGGTTTAGGAAAATGCGGGAAGGTATCCCGGCTGAAGACATTACTGACATAGAAAGCTGGACGAGCAAGCTTAAAATGCATGTAGCTAAGGCAACAGTAGCTTTAGAAGGACAGGACGCCCCAGCGATAGCCGACAGCAAGCTACTCCACATGTGGGAGGCAAAACGCGGGTTAGAAAGCAGGCTTAAAAAAACAAAGGTGGAACCGAAACCTGAAAAGGAGGATAGCTAGACACAATAAAGAAATCGAGAGGTACGCCATGCAGCTACGTGAACAAAATTGGTGCGGCGTATGCGATGATATGAAGAATGAGTCTAGCCAAGACGTGGAATATCCTACGCCACCTGTTAGACCCAACTCAATCGAAAACTCAAACGAACATTAAGCTAAAGAAAACTAGACATGCCTACCAGGGGGAAGACAAGGAATTCATGAAGGAAATAGAATAGACCTATATATGAAATATAACTTGCTCTGACTTGCCGGCTTATATAGGTGTAGTAAGAGAGGAGCTCGACGCACCCATAACGGAGGCGGAGGTTAGAGCGTAGTTAATCAGACTTAAAACAAAGTCCGCCCCAGGGCCGGATGGTATAACAAATAAGATACTTAGAAATTTAGATGACGAGTCCATCATTGCTCCCACAAAATACATGCAACAAGTATGGGAAAACGGAAAGCTACCCAAACAATGGAAAGAGGCCAGCATAATTTTAATCCCCAAGCCGGGCAAGCCACCCAAGCTGGAGAACCTCAGGCCAATATCCCTGACCTCATGCGTAGGAAAGCTGATGGAACATGTAGTGCAAACGAGATTAACTCGCTACATGGAGGATAACAGCTTATGGCCTGATGAGGTAGTCGGATTCAGACCAAAGCTAAGCACTCAGGATGTAATGTTACGACTGAATCATGACATCATAGACTCCAATTCTAGGGATGCAAAAGTAATTCTTGGGCTGGACCTCAAAAAAGCTTTCCACCATGTAAAGCACGAGGCCATCCTAGAGGAACTCCAAGAGATAGGAGCAGGCCAAAAAACCTATGACTATATAAAGGACTTTCTGACAAATAGAACAGCGAAAATAAGATAGCAAGACATAGAGTCGGGGGTAATTACGCTAGGGAGTAGGGGCACCCCGCAAGGATCGGTCTTATCCCCGCTTCTATTTAACCTTGCTATGAGAGGTCTACCGGAAAAGCTCAAAAAGATTGGCAACATACTCTTTAGTATGTATGCTGATGACGTAAATATCTGGGTCAATCAGGGCAGCGATGCCGAAATAGAGCATAAACTACAGGAGGCAGCGGACGTAGTGGTAAACTACGCAGCGAATAGAGGGCTAGCGTGCTCACCAGAGAAATCCGAGCTTCTGGTGTATAACCCTAAGCACTTGCGACTCAAACAGAGTAACAACTTCAACATCACGGTCGGAGGAAACCCCGTGCCGATGGTGGATAGGATTAGAATTTTAGGACTGCATATTCAGAGCGACGGATACAACGGGGAAACCATGAAGAAGCCGAGGGATATGCGGCGCAAGCCATAGGGTTATTTAGAAGAATAGCACTCAAAGGACGAGGGCTAAGAGAGAAAAGCTTGATCAAGTTGGTGCAAGCATACGTTATCAGCCGGATAAGCTATGCTACACCCTACTGGAAGATCCGCGCCTCAGAACGGGATAAACTAGACACGATCATAAGGGGATTCTGCAAACGGGCTCTAGGCCTGCCCATAAGCACCTCGACTGAAAGACTCCTAGACATGGGTATTCACAATACATGGAGAGAGATTGCTGAAGCCACGAGAACGGCGCAGCGAGACAGATTAAGCCAATCAAATACAGGAAGGGCGATTCTAAGCATGGTAGGACTCCAGACGGAAAAGGGTATTCTAGTAAAGCGGGACATCCCAAGGGACATCAGAGAAAAGATCAGGGTAGATCCTTTACCCAGAAACATGCACCCTACATTTCACAAAGAGAGGAGGGGAAAGAGAGCTGAGGCGCTCACCAAACGCTTCGGCGAAATGAACGAGAAAGCAGTGGCCTACACGGATGCGGCTAGCGGGAAACTGGGAGCAGCGGTGGCAACGGTCGTTAGTGGCCGGGGTACAGCTGTCTCTTCCGCAACCATACGCAGTCGAAATCCAGAGTCGGCTGAAGAAGTTGCAATAGCGCTCGCTTGCGTGGGAACGGAGGCACAATACATAATTAGCGATAGCAAGACTGCTATCCAAAATTATGCTCGAGACAGAATAACACACGAAGCACTGCGAATCCTAGAGGGACGCAGAATAAATAGAAATATTAGTCTCGTTTGGACACCAGCTCACGAGGCAGTTCCAGGAAACGAGGCGGCAAACGCCCTGGCTCGAGATCTCTACTTCCGAGCCGCGGCAGGACCGCCCGAAAACAAGGAACTGGACGAGAGACCGATAAATTACACAGAAACAGTGGAAAATTACAAACTAAACAGGAGACTCTTTCCTCCCCCTGACATAGAGCTCGCTAATACAGAGGCTACGGCTTGGAGGAGACTACAGGCTAAAAATTTCATACACCCAGTGTGGGCATCGCATGTCTTAAAGGATGAGGATATTGATGATAAGTGTAGGAAGTGTGGGGAGAGGGGGACCCTCGACCATGTGATTTGGGAATGTGCGGATTCTCCAGGGTTCCGAGAGGAAACAGACAGTAGAGAGGCCTGGGAAACCCTTCTGCAAAGCACGGACCCCGTCGTGCAGAAGAAAGCGGTCCATCTGGCGATAGTTGCCGCGAGGAGCCAGAAGCTCCTTGCCTGTATCTAGTCGCGGAGGTCATATTAACACATTATAGCGACAACCACCGCCTTTTCCCGGCCCCTGCAAAAGGGCTGAGTAAGACGGAGGAGCGAACTTTAAGGCGCCTGCAGACCGGTACTCTACTCTGTCCTGCAATAATAAAACATTACGATCCTAACACGGATGGGCGATGCCCACACTGTGGGGAGACCTGTGATATCTTCCACATGGTGTGGGCATGTACTCAAAATCCCCACCTCCCCCCTTCCCCTACCCCCTCCAGAGAGGCATGGGAGACTGCCCTCCTCAACTGCTCCTCGCTTGAGTCCCAAAGGGCTCTGGTGAAACGGGCGAGAGACGGGGCCTCGTCGTGCGGTGTCCCGGACTAGGGACGCCGACCATGTAGCGGGGCCACTCTGTGGCTCCCAAACTCTTTTTCACAAAATAAAAGTTTTCACCACCACCACCGGCCCCTGCCCCTAGGCCTGCGTGCCGGAGGTAGGGAGTAGGGGGCCTCCATTCTGATGGGAAATAAAGTTTTATCAACAACAACAACATGGCAGAAACGCGGCGCTGAAGCCATAGGCCTTCAGCGTTCGTTGTGTTCACTGGCGTTGGCGTTGACAACGTTTTACACTCCGATCATTTTAAGGAAAGGAAGTGAGCATAACTGGCTCCCTGGGCCAGTGAACGCCTGAATCACCGTGGGGTGATGAGAGGGAGATGTGGCCTGCATGCGTTAGCGCTGATAAGGGTGAGCGAACTCTCGCGATCAACCATTAACTGCCACCTGCGGGTGGGGACTTTTATGTACATATATAGACAAACAGGAATTTCTTACCACTTATGCGGGAGAACAAGCCGTTCCTCTCGCTCGTAACAACTCGTAACGACTCGCACGTTCTACCTCGCATAGTGGTTCCACGTCATCGGTCAGCGATGAAACTTAACACCTGTCTGCTCAGGAACACCACAATGCTACCGGGGGAAGGCAATGCGCTCAAGAATCGCCAGAAGAACGCGCGCAAAGACTCGAAAAACAGCGGATTACCGAGGTTGCCATTGCTAACGCAATTTACCCGGTTTAACCAGAGCTAAACCACTGCCAATTTTGAAGCGAAAAGCTTCACTAGGCTCGTCAACACCGCGGTTCGCGTGAGCAGGAGGCCAGATTTGCCACTTCTGCGCATGCGCGAAACCTAGCGACGTCACGCGCTGTGCAGGGGGCCGCCGAGTGCGTAATAAAAAAAAGAATAAAACAGCGCAGAAACGAGAATAAAAAATAAATGAAAGATAAAATATGAGAACTAAATAAAAATAATAAATAAAGGCAATCAGTGCGCCAGGAAACACATCTCGGTGGACATCCAAACCGCGCCAAAGGGCCTTAAGGAAAATTAAATGAAATGAATATTGGTTTTAAGGAAATGAAATGCCTATCTCTCATATCTTGTACACCCGAAAGGAATGGACACAACAGTACATGTCTCTAAAGCAACCTTCTAGCGTCTCGTCCTCCGCCTCCGTACAGGCAGTGTGTGGACTGCCGAACGCCTCCACCGTTATCCTGGTACTCCCAGTGCATTGTGCGCAAACGTCCAACCAAACGTAACTGGACCTTTCCGATTTTTTTGCCATCGTAACGCACACCTCCCCCGCTCATGAAACTACCGCCCTAAGAGCATATACGAACGGGTGAAAGAACACCCCACTTGTTGTTTTGACTGAGAGAAGGATGAAAAGGAAATTGCACGGGCCTGCCTACAGGCTCAAGCCGAGCCACCACCGCTGCCGATCGAGTTTAGTCGAAAGATCAAAGGAAACAGAAAAAGATCTGTGTGTGTGTGTGTGTGTGTAGCTTCTATGCCATTTCAGAAGACATCCGAATACGGACTGGATAAATTAACAATTTATGCCCCAAATTTCTCCAATATGCCAATAGAAGCCGCGGGCATAGGAGGGTTGCGACTAATGCAGCAGAAAGCGTAGGGCTTTTATCTAGAATTTTGCGTACGGCAAAAGAAAATGTGACACATTTGCTAAATTACTCGACAAGAAACCCGAGTCAAAAGGGGGTGTGGTGAAAAAAAATTAAGATTTGAGGAAAGGAAGTATCTCTGTCACATATCTCGGTGGATACCCGAACCGTGCCGAAAGGGAAAAAATAAAGAATGCAGTGAAATAAGAAAGAGGGGCCGTAACGCACCCGCCGCGGTGGCTCAGTGGTTAGAGCGCTCGGCTACTGAACCGTGGTACCTATGTTCGAACCCTACCGCGGCGGCAGCGTTTCGATGGAGGGAGGGAGGGAGGGAGGGAGGGAGGGAAAACTTTATTTACACTAATGGTTTTTCCTGCGGTTTGGGGGCTTCTTCAGAGACGTCTTGGTTCTACCCCCAGGAGCCTTCTCTGTCGAAGTCGTCCGCCTCTAATCAGTGGTCGGTTGCCCTCAGTCCAGGGCTCCGCTGGCCACTGCAGCCCGTTGAGCTCGCTGTACCAGACCTTGTTGGTCTTCGCAGCGGTCGCTGGACAGCAGAGTCTCCCACTGCTCCGCACTCGGGTTTTGTATTTTGGGGACCACGTCTATGTTTTGGCAGGCCCATGTGATGTGGTATAGTGTAGGTTTTTCGTCGCACCAGGGACATTTGTTCGTGTATATCGTAGGGTGCATTTTGTTTAGTATATGTAGGTTTGGGAAAGAGCCTGTTTGTAATTGTCTCCAAGTGACAGCTTCCTCTCTGCTGAGAGATTTGTGCGGTGGGGGATATCGCATTCTTCTGCCTCTATAGTTTTGTAGTATGGCCGAGTATTCCCTGGGTGCTGGCGCGAGTTCCGCGGTCTCGTCGGAAGCTCGGAAAGTAATGTATCCTCGAGCTATCCTGTCGGCCTCTCGGTTCCCTGCAACCCCCGTGTTCCCCGGTACCCACACAATTTTGTGTAGGATCTTGTCGTTTTGTTCTTCCCGGTTTTTAATTCTGTCACTCGCTGCGAGGAGTATACGGAGCGCGTGACGACCTATCCTGCCATTCATGTAATTTCGGCAGGCTGTTTGAGAGTCCGTAAGTATTGTTAGTGACCGCCCGGTTCTATAGCCCTCTGCCACCGCTAGAGCAACGGCTACTTCCTCGGACTCTGCAGCTGTGCAGCCTCGGAGAGACGCGCTGGTCATTTCGCGTAAAGACGAATCGACCACCGCCGCTACAGCGATTTTGGTATCTCCTCCTCTCCAAGACGCGTCTGTATACACGGTCGTGGCTTGAGGAGCGTAGGCAAAACGCAAACGTGCGATGTCATGCACGTTAAAGATCCCCAGTCGGTCAAAATTATTCCGGAGTCATCCACTATGGCACCTCTTCCTTCCTTCCTACATCTCTCCGTCCCTAATTTACTCTTCCCTTACGGCGCGGTTCAGATGTCCATCGAGGTATGTCAGGCAGATACTGCGCAATTCCCTTCCCCAAAAGAACTTTCTTAGGGGCCGCAGGGTAAGGATGGGTGGAAACAACTTTATTACACACACACACACACACAAACACACACACACACACACACACACACACACACACACACACACACACACACACACACACACACACACACACACACACACACACACACACACACACACACACACACACACACACACACACACACACAAATCTTCTAGGGTGGTCCCCTACTGGTCCAGGAGTCCACGGGCTTGTGCTTCACGTAAAGCCAGATTGGCCAGCGGGCTGAGCGGTCCGTAAAGCAGCCTCCCAGGAAGAAAGAGTGGGATTGGGGATGGGGGGTACTGCCTTTGGGGAAGGACATTCCCAAAGGTAGTGGAAAAGTGTGGATCTGGGCACGCCACAGGTTTTACAATCAGGAGGAAAGTTGGGGTGAAAGCATGAGAGACGGTGGGGGGAAATAAAGAACGTTATTTGATGATATGTAGAGAGGAGAGAGAGAGAAAGAACTTTATTGTACAGGGAATTCGGGGCACGCCCCAGGGTCCCCGCACGACCCCACTGCACTCAAGCGTTTATGTTCCTAAGGTCCATAACACTGGCAGCCCGGCCGGTTGCGATGGTCTGCACGGCCGGGTCCTCCGAGCGCAGCAGGGTCTCCCAGTCCTCCCAGGTCTTTAGATTCTCTAGGGTCCGCCGGGCAGAGGGAAAGGATGTGGAGGGAGGAGGCGAAGGGTTCTGGGCATCCTAGACCACCTAGACTAAGAAGGCCTCTGCTCTCCAGGCTGACGTCAGCGCCACGTCACGACTAGAGGCCTAGCCGCCGACGCGCTGACCGCCGCCGCCGCGATAGTCACTGTCGGAGCATGCTCGGGCTTGCCGGCCGGCGGAGCGGTACCGTGCACTGCTTGCATTCTGCGGTGATTTTCTCGCTTGTGAGGTGCTTTGTGAAATAGTTATTCGGCCCTGTGCTGCTCGTGTTCACGCTAGTGTCCTACAAGTGGTGAAAACGTGCGCTGCTATGCTTGGACAGTTGTGAATATGCCAAACAAGTGCTGTGTGCCTGGGTGTAGCGGCAACTACAAATCCGGACCAAAAGTCCATGTGTTCAAATTTCCTGAAGATACAGAACTGAAGACAGCATGGCTGCGCGCTATTCCCCGAGAGGGCTTCTTTCCTTCGGCACATTCCAGGGTAAGATTGCTATCGTTATTTTTGTTCCTTGAAAAATACAAAGCAAACACGTGCACGTGCGTTGTTAGTGGAATTTCAGCAGTTATATATTTAGTTTTGAGGGAGGCTTCACTGCAATATGTTAGGCATTTTTTTTTCTATTCACATGCAGGTTTGCGAACTGCACTTCACTGAAGGTGACATCATTCGAGAGGATTGTGATGTGGATGATACTACGGGCCGTACGATAACTGCACCCATGCTCCGTTTGCGTCTCCGACCGGATGCTGTTCCGTCAAAATTCCCGAACTGCCCGAGCTATTTATCGAAGGTTTGCAGCAGAAGGGAGAATCCGGAGTCTAGAAGAATTCGTTTGGATGCAGCTGCGACTGAAAAAGCTCTTGCAGACTCCCTCGAGACGTTTAGAGCCGAAGAGGAAAAAGATGCAGTTCGGAGCCTAAACGACTTAGCCGAACACGTGCGAACAAGCCAGTCTGAGTTCTGGCATACAATATTGAGCAGTGGCCGCCTCATATTACTGCACATTGTTGAAGATGATGCTCCTTGGGTGAAGTACTCAGTTTGCGTGAAGGCTGATTTGTCTATCACGTTGCATTTCCTAAAGACGCCAGTCACAAGGCTAGGGTCCAACCTGTTCGTTCCTCCTCAGGCGAAAAGTAAGAGGGCTTTCGCTGACTTTCTTGAAAGCATCAAGGTTTGGGACAGCAGCGTTTCTTCTAGCTGTAGCGACTCGAATGAAGAAGTTTTTGATGCCATCAATTTCCTGCTTGGCCAGATATCTACAGCGCAGTCAGAGGATAATGATCATGCAGTCCAATTCCTCAGCGAACAGTTGAAGCTTCTGTCTGCAAAGAAGGAGCGAAGGCGCTATTCTATAGATTTCATGGTGTATTGTTGCATTCTCTTCATGATATCACCCCATGCCTATAAATACATGAGAAGCTATGGAGCAATCACAATGCCGCATCCAATGACCATCAGATCAGTTTGCTCATCATATGGAATGAATCCACAACGGGAGCATCACGGTGCAGCCTTTCTCAGTTACATGGCGAAAAGGATCTGCGAGCTCGATGACAGACAGCGGCATGTGACGCTTATGGTTGACGAAATTCACATAAATCCTTATTTTGATTATAAGGGTGGCAATATTGCTGGACTTGCGCACAATTCTGAAGAGGTTGCCAATAGTGCATTCGTTTTCATGGTGCAAAGCCTTACTTGTCAATTTAAGGAAGTTGCACACATTATCCCTGCCCGCAAAGCTGATGCCGTGTTTCTGCACAAGTCAATAATGGATGTCGTGACTGGCCTGGAGAAAATAGGTTGCAGAGTTACCTGCATAGTCAGTGACAACAACTCGATAAACAGAAAGGCAATGTCTTACTTTGCATCTCCGCCAACAAACGGAATCGTTTATCCCCATCCATGTGACTCCTCGAGACCGTTGTTTTTTGTGATCGACCCAGTCCACATACTAAAATGCATTCGGAACAACTGGCTAAACCAGAAAAATGACCAGCTGTGTTTCTACTTCCCCGAATTCGAGGATGATACAGCACAACCACGGCGCATGCTGACTGCGTCATTCGCCACCATCAGAAACGCATACAACCTTGAGTGTGACCAACTTCTTAGATACGGTCATAGTTTATCAAAGAAGGCGCTGTTTCCATCCAATCTTGAAAGGCAAAACGTCAAGCTTGCTCTACAGATTTTCAGCGATGGCTTACCTCACGCACTTCGTCGCTTGGAAAAAACACAACCTGAACTTCCCAGAGCACACTGCTAGCTTCATTGAGATCATAGTTAAATGGTGGAAAATCGTGAATGTAAAGACTCCGTACAAAGGGAAGAGACTCCGCGACCATTTTCAAGAGCCGGTGTTCCCCTCTGTGGACGATCCTAAACTGGAGTTCTTGTACAAGCTGTTGGACTGGCTCGATGAGTGGCACAGCAAACGCCTCGACAGCGGTTGTTCGACCAAAGAGACGCATACTGCTTTACACCACACAACTCACGCACTCATCGAAGTAGCCCGATACTGCTTTGAAGAGCTTAATCCTATCTTACGTTCTTCTGGGAAAGGTGCAGACGGACAGTTTAGAGCAAAGATTCGGCAAATACAGGCAGCTGGTTGGAGCACAATATCATATTTCCTTAAGACAGATTTATGAAGGCGAAAATAAACTACGACTGCAAAACACGCTGCCTAAACTTCAAGAAATCTGTGCAAGCGTGCAAGCGAAAAAAACTGAGAAGTGGGAACACCTGCACGGATCTGTGGACACGCCGCGCCCTTCGTTCAACGTCGTTGTGACTGCAGCGGCTTTATCAAAGATAACAGACATCATCCCCGTTCTTGTGTACGTTGCAGGATACGCCGTGCATACAGCTCTGAAGAGGCTAAACTGCACAAAATGCAGATCAGCGCTAACAGTGAACAAGACCATCACAGTTTCGCCCAACGAGGAAAACTACGATCTTGTTAAGCAGCTGGATCGCGGAGGACTTGTTTTCCCGGCAATGTTAGCAGTGAATGCCGTCGCACACAATTACGTCGTAGTTGAACAGCTTGCAAAGGACGCGTAGTTTTAAGAGCGCCAGACCAGCGTAAGCTCGTCACGGAGCTGACAATGGATTTGCTGACAAATGACGACTCGTGTGAATTTGATGCCTGTGACGACACATCCTTCTCAAAAACTTTTGCAGCCGGATGAATGACAGAACCGTTGATGACGACAACAAATCTAAAAAAAGAAAAGCTGAAACCCTAAAAAGCAAATAAACGAATTTGCGTTCCGTAACACGTTTTGTTGGGAATAATTTGTTAAAACACATTATTGTACGCCAAGCGATGAGCCCCCCCAATTCTTGCGCGCGCTTATCTGCTTCCGCAGCGCCCGCAGGCCTCGACGCATGACGTCACGACGGGAGCGCTGAGGCCTGTGGTGTTGTTCTGGTGCTCATAGGGCGCATGCCGGAGTGGGGAAGGAGGGATGATAGTGGGCTAGGGTAAGGGGTGAGGGAAGAGAGTGTGTCTGTAGTCTGCGCCAGAGCGTTGCGTGTTTGTTATCTAGGGAGGGGTGGGGCGGGGGATAGAGGTGGCGTGAGGCTCTGTAGGCCTGCGTCAGCTCGCTGAATGAGTGCATGCGCTCCTTCGTGAATCCCCGATCCGAGGGCACCTGAGCCCGGTTTAAAGAACCTCGGGCTAAAAGGTTGGCGGCCTCGTTTCCGGGATTCCCGGAGTGCGCGGGCACCCATATCAGCTCCACTTGGCGGGGCAGGGGTGCATCGGGCGAGTCTAGTATGCCAAAAGCAGGGACATGGACTCGGCCTCGAGCAAAATTTAGAATCGCAGTTTTAGAATCACTTAAAATGTACCGGGCTTCCGTGCGGGTGATAGCAAGTGCAATGGCGGCTTCCTCTGCAGCTTCTGGGGAGGTGTCTGGAGGGAGAGGTAGTGTGAGAAGGGTGGATAAAGAGGAGTCCACCACAGCTGCTGTCGCTTCATCACCCGTGCAGGCAGCGTCCACCCATACGGCGTCCGGCTCGGGGCCGTACGCTCGACGGAGTGCCTTCGCACGGGCTCTGCGGCGCTGCTCATGGTGGGACTCGTGCATATTCCTCGGGAGCGGCCTGATGAGGAGCTCCTGGTGAAGGGGTCGTGGGATGGCGAGGAGGGTTGGGTCGTTGGCCGGTATTCTGATTCCGAGGGAGTCCAGGATATACCGACCTGTGGAGGTTTGTGTGAGCCTGATGTATTGGGCCTGTCGGTGGGCCTCCACCAGTTCCCCGATCATGTTGTGGAGGCCCAGGCCTAGTTATCTGTCTGTGGGTGTGTTGAGGGGAAGATGAAGTGCTACCTTGAATGCCTTGAGAATCAAAGCATCCAAAGCATTTATGTCATGTTTGGATAGTTGTAAGTATGGGGTAGTGTACAGCACATGGCTGAGGATAAAGGCATGAATGAGGCGACATAAGTCGCGCTCCTTCATGTCTCTGTGATGTCCCGAAACCCTTCGGATGAGGTGCGATATCGCGCCTACAACCTGCTTGAGTTTCTTGAGGGTGGTGGTCTTTTTGCCATCGTTCTGGATGTGCAGGCCCAATACAGGGAGGGTGCCAACCTCAGGTACAGGGTCACCATTCAGTTCAATGGCAATGGGGGAGCGGGGACTGCGGTGGCTCTTAGGACGGATGAAGAGCAGTTCGGACTTCTCTGGGGAGCAAGACAGTGCGATGGTCCGTGCATAATTTTGGGTGAGTGTGGCTGCTTCCTGTAAGGTGTTCTCTATGTCGCCGTCATTGCCGTGGGTGGTCCACAGGCAAGAAGAAAGAGCAGAGCATTGTGGTGATTCGAGACGGTGACATCGTGGCTCAGCGACGTGAAGAACAAGAGATAAGAGTTGGCGAGTTCGAGTCAGCTACGCGTGAATTCGAGAAACGAAACTACAAGCAGAACCAAGCGCAGCCAGGTACATGTTATTGCTTACGCAATCAGCCAGGCTTAACCAAGCTTTTCAGCCAATTTTTTCTCTCTCTTCCTCGCTCGAATATTCGCCTCAATCTTCGGAAAAGCTTAAGCAGCCGACGACCTGCACTCAAATTCGGCATTTAGTAGTAACGCATTCGCCGTAAGTTTTATTAGACCGGAGTGCTCAAATTTGCCCACCGCAGCAGTACAAAGCCTTTGGGCTTTCTTCCTGGCGACATGCATAAACGCGCAAGCTCCTGCTTAGACGAGTTACAAAAGTCGCTCCTTTCAGTTTCCCCTAAATGTCCGTTCACAACATCACTAAAGCTGCCTCTGCTGACACTGCGGAAGTTTATTTTGTGTTTCATATGTCACGTAGCGAGTGTCAGGCAGCGGTCGCCATATACTTTCCTGATTTGTTTGCGTGGAGAGAGGCTTTCCTGCACCTTCAGCCGGACCCGACGTCCTCGAGAGTGGGTACTCGCAGGCGTCGGGCCGAGTCTGAACATCGGCAACCGTGCGGGGATTTACCAATCGATATAGTGCGCAAAAACCCTGGGTGATTGTGGAAACGTTTATTCAGAAGGGACAGGAGGTACGTTTACATCAGCCCGTAAGGGACCGATCCTTACAAACACCTAAACGGGCAGCCGAAAATGAGGATGTGGTGGTGAAAAACATTTATGGAAAATTAAGTTTTTTGCAGAAAGGTGACTGGGGTAGGACCCTATTGGCCCTTTCCCCTTACAATACTGGGTGGAGCCCCTATTCTGGTGCCCCATTGGCAAGCAACGCCGCCCGCGTCCGTTGAACCAAAGCCTTTTGGCTCTTTAGGTCTTGACAGCCGAGCAGGGCCGCCTCCCAGTCCTCTCTGGTGGGGTTGGGGTTGGGGGGATAGATGGGTTTGATTGACACGCCCAAACCATGTGGAAGGTGTCAGCCACCTCCCCACAGAACTGGCACGTGCCATCAAAGGATGTATTGAAATGTTTAAGCACCGCCGGGCACAGCACAGTGTTAGTAAGAATTTTGATGAGGAGGCACTCGTCAGCGCGATCCAGACCCTTACAAGGGGCCGGGTAGCGCCGGTGCTCCTCCTTGTAGTAATCGGTGATTTGTTTGAATGTAAGGGCCAGATTGTCTGATTGGGAGTACCCTTCCAAGGACAGGGAGATAGCCCGGGGAGAGAGTGCGCGGGCGGCCTGATCGGCCTGTTCGTTTCCCTGGAGTCCCTGGTGACCGGGGGCCCAAATTAGGTTGCGTGGTGTTGGATCTTCGCATCGACAGCTATATTCCAGTATGCGCCAGGCAAGCGGGGGAGCCCAGCCCAACTCGTAGTTCCGACAGGCCCCTCTCGAGTCGGTGATGATGTGTTTTGACTTGGGATTCGTGAGAGCCAGAGCAATGGCAATCTCCTCCGCATGTGTTGCATTGTAGGCTTTGAAAGTGAGCCCGTTAACTGTGTTTGTGTTGTGTACGACTGCGGCCGTGTACCACCCCCCCGTGGTGTGGGCCGGCAACGTCCACGTAATACAGGTGTTCTTGGTTACCATAATATCGCGCCAACGCTTCCGCGCGCGCCTGGCGACGACCGCTATGGTCTTCTCTGGACATGTTCCGGGGAAGGGGTCGGACCCGGAGGGCGCGTCTCCAGGGTTCTAGCACTCTCTCCCTTTCCTCAATGTGGTAGTTATGTTTGATGTGTAGCCGGTCCAAGAGGCGGCGACCGGACGTGGTCTGTGCAAGACGCGTGTATTGGTTGACTAAGTGGGCTTCTCGAAGCTCCCGAAATGTGTTCACCGCGCCCAAGGCCAGAAGCCTCTGGTTGGACGTGGTGACCGGGAGATCGAGAGCCCGCTTAATGACTTTCCGCAGGATGACCTCCAGTTGGTCATCATCGTGTTTGCGCAGGTGCAAGTAGGGAGTTGAGTAGAGGATTCTACTCGTTACGAAAGCATGGGCAAGCCGCAGTGCATCCTTGCTTCGTAATCCGCTCCGCTTGTTGGAGACCCGGCGGACCATGCGGCCCACCTGGTCTCCCACCGTGCGAAGTTTGGCTAGGGTGGTGTCGACTCTGCGTTGGTGGTGTATGAAGAGGCCAAGGACGCGGATCTCCTTGGCCTCCCGGATCGGTCCCGAGGGGAGACTGATGCGAAGCGGTGTTGTGTCCCGAGGGGAGGGACGTAAGTGCACAAATTCTGATTTAGCTGGGGCGCACTGGAGTCCGCAGTAGGCCGCGTAGTCGTCGACTAGGGTCGCCGCTGCTTGCAGGCAGGACTCCATGTGGCCCAGGTTACCTTGCGTGGCCCAGATTGTAATGTCATCCGCATAAAGAGCGTGATGTATCCCGGGCAGAGAAGACAATTTGGAGGGAAGACGAAGCATTGCCAAATTGAAGAGCAGGGGAGACAGGACCGCGCCTTGAGGTGTTCCCCCCGAGCCGATGGTGTATGGCCGGTGTTCCGCATCTTGTATGCGTATATAGACTTGACAGTCTGTAAGAAATTGTCTTATGTAATGGAATGTTTTGTGGCCACAGTTGGTGTTACTGAGGTGGTCCAGAATTACTTCATGTTTGACGTTGTCGAATGCGCCTTTAAGATCTAAGGCCAGGACCACCTTGTCGTTGTGGGGACATTCTACAGGATCTAAAATGTCGTGGTGGAGCTGGAGAAGTATATTGCCACGTATCATTGTAGTGTTTGTTCGTTCACGCTCAAGGCTGCAGGAAAGGGCTGTTATCATTTTTGTTCCTGACGCGAGAAGCGACCGGACTAATCTCGATTGTTCACAGCCATGAACAGCTTCGCCTACGTGTTTCTAGATTACTCTAGATGATCTCGACCTGTTATCTCGAAGTTTCCTAGCCGGCTTTAAATTGAACGATGCCACGAGCAGCGGGCATTCGTAGTTCGACGACCGACGAGCACGTTTGTTGCTTACGCCGCCGCCGAGTGATTCAGTTATTTTGCGGGCGCAAGTCAGCCCAAATAAAGAGCTTCGTTTCCAAGACTGGCTGGTGTCTTCCTGACCACTGGACTGCCGTCACTACAACGTGACATCTGGTGGAGGTGCTGGGTAGCCTCCCATGTTCCGGACACCCCCTACAAGCCGTGACGCCAGCCCTCTGAGTCATCAACCGCAGGACCTGAGTCCAGCCCACCGCGCTAGCCGACGCCTTCAAGGGGACGCACCAGAGTTCGGGAATCTGCCGGACCCTACCCGGAAGCGGAAGCCAGCCGCAACGTCTACCATGAGCTTGCCCCAGACGACGACTCCAATCATTCTTCACCAGCCCCGGGTGCCACCAACCTTCGACGCTTCGCCTGGCGCCGACCCCGAAGAATGGCTGGAGCAGTTCGACCGTGTGGCTATCTTCAACAACTGGGACGATGCCACGAAACTTAGGTACGTCTTCTTTGCCCTGGAGGGACCAGCAAGAGTCTGGTTTGAGAATGAGGAAGCCAGCCTCGCGAATTGGGAAACCTTCAAAGAGCAGCTTCTCAAGACTTTCACAAACGTCGTGAGAAAGGAGAGAGCCCAGCAGCTGCTACAGTCTCGCATACAACACCCAAACGAGACCGTTGCAGTGTACACTGAGGAGATGAAGCGTCTCTTCCGGCGTGCCGACTCGAACATGAAGGAAGAAGAAAAGGTCAAGCTGCTTATGCGAGGAGTTAAAGAACAACTCTTTGCCGGCCTCGTACGGAACCCACCGAAAACCGTGGCGGAATTCATAGAAGAGGCCTCCACGATGGAAAAAACTCTTGACGCCCGAGCCCGCCAATATGAGCGCCAGCAGCGCGTTTTTTCAGCAAACTGCCTGGACGCCGCTAACAACGATAACCTGCGGGAGGTTATACGCCAAGTTGTACGAGAAGAGCTCCGACGATTGCTGCCAAATGGAACGCAGCCGCAGGTTACATCACTTACTGACGTAATCCGGGACAAGGTTCAACAGGCCTTGGGTGTGACGCCGACACCCACGCAGCCTCTGCAGCCCCCAGCCATGACTTACGCCGCAGCTGTGCGCCGTCCTGCACCTCGACGACGGGACCCAAGCCCCTATCGCCCTCAGCCAGCTGCGTTGGACCGCCGCCCACTCGCCCCAACCCGCCCGTCCTACGAGCGACGCGCGCAGCCGAGGAAATGCGACGAGTGGAGAACTCCCGACCAGCGCCGTCCACTATGCTTCCACTGTGGCGAAGCCGGTCACGTCCTCCGGCACTGCCCATACAGAAGACTGGGCATCCGAGGGTTCTCTTACGACGCTCCACGACCCCGACCCGGCCAGCGACCAGCCGAAATCGAGGAGTTTTTACGTCGGGAAGAATACTCATCGCCGAGCCGCCTATCACGTTCCCCGTCGCCATCGTCCCCGCGCTTTGTATCCCCTAGCCGAGGTTACGCCGTGCGTGGACGCTCCCCCAGCCCCCGAAGGTTAAACTAAATAAAGCAGCCTCTGGAGGTGAGGTTGCTTCTAAGCGCAATGACAAAGATCCTCCATCGACGAGTACTCAAGACCATGCCTCAACTACGACGACAACACCGACGACGACGACACCGACGACGACGACGCGGCCAGACTTGAAGCTTTTACCGCTGCCCAGTGAAGTAACGTCGCAGTACGCCCACCGCAGCCTCACTACTCGACGAAGCCGAGATCGGACACCGAAGACAACGTACAATACGAGAACGCGAACAAGTGACCTTGAAGTTACGGTCGACGGTCACGCGGTTACTGCCTTGGTGGACACGGGAGCTGACTACTCTGTCATGAGTGGCCCAGTCGCTGTCCGACTCAGAAAGGTAACAACAACCTGGGATGGCCCGCTGATCCGCACCGCAGGTGGCAACCTGATTACGCCGTCAGGACGCTGCACCGCGAGAGTTGCTGTAAATGGGAGAACCTTCCTGATCCTACAGCAATGCTCGAGAGACGTGATTTTGGGAATGGACTTCCTGAACGAACATCGGGCGATCATCGACCTTCGATCTAAGTCGATCAAGCTTTCCACGGAAAAAGCCATACCTGTTGCGACGGGCGCGACTCATCACGTTGCCTTAAACGTCCTCGATGAAGCATTGAGCGTGCCGCCCCGATCAAGTGTTCTCGTCGGCATAGGTACTGGAGACATCGAAAATGCCGAAGGCGTTATCGAGGGGAACACACAGTTACTCCTGGATCGAGGATTGGGCGTCGCGAGGGGAGTCGCCGAAATCCGAAATGGCCAAGCCCAGGTGTTGCTAACCAACTTCACGGAAGAATACCGGCATCTAAACAAAGGTACGACGATCGCTTTCCTCGACGAGCTGGCAGACATCAGAGACGTATTTGCCCTACCCGACCAACCCGCAGAACCATCTGACCAAGGCCATCAACCCACGTTCGACATCAACCCGGCATTACCCCGGAGCAGACAAGACCAAATACGCACTCTTCTTCAAAGGTACACCGATTGCTTCTCATCAGCATCGAATGTGCGACGAACCCGGCTTGCCAAGCACCGCATTGTCACAGACGAACACGCGCGACCACTGCGACAGAGCCCCTACCGCGTATCGCCGCTAGAACGCCAAGCTATCCGCAAGCAAGTTGAGGAAATGCTTCGTGACGACGTCATACAGCCATCGAGGAGCCCCTGGGCAGCACCGGTCGTCCTAGTGAAAAAGAAAGACGGCAACCTTCGCTTTTGCGTCGATTACCGCCGCCTGAACAGCATTACGAAGAAGGATGTCTACCCCCTCCCCCGCATCGACGATACACTGGACCGGCTGTGCAACGCTAAGTACTTCTCATCGATGGACCTGAAGAGCGGCTACTGGCAAACTGAAGTCGACGAAAGAGATCGCGAGAAGACTGCGTTCATCACGCCAGACGGACTCTTCGAGTTCAAGGTGATGCCATTCGGCCTCTGCTCTGCCCCAGCGACGTTCCAGCGAGTAATGGATACGGTGCTCGCAGGCTTGAAGTGGCAGATTTGCCTAGTCTACTTAGATGACGTTGTTGTCTTCTCCTCAAGCTTTGAAGACCACCTCAGAAGGCTTCGGATAGTGCTGGAAACGATCAAGTCTTCAGGCCTGACACTGAAACCAGAGAAATGCCACTTCGCCTACGAGGAGCTGCTGTTCCTTGGTCACGTCGAAGCAAGGATGGAGTTCGCCCAGACCCCCAGAAGACGGCTGCGATCGCAGAGTTTCCACAGCCTAATGACAAGAAGGCTATACGCAGATTTCTTGGATTGTGCGCTTATTACCGACGATTCGTCAAGAACTTTTCGCGCATCGCTGAACCTTTGACTCAACTTACCAAGGCTGACGTGCCTTTTAAATGGGAAAGGCCACAAGAAGAAGCTTTCAACGAGCTGAAGCGCCGCTTACAGTCCCCTCCTGTGCTCGGGAACTTTGATGAAAACGCCGAAACCGAAGTTCATACCGATGCAAGCGGGGTGGGCTTAGGAGCGGTCCTCGTTCAGAAAAATGGCAGACAGGAGAAAGTTGTCGCGTACGCTAGCCGTTCACTGTCGAGAGCCGAAGCCAACTATTCGACGACAGAGAAAGAATGTCTCGCCATTATTTGGGCCACATCCAAATTTCGCCCCTACCTATACGGACGACCATTCAAGGTTGTGAGCGATCACCATGCTCTGTGCTGGCTGGCCAATTTGAAAGATCCCTCCGGCCGCCTTGCTCGTTGGAGCCTGCGTCTTCAAGAATTCGACATAACTGTAGTCTACAAATCTGGCCGCAAGCATTCCGATGCAGACTGCTTGTCACGAGCTCCTGTCGACGCAGCACCCGAAGAGGAAGACGACGACGCTTTCTTAGGACCGGTAGCGTGTTCGCCAAATGCAGCCGGTACAGCCAGCGATGACAGCGCCGCCCACCGGCAGGTAGCAGCCACATTAAGGCTGGTTATAAATATTCATTCAGAACGACGGCTTGACATCGCCGCTATGGCGCAGTGGATTAGAGGCATGTGTCGCGTATGGAAGGTCGGCCGTTCGACTCCGCTCTCTCTACTGTAATTTTACTGTTTTTTTTTAATTTCGTTTTTTTTTTCATTTCTTCCCTTTTAGGTCGCAAATCGTGATGCTTAGTGGACCGGTAAGCGCCAGCAGTTTCGCGCAGCAGCAGCACTCGGATCCTGACTTGCAAAGCCTAGTTGATTATTTGAAAGGCAAGACCGCATCGCCTCCCCGAGGGTTCAAGCGGCAACTGTCGTCCTTCGTCCTTCACAATAATGTCCTCCTGAAGAAGAACTTCGCGCCGAACAGGACAGTGCATCTTCTTGTCGTGCCCAAAAATCTCAGGCAAGAAATTATGCAGGCATGTCATGATGAGCCGACTGCAGGACATCTCGGGATTGCTCGCACGTTGCACCGCATCCAGGAGAAGTACTATTGGCCACGGCTAGCTACCGACGTTTCCCATTACGTGAAAACGTGCCGTGAGTGTCAGCGACGCAAAACGCCTCCGACTAGACCAGCCGACTCCTGAACCCCATACCACCGCCAACTAAGCCCTTTCAGCAAATAGGGATGGACCTCCTCGGCCCCTTTCCGACCTCTTCATCAGGAAACAAGTGGATCATCGTGGCCACCGACTACATGACCCGCTACGCCGAAGCAAAAGCATTGCCTAGTGGTACCGCAACAGAAGTCGCAAAATTTTTTGTCGAACAAATTCTCCTGCGACACGGCGCCCCGGAAGTGCTCATCACAGACAGAGGAACGGCGTTTACAGCGGAGCTGACGCAAGCCATTTTAAACTACAGCCAAACAAGCCATCGGAGGACCACTGCCTATCATCCATAAACCAACGGACTCACAGAGCGTCTGAACAAGACCATCGCAGACATGCTCTCCATGTACATCGACGCCGAACACAAGACGTGGGACTCCATTCTGCCCTACGTGATCTTCGCTTATAATACTGCCGTCCAGGAGACAACCAGGTTTACCCCATTCCAGCTGGTATACGGCAGGAAGCCCACGACAACACTCGACGCAATGCTCCCGCACGTTTCCGACGAAGACAACCTCGACGTCGCCGCCTACCTTCATCGCGCCGAGGAAGCCCGAAGACTTGCGCGGCTTCGCATTCAAGACCAGCAGCACACCGACGCCCGACGCTACAATCTGCGCCGACGAGACACGCATTACAAGCCAGGTGATCGGGTTTGGATAGGACGCCAGTTCGCCGCCGTGGATTGAGCGAAAAGTTGCTGCGACGCTACTTTGGCCCGTACAGGGTTCTCCGTCGGATCGGTGACCTCGACTATGAAGTCATCCCCGACGCCACGACAGCATCTCAGCGACGCCGCCCACGCCCGGAAGTCGTACATGTCGTACGCCTGAAGCCATATTATGAACGCTAAAGGACTCGAAGTTTCATTTTCCGTGTTTATTTTCATTTTAAAGCATCGAGACGATGCTTCTTTGGAAGGGGGGTAATGCCACGTATCATTGTAGTGTTTGTTCGTTCACGCTCAAGGCTGCAGGAAAGGGCTGTTATCATTTTTGTTCCTGACGCGAGAAGCGACCGGACTAATCTCGATTGTTCACAGCCATGAACAGCTTCGCCTACGTGTTTCTAGATTACTCTAGATGATCTCGACCTGTTATCTCGAAGTTTACTAGCCGGCTTTAAATTGAACGATGCCACGAGCAGCGGGCATTCGTAGTTCGACGACCGACGAGCACGTTTGTTGCTTACGCCGCCGCCGAGTGATTCAGTTATTTTGCGGGCGCAAGTCAGCCCAAATAAAGAGCTTCGTTTCCAAGACTGGCTGGTGTCTTCCTGACCACTGGACTGCCGTCACTACAACGTGACAATATCCTGTGCTGACTTGTGAGGACGAAAACCGAATATAGTGTCCGCGAAAATGTGCTGTGTTTCGAGATAATCGGAGAGTCTGTCACGCACCATCGTCTCCATCAGCTTGCCGACACAAGACGTGAGGGAGATGGGGCGAAGGTTCTCCACATCAATAGGTTTGCCGGCCTTCGGAATAAAGGTCACGAGAGCCGATTTCCAATCGAGAGGGAGAGGAGTCTCTCCGTCCCAAATGCTATTGATGTATTTGAGGAGCGCGGCGTAGGCTGCGTCGGGAAGGTTGGCCAAGAGCTTGACCGTAACCTTGTCGCGCCCGGGTGCAGTGCACCGCTTCATCTTGCTTAAGGCCGCCCGGAGGTCGTGGAGCTGGAACGGAGTGTCAGCTCCGTGTTCTCTTCGCCTGCATAGGAGTACGCCGCCGGCCGGGGGTCCTTAGTTGTGCACAGGTATCGATCCCTGAGCGTGTGCGCTAGCTGTGTTGTCGATCCTGTAAAGTTGTGCAATGCCCTATGTAAGTGGCGTTTTGTTTCCGTGCGTGTTTGTATTGGATCGATGAGAGCGCGGAATAGGCGTCACGTGTTGCGACCAGACATCTGGCGCGCAGCCGCGTTGCACCGGTCCACCCAGTTAGTGTCGGCTAGCTGAGTAGCATATTCCGCTGCCTCTTGTGTGAGTTCGAGGATGCGTTTCTTTAGGCGTCTGTTATGTTTCTGTTTCTTCCATCGTTTGGTGAGGCTGCGGCGGGCCTCCCAAAGGTGGAGCAAGTGGTTGTCCACGTCCATTTGTGTTTCTGTGAGCTGTATCTGCTTTTCGTGTTGTGTGAGTGTAGACGTGAGCGATTTGGACCATGCGTCGTATCCCGACTGGAGGGGGTCTACGATGGGTAGAGAGGTGCGGAAAGTCGTCCAGTCCGGGACACGAGCTGGTGTTAGTGGGCGTTTCAGGGGACGCATGCAAATGGTTGTGTTGATTATACAGTGATCACTACCTAGAGTGTCTTCTGTATTCAGCCAGTCGGCATGGCGTATGTTGCGTGTAAATGTGAGGTCCGGGCAAGTATCTCGTTGAATCAAATTGCCGACACGTGTTGAGTTGGCGGGGTCAGTGTGCAAAGTGAGTCCAAGTGTGGAAAGAAGTTCCACAAGCTTCCTCCCACGCCTGTCCTCCCGTGGGTACCCCCATAGCCTGCTCGGGGCGTTGAAATCCCCGACGATCAGAAGGGAATCCCTTCCAGCCACCTGCATAGCTTGGGTGAAAATTTAATTGAACGTGACGTTCTTAAGTTTAGGTGGGCAGTAAATATTTAGAATGTGTACAGGTGGGTCAGACCGCTTTAGAGGCAGCACTGACACCATCATGTATGGGAAAGGCGGTGTTGTGGGGAGCGTGACCTCCTGCGCAGTATACTGCTTGTGAACAAGTATACATGTCTGCGGGTTGTGTTGAAATGTAGTGTAGTTTGTTAGTTTGGCCCCGGCGCCGGGTTCCTGAAGGGCAACCGCGGCAACGAGGAACTCAAAGGTCTCAAGATAGAGGCGGAGATGAGTCCGCTTCGTGCGGTTCTTGAGACCACGGCAGTTGCACTGCGTTAGTGTAAGTGGCTGAGTTGTTCTTGCTCGCGACTTAGGGTTGGGGGCCATGGTCGGAGGCGGAGGGTGGGGTTACGTTGTTAAGACTCCCCAGTCCGCTAGTGCCCGGCGCAGACGTGCAGGAGTCTTCCGAGAAGTCAAACTCATCGGGAATAACTCTGTTGAATTTGGAGGGGCGGTTAGCGTCTCTGATGGGCCCTACGCGTTTAAGGACGCGCGGATTGTTTTTTATCCATTTTTCGATAATGTGAGTTACGGCTTGTGTCACCTGTGCGATGACCCTCTCCACCTGACGCGCAATGGTATCGTGGATAATTTTGGGAAGGTCAGCCAATTGTGTTTCAATCGCGGTCACCCGGGTCTCCAGGGCCGCGGCACGACTCTCCACAGGAGTAGGAATCTCCCTGTCTGTGATGTTTTCTTCCTCGCCGCTCGACGCGGGCGGAGTATGGAATTGGGCTTTGAGCGAGTTAAGCTCGCTGGCTAGTTTTTCGTCTTGAGCTCGCAAGAGGGCGAGCTCGCGCTTGAGTTCCTGCGTCTCGGCGGTGCTGGTGGGGGAGGAGGGAGGAGGGGAAGGAGAGGAGGCGACCCTCGCCCAGCTGCCTACCTTGGGTTGGTTGCAGGCGGCGCCGCCAGATGAAGCGCTGAGAGCTGGGAACTCCGCTGCTCTGGGTGGTGGCGGTACCGTTGCTGTCTTGCCAGGGGGAGGCCGTGGCGTCTTCTGGTTGTTTTGCTGCCGGCCGGTGGTGTGACTTCCCCGTGTCGCGCCGGGATTGGCTCCCTTGGGTGGCTTGATTGGCGGCCTGGGCCCTGGCTGCGGAAGCCGGATGAATTTGCTGGTGCATTCGAGGGAGCTGGTGAGGTGCGGGCCCCCGCATATTATGCACATGGGATTGCAAACGTGGGGGGCCATCCCCTCAGTGCCAACCCCCACGTTCTGGCCACAAAGGCCGCATCTTTCTTTGACCGGGGTGGGACAGTTGTCCACCCGGTGCCCCAGCGTGCCGCAACGGTAGCACGCTGGCACCGTTTTCTTATACTCCTTGACGGGAGTCAGTTCGGCATTGTGGTGGACGTAACGCGGAACGCTGCGTCCCTCGAAAGTTAGCACAGCTACATTCGATGTTCCCGGCTTGCGCACATGGACTAATTCACCACCGCGCCACTGCACACTATGTTTCAAGGATTCGCTGGTTTCAAGGTTATGCACAGTAATCACACCACGACACACATCACCGGTGAGCTTGAGGTGTCCGTGAAGTGGGAGCGATCCTTTGCTGGTGGTAATTTGGATGTCCGTCAGAAGCTTTTGAGCCACCTCGGGGTTCTTCGTGCCACAGACGATAATATTTTGTTCCCAATTGGGAGAAATTGTAATCGCATTCATATGCTGTCTGCCGATGAGTTGCGAAATGGCAGCGCCGAGCTCACCGTGCTGGAATGCTGTCTTGAGGGCGACCGTACTGCGTGGCCGCAGCACGATCACGTAATCGTCAAGGTTCATCCTGACCGTTGGCTTGGGCGTCCACTTGGAGACTGGTGAAAATGTCTTCTGTGGACATTTAGAAGACGGAGCGCGAGCGTCTTCCGTTGCTGATTTGTCGAGAGGAGTCTTGGGCATTGCAGCTCCTCGTGCGTTCTGCCGGCGGCGGTTCCGGCTCTCAACGACTTGAAAAAGGGCAGCTTGCTGCGCCGAAATGGTGGATGGGCCATCCTCTGGCTGGCTTGCAGGGACAGACGTCTACGACAGAGTCGTGGGGTCGTATCCGCGTTGTTCAGGCAGATCCATGTTGAGAGGTTGACCGGCGGGCGTCTCCGCAGCCAGCGGCGGGGGAGCCAGAGCCGTTAGGTTCAGCTCGACCGCTACGTGGTGATGCGGAGGGTTGCTCGAAGTGGCCGAAAATTGGGCGTACCTGGATCAGATCGGGGAGACGCGCCTCAGCAGTCGGGAAGAGCGGACGTGTCTCACGTCGGCTCCGCCGAATTTTATGATCCTTTCCCGAAGCATTTTCCGAAGCTCTGCGATACCATCTGGCTACACTTCCAGAACAACGAGGAGACCACCCACTCTTGTTCAGGTGGGACCGTTTTCTCAAATCCTTCGAGAATTTGAAGACTAAGCGGATCGCGCGAGTTGATAAGCCTAACAGTTAGGCCACGACTCAGCTGCCCGCCGCTGCTCCGCGGGCAAATTCTGCCGCAAACCCTGACGACCCTGATGGGATACGACCCGGAGGGGATGCAGATTGTCACCATGCCGCAGGCGAAAACCCCAGTTTTCGACAAGGTTACGGAGGCGATTATCCAACGCAAGATAGAAGAGTGGGAACGCGCATCAGCCCGTGACAACCACTCGGCACGGCAGAAAGGTCGAACGCCAGATGGACGCGTCACCGCGGCAGGGGATACGCCGCTGCAGCAGACGCCCCGCACGCAAGTCAAGCGTTGGAAGCCTCCTCCGCAGCCGCGTCTGGACAAGCAAGATGCAGTGATCATAATCAAACCTAAAGGAACGCTGGATCTCAGCAAATTCAAGGGAAGCAACGCGGTCGGAAATGTCTTGCACATTGCTGCTGGCGTCGACAAGGGCTCAGCCGAGCTCAGCGTTTGGCCCATATGGGAACAGAACATCATCGTCGTCGGGGTGCGAGACGCCCAAATAATCAGAAAGATCCTGGCAATTCACGAAATTCAGCTTGGGGACAAGGCACAGGCAGTGTACTCCTACCTCCGCCCCTCCGACGACACTTGCAAAGGAGTGATACTAGTGGACCCGAGGGTTTCCAACGAAGACATCACGAACGCGCTTCGCTCCCCGGACGCACCAGTGGTGAGCGTGAGAAAATTAGGTTCCTCCAACGTGGCGGCCATCACGTTTGAAGGAAGAAAGGTTCCGTTTCACGTCTTCTACTACGGTGAAGCGGTTCCAGTACGCCAATACAAGAAAACAACGCCAGCCTGCGCACTGTGCGGGAAACTTGGACACCAGGCGGATGTTTGCCCTTGCCCTTCGAAGTCAAGATGTCCGCAGTGCGGTCAGCAAGATGTTCCAGAATCCCACGACTGCCAACCCAAGTGCACGGTCTGCGAAGGTCCACATCCCATGGGGTCGAATCAGTGCAAGTACAAGTACCGAACATCACAAAAAACCAAGCCCAAGACAGGAGAAGTCAACCACCGGTCAAGATCCAGGTTTCGCAACCGGTCCGGCAGCAGAGGCCCATCGAGCAGCGGGGACCGACTGACCCACCAGGCCCAGTCCTCCAGCAACAACTCAGCACCCCCAGGCTCAAACTCTTCAAGCAATGGACCTGGGACAACTGATAAGGTGTCGCGCAACAACGGCAGTCGTCCAGCCAAGAAGACAACAGGACCCCATAACAAGGAGCAACGCAACGGCAGCAAGGTGAGCTGGGCAGATGTAGCTGCCTCCTCCCCCGAAGCGTTGGCTTACAAACGACTTAAAGCAGAGATTGAACAACTAAAATCAGAAAATAGCACATTGAAACAGCAGTTAGGCCTCGCAGTCAATCCAAACAACACATTACCTCCATCGACGCAACAGGCATGTCCAATGGAAGAAGATAAGGCAGAGCTAACCCCTCCGTCTCCACACCAGTTAGATACTAGCACCTTCGAGAGGCAAGCAACTACACCAGACGCACCACACCAGGCGCCAACTCCGCAGGCACCACCACCGCAGGCACTAAAGCCACAATATACAGAGCACCCCCAAACCCAGGAACGCATCACTCGCTTGGAAAGAACAATTCAAGACCTCATTGACAATAAATTACAAGTTATGATCGAGACGACAATCAAAAGCATGTTCGAATCAGTTATTAAACCCATGATGGAAAACCTCGAACCAGTTCTAATAAGGATGCAAGCACAAGAGATTAGAATTGACCGCAAACTTCAGGAATTATCAGATGTTTCTCACAACAAGGGCCCAAAGCTACAGGGTAAAATGGGAACTCGTCGCCTGCTAAGCACTGAGATAAATCTACAACTTGAGTGCGCACCACATGATGAGACCCACGATTCTAGTGTTCAGCATGGCTCCACAACGTAGACATAAACTTACCATTCTACAGTGGAACTGCAAGGGACTAAAACGGAAGAGGGAAACATTACAGCAATACATAGACTCTCATCCCGATACGGCGCAAATAATAGCCCTGCAAGAAGTGAATATGGAGGCTAAGATCATAGGATACTCAACACATCAAACAAATCCCTCGACATGCATCTTGGTCCACAAATCATGCACGGCAATCACTATAGACCTTAATCTAGACAGTGACATTGAATATACTTTCATAAAAATTCTGCCACAGAACAGAAACAGCAAGGGCACCTATATACTCAATATATATAGTCGCCCCAAACAGCACCGCGTAGCCTCCGACGTGATCTTTCTTAAAGCCCTAAGAGAAGCCCAAAAAGCTCCCCTAGCTATAGTTGGAGACTTTAATGCTTCTAGCCCCCTGTGGGGATACCCCAAGGAAGACACGAAAGGCAGAAAACTAGCATCCGCCATCGCTGACATGGCCCTGACCCTACTCACGGACCCGCAGCGCCCGACGCGAGTCGGCACCAGCGTAACGCGGGATACTTCCCCCGACCTCACGCTCGTCCGCAATGCCCGCAACTATGAGTGGCTCAATACAGGAGAGACCCTAGGCAGCGATCACTACGTGCTGCAGGCCATCTTCGAAAGCAACAAGCACAGCAAACCACGAGGGCAAGCCAGAATTACAGACTGGGAGACATTCAGGAAGGACACCAAACAAACCACATCCGAAAAAATAACCAGCTACGAAGATTTGGCGGCTTCCATTCTGGACCGTAAAGAAAAGCTCACAAAGTATCTCGCCACCACGGAGGACCACCCAGCTGTTGACAACCACCTCCTACACCTTTGGGAAGCAAGACGTAGTCTTATAAAACGGTGGAAAAAACAAAGACACGATCGGAAACTAAGACTTCGAATAGCCAAGCTTACTGTTCAAGCAGACCAACACTCATGGGACCTCGCTCGCACCAATTGGCTAACGAAGTGCGAATCCCTCAAAGGCCGCCTAGACACCAAGGCTACATGAAACCTTCTGCGACCCTCCGAAAGCGAAGAGTGAACAACACAGAAATTTGCATCGAGCCCTACACAGCTTTCAAGGCACGGATCAAGAACTCGTGGATGAACTGACGCGTCGCTATATCTGCACCGCGCGAGGCCGACAACCCTACAATAAGGAGTACCGTGGGGAACCGAACGAAGACCTAGACAGAGATTTCACTTCAGAGGAAATCATTGCAGCACTAGCAGATATGCGCCGAGGCACAGCCCCGGGACAAGACAAAATTACTGTCGGACTTCTGGCCAACCTCGGCACGGAGGCTCTGCAGCAACTCACTGATTACATAAACGAATGTTGGCGTACCGGCACCATTCCACAAGCATGGAAAACAGCCAATGTACACTTTATTCCCAACCCGGCAAGAAAATCAGCATCGAAAACCTGCGCCCCATATCCCTCACGTCGTGTGCAGGCAAACTCAATGAAAAGGCAGTCCACACGCGTCTCTCTAATTATCTTGAGGACAATGAGCTACTGCCACACACTATGTTTGGATTCCGGGCACACTTGTCCACCCATGATGTGCTTCTGCAAATCAAACGCGAAGTCATTGATCCCGCACGCACAAACAGTAACCGAGCGCTTCTAGCACTTGACCTGAAGGGAGCGTTTGACAATGTCAAACACTCCACAATCCTCAACAACCTCCACAGCATGAACTGTGGACAGCGAGTCTACTCGTACATCTGCGATTTCCTTACGGACAGAACCGTCAACATCAGCACCGGCACAAAACACTCAACGCAAGTGAAGATGGGCACGAGAGGCACTCCTCAAGGGGCAGTACTATCACCACTTCTCTTCAACATTGCACTCCTAAATCTCCCACCTCTTCTTAATGAGGTACAGGGTATACGCCACGCCCTGTACGCTGATGATATAACCATCTGAACAACCACGGGAAGAATGGGAATGATTGAAGAACAACTACAAACAGCGGCGACAACAGTTCAAAATTATGCCCGGGCGTGTGGACTAACGTGCTCACCCGAAAAATCCGAACTCATAGTCTTCCGTAAACGCAAGAATCAAGACACCATCAATATCCGCGTAGACAACTCACCCATCAAGGAAGTTCACACCCTGAAGATACTGGGTCTGTACATAAATAGCAACGGCAACAACCTTCTTGCCCTCCGGAAACTACGGCTCGTGAGCGAGCAAGTCGCTAGGATGATCGCCAGGATAACGACGCGCAAATCAGGGATGAGAGAAGACGATACTCTGCGACTGGTGCAGGCTTTCGTTGTAAGCCGCGTCGTCTACGTAGCGCCCTACCTCCGCCTTAAGAAGCGTGACATAAAAAACCTCGACATCATAATCAGAACTGCCTACAAGAAGGCCCTGGGACTCCCTCTTGCGACATCGACGGACAGGCTCTTGCGACTGGGTGTGCACAACACGATCGATGAGCTGATAGAGGCACACCTTACGGCGCAGGTGGTACGGCTCTCCACAACTCGAACTGGCCGACAAGTCCTGAGTGATTTAAACATCAGTTGCCCCCGACAGCTAGACACCAAAGCCGGCATCCCAGCCTCATGGAGAGGACAACTCAATTCAGCTCCACTACCCAGGAATATGCACCCTGATTTTCACCAGTCACGACGACAAGCACGAGCCGAAGCCATGAAAAGACACTACGGCGGGCGCGAGGGCGTGTTCTATGTCGATGCTGCGGGTCCCGAGCAGGGAATGACTGCCGTCGCGGTAGTGCACCAAAATACAACAGTCGACGGACTAGTACTAGCTAGCCAGGACATACTGGCTGCGGAAGAAGTGGCGATTGCTCTAGCTGCAACACACACTAGCTCAATATACATTCTCACAGATTCACAGACAGCGTATCGCAATTACCTCAGGGGCAGGGTCGCACCGCTAGCAGCTAAAATCCTGCAAGATAGCTACATCCGTGGCTACCAACCCACACACAAACACTTAATATGGTTACCAGGTCACCAGGGCATCCCAGGGAACGAGAGCGCACATGCCTCAGCCCGAGCATTTCTCCCCCGGGCACCCAGTGCGGATGCCGTGGAACCTCCTACCCCGCTACTAACTTACAATGACATACTTCAGCACTTAAGATTATCCCGTCGGGTCTACCCTCCACCGGCTAAGACACTAGATAAAGGGGAGGAACAACACCTCCGAAAGCTACAGACCAACACTTACAACAACCCACGAAGACTACATGCCATAGACCCGGAGTCATTTGACTCACAATGCAAATTCTGCGGGGAGAAGGCGGACCTCTACCATATGTTATGGGCCTGCCAACGAAATCAGGCGATCACTGCTAATAACCAGCCAACGCAGGAGGGGTGGGAGGCAGCTCTGTCCAGCTCGGACGAAAAGAGTCAAAAGCAACTCATCGAAAGAGCCCGGACAGCAGCCTACGCCAATGGGGTTCCGGCCTGAGAGCTCCAACCACCGCTACAACCTCCTAAACCATTTCATTAAAATATTTTCACCACTGGGTCAGATCGGTGTCTCCAGGATCCTGGTGACTTCACAGATGCAGACGCACAGGTTTGATGGGTGTTACATCAGATTGCCGCGGTTCCAGTCGAAAATCGACGGAGCCGATGTGCCACGCGTCCGGTCGCTCCGCGCTCAAACGCGGCGTCCTCAAACTGAGGAAGAACGGTAGCTCAGTCCTCGCTTCGGCGAGCGCGGCTTCGGCCGCTTATCTGTTTTTTGAGCAGCGTCCGCTCCGGCGGACGCAGTTGTTGCTGCGACGCGCGTCTTTTCTTTCTTTTTTCTGTTTCCTCTGATCTTTTAACTCTCCTCTATCTGCACGTGGCAGCGGTGGTGGCTTGGCTCGAGCCAGTAGCAGGCCCGTGCAATTTCCTTTTCATACTTCTCTCAGTCACAACAACAACAACAACAACGGTAGCTTTGAAAGAAAAGGAAAGGCGCATAGCTGGTCACCCCCCCCCCCCCCCCCCCCAGGACAGTGGACGACACTGTGTTCATTGGCGTTGTCGTTAACGTTTTAGACTGCGATGATTGGATGCCTCAATCGCGCTTTGAGATGCGCGAGCAACCTCCAGTTGTACTATCCATACTGGCACAGCGCGAAAGACAGACACGAGGGAAGGCGGGACAACACGGCGCTGTGTCGGTCCGCTGTGTTGTCGCGCCTTCCCTTGTGTCTGTCTTTCGCGCTGTGCCAGTATGCATAGTACAACTGACAACCAACTCGCACAGCTTTCCGTCCTACAACCTCCAATGTCCGCAACGTTACAGACTCGAAGCCGTGCCTAGTTGCACACAGCTTTCGCTCTCTAACCATGCAGGTTCAAAAGTAAAACCACAGCAAATGTTTAGAGCGCAGCACTTTGGCTGGCGCCCGTTTCTGCGTTTCGCGGCGTCGCCGTTGTCCGTTGTAACCCGACCAAGAACTTACAAAAACAGAGCCTTAGTCGCTTTGGGACGTTAAACCCCACAAACCAAAACCAAAAACAGAGGCCGTCACATGGCGCCAACTCCAGACGGACACTTTCCCAAATCCCAAAAGATTCCATAATATATTTCCTGAACGGTATATGCCGATGTGAAAACTGCAATATCCCAGCAGACCTCCTTCATATGGTCTGGACTTGTCCACGACAACACATGCCAACACCCACACAACATACCTGGGAGGCTCGTCTACGCAGCTCTACCCTAGACGACCAACGAACCCTCATCGGTCTCGCTCTAGAGGCTGCCAGATTCCAAGGAGTCTTGGCCGACCCCTAGATCTGGGCCTTCGGCCCCTTGACTGTTTTAATAAATGTTTACCAACCGTTGTAACCGGCAGTGGGCTCCTTAGTCGCGCTTTAAGCTGCGAAACCAATGGAGCGGGAGCTTGGAAAGCAGAGAGAGAGAGAGAGAGAAAACTTTATTTACAGAGGAATTCGGGGCACGCCCCAGGGTCCCCGCACGCCCCCACTGCACTCAAGTGTTTATGTTCCGAAGGTCCATAACACTGGCAGCACGGCCGGTGGCGATGGTCTGCACGGCCGGGTCCTCCGAGCGCAGCAGGGTCTCCCAGTCCTCCCAGGTCTTGAGGTTCTCTAGGTCCCGCGGGGGAGGGTCCGCCGGGCAGAGGGAAAGGATGTGGAGGGAAGAAGCGAAGGGTTCTGGGCATAGAGTGCATGCCGGAGTGGGGAAGGAGGGATGATAATGAGCTAGGGTAAGGGGTGAAGGGAGTGTGTGTGTCTGTAGTCTGCGCCAGAGTGTTGAGTGTTTGTTATCTAGGGAGGGGTGGGGCGAGGGGTAGAGCTGGCGTAAGGCTCTGTGCGCCTGGGTCAGCTCACTGAATGAGTGCATGCGGTCCTTCGTGAATCCCCGATCAGAGGCCACCTGAGCCCGGTTTAAAGAACCTCGGGCTAAAAGGTTGGCGGCCTCGTTTCCGGGATTCCCGGAGTGCGCGGGCACCCATATCAGCTCCACTTGGAGGGGCGGTGGGGCATCGGGCGAGTCCAGTATGCCAAAAGCAGGGACATGGACTCGGCCTCGAGCAAAATTTAGAATCGCAGTTTTAGAATCGCTTAAAATGTACCGGGCTTCCGTGCGGGTTATAGCAAGGGCAATGGCGGCTTCCTCTGCAGCCTCTGGGGACGTGTCTGGAGGGAGAGGTAGTGTGAGGAGGGCGGATAAAGAGGAGTCCACCACAGCTGCTGTCGCTTCATCACCCGTGCAGGCAGCGTCCACCCACACGGCGTCCGGCTGGGGGCCGTACGCTCGATGAAGTGCCTTCGCACGGGCTCTGCGGCGCTGCTCATTGTGGGACGGGTGCATATTCCTCGGGAGCGGCCTGATGAGGAGCTCTCGGTGAAGGGATCGTGGGATGGCGAGGAGGGTTGGGTCGTTGGCCGGTATTTTGATTCCGAGGGTGTCCAGGATATACCGACCTGTGGAGGTTTGTGTGAGCCTGATGTATTGGGCCTGTCGGTGGGCCTCCACCAGTTCCCCGATCGTATTGTGGAGGCCCAGGCCTAGTAATCTGTCTGTGGGTGTGTTGAGGGGAAGGTGAAGTGCTACCTTGAATGCCTTGCGAATGAAAGCATCCAAAGCGTTTATGTCATGTTTGGATAGGTGTAAGTATGGGGTAGTGTACAGCACACGGCTGAGGACAAAGGCATGAATGAGGCGACATAGGTCGCGCTCCTTCATGCCTCTATGACGTCCCGAAACCCTGCGGATGAGGTGCGATATCGCGCCTACAACCTGCTTGAGTTTCTTGAGGGTGGTGGTGTTTTTGCCATCGTTCTGGATGTGCAGGCCCAATACACGGAGGGTTCCAACCTCAGGTACCGGGTCACCATTCAGTTCAATGGCAATGGGGGAGCGGGGGCAGCGGTGGTTCTTAGGCCGGATGAGGAAGAGTTCGGACTTCTCTGGGGAGCAAGACAGTCCGATGGTCTGTGCGTAATTTTGGGTGAGGGTGGCTGCTTCCTGTAAGGTGTTCTCTATGTCGCCGTCACTGCCGTGAGTGGTCCACAGGGTGATATCGTCGGCATAAAGAGTGTGCTTCAGGTGGGGAATAGTGGCCAATTTTCGGGCGAGGGGGATGAGGGTAATGTTAAAGAGAAAGGGAGAAAGGACAGACCCTTGAGGGGTGCCGATACTCTGAAGAGTGTAGGAGGGGGAAGACAGAGGGCCGAAGTGTATCTCAGCTGTGCGGTCAGTGAGGAATGCTTGAATGTAGGCATACGTGCGCACACCCACATTCAAGGGGGATAGAGCAGTCATGATCGCCTGATGTTCAATGCGATCAAAAGCTTTGGAGAGATCCAAAGCTAAGACTGCCTTGGTGTGACCCGGAAGAAGCGGGTCGAAAATGTCGTGCGAGAGTTGTAGCATAGCGTCCTGCGCGGATAGATGGGGGCGAAACCCTACCATGCTATGCGGGTAAAGATTGTTGTCCGCCATGTGACTTGTGAGTCTCGCTAACACAACATGCTCTAGGAGCTTCCCAAGGCATGAGGTTAGCGAAATAGGGCGAAGGTTTTGAAGTGTAAGTGGTTTGTTGGGTTTAGGTATGAATATTACCTTCGCGTGGCGCCAGGACTGCGGGAGGTTATCCTCCCTCCAGCACTGGTTGAAGTATTTCGTAATGTGGGTGATCGATTGGTCATCCAGATTTCGGAGCATGGAGTTTGTGATTTGGTCTGCACCAGGTGCGGAGTTGGCGCGGAGAGTCAGGAGGGCCGCTCTGACTTCCGTCTCCGTGATGTCGGTGTCGAGTGTTGGATTTGCTTGTCCTGTGTAGTGCGGTAGAGGTATGGGGCCGCCTGGAGATGTGTACATGGTTCGAAGTGTGTCTAGAAGGGTGTCGGGGTCGTCAATGTGTTCATGTGTGAGGCGTGTGACGTGGTGCTGTGTTGCTGATTTGGTGCGCATGGGGTCAATGAGGTGTCGGAGGAGTTGCCATGCGCGTTTGCTGGACAGGTTTCCGGCGATGCCGTCACATATCTGTCCCCAGTTGGATCGGCAGAGCTCCTCAGAGTGCTGTTGGATTTGTGTCTGCAGCGCGGCCAGCCGCTTCTTAAGCGTTCTGTTGTGTTTGTTGCCTTTCCAGCGTTCTAGGATGCTGTGATAAGCCTCCCAGAGGTGGGCTAGGCGTGTGTCAAGGGTAGGTGTTTCGGTTGTAGTTTCAATGTCTCGCGTGTTGTGGTGAACGTCATGCTTGAGTGATTGCACCCATGCATCGATGTCTGCGATGGGAGTGTCTGGGAGGGCGGTGCGTACAGCGCGAAAGGCATCCCAGTTAATGAGTTTGTGTGTTGTATTTGCGTGACGGGGTGCTTTGTACGGGACAGTGATTTGTATAATGTAATGATCACTGCCCAGTGTATGTTGTGTTCTGTTCCAGGTAACGCCGCGGATACAGCGGCTCAGCGTCAGGTCCGGACTGGTGTCCATGCTGACACTGTTGCCGATCCTCGTAGGCGTCTGAAACGTGTTGTGCACAGTGAGTTGGAGGTTCTGCAGGAGCAGCCAGAGCCTGCGACCTCGATGTGTCGTGGTTGTGTATCTCCAGTCAGTATGCTGACTGTTGAAGTCGCCGCCGATGAGTAGGGGATGTTTCCCTGCTAGATGATGTAGGTCTCGCAGAAGTGATTCTAGCGAGGTCATCGGCTGGGACGGGGGGTGGTATATGTTTGCTATAAATATGGAAGGAAGTGAATGTCTGTGATGTATAAGTTCAGTGATCACGCAGGGCGTCTCAGACGTGATGTGATGAGTTTTGTAGGTGAGGCTGCGGTGGACAAGTGTGGATGCCCTGGGTGTGTTAGTGGTATCTGAATGTGTAGATGTGTAGGAGGGGAGGGTTGCCCGGTTTGCAGTCTCCTGTAGAAGTAGTATGTGGGGCGTGGGTGTGATGGTGGGAAGGAGAAGTTGCAGAGGCGCGCGCTTTGCCCGGAAGCCGCGGCAGTTCCAAGTTAAAATGGGTAGATAATTAGTGTTCCCCCCCCCCCCCCGCCATATTGGATGGTAGGGGGATTGAGGATTGAAGTAAGACGGGTGTCAATTGGTATGTGTGGCTCAGGATAGGTGGTTTGCGCTTGCGGAGGAAGGATGGGGGGAGTGGAGGGGGTTTGAAGTTGGGTGAAGCGATGGTTAAGATTATGTTCCAATAGTTCCATCATCTTGGTAAGCATAGCGTCCATGCGCTGCTCAAGTTTTTCGGTGAGGGTGGCGGCAAGGTGATTGAATCTGGCCTCGAGGCGTGCGTCTAGCTCTTTTAGTTTGTGGTCAAATTTGGCTTCGAGTGCTGCTAATTTAGCGTCTATTTCTGAGGGTACGGGAGGGGGTGTGGCGTCTGTGGTGCGTTGTTTCTTTGCGGGAGGGGTGCTCGAAGTGTCTGTGGATGATGGGGTCGAGTTAATGACAGCGGGTGCGGGTTTAGGGGGCATGGAGGGGGCGGGGGTGCTTAGGAGGGAGGAAAGGCGGCTTACCTCTTCACACAAGGCCTTGAGCCTCTCTTGAGGTCTCTCGGATCTGCCTGGGAGGACTGGGGTGGTGGGGGATGACGGGTAGCCTTGCCAGAAACGCGGTCTGCCCAGGTGAGACGCGTGGCGTTCTTGCTGCCATTCTGCCGGCTTGTAGAAGGCGACCGGGAAGTCGTCGAGCTGCGTCTGCTGGCTGTGCCTGGTTGATCGCAGCGGGAAAGCCGCGATGTATCCGGAGGATAGAGAGCGTTCTTCGGAGACGCTAGTTTGCGGCCCCGTCCCTTGCAGTTCCCGGTGCCGGTCATATGAGGGCCGCCGCAGAGAATGCAGCTGGGGGTGCATGAGGGCACATCTTCCTTTGGGTGGGACTGCCCGCAGCGGGGGCACTTATGAGACCTTGGATGGACGCACACATCCGCCCGGTGACCTGGGACGCGGCAGTTCGTGCAGGCGTCTATATGCCCTCGGTACGGTGTGCATCTGTGGAGGGCTCCTCCATAAAGAACTGCGCGTGGGACAGGTCCAGCCCTGAAAGTTATTAAGATGGAACGCGTGGAGCCCATTCGGCGGGCGTCCACGATGAGGGCGTTTGGGTTGCCGGTGAGCAGGTCTTGCAGGAGCTCTGACGGGGTCTCATTCCAATAAGCATTGGAGATGACTCCGCGTACTGCTCCGTCCGGCGGGGCTATGTAAGGTGCTACGGCGAATTCCTTGCCTTGGTGTGTGATGGTGTTCACCCGAACCAGAGCGAGCGCGTCATCCTTTAGGGGCGTGCTTACGGTGCAGGTGTTGTTGACCGGGTGTACCCTGATTTGGGTACGCGCTGGCTCCTTAAGCTGGGACGCCGCTTGGAGGATGGCCTCTCGTAGTTGTCGGGGTGGAAGCAGGTCCAGCTGCAGCCCGCCTCGTGATCTAAAAACGATCTTGTAATCTGCAGCAGGAAGCGGTGGCTGCTGCCGCGAACGCTGCGCAGCTGTGCGCGTTGCTTGCAGGTGCGCTGACTTTTCAAGGCATGGAGACTTGGGGGTACCGGTAGCAGAGGCTGCGCCCTCCTGGCGTCGGGTTGTTGAAAGGACGTCCTTGGAGCGGGCAGGCACACTAAGAATGTGCGTCCAGTCCCTTGGGTCGTAGTCGTTGGGGTTTAGAACCTCTCCCTGCACCTGCACCTCCATGATGGCGTTGGTGCCGGAAGCGTCCGTCGGAGTAGGCCTAGCTCCCAGCGGAGAGAGGCCTAGCTCAGGCGGAGAGGTCACAGAGAAGAAAGGGCCGTGGGTGCCCGAAAAATGGCGTAGGCGGGCCAAAAATTGATGGCGTGCAGCGCTCACATTCGCAGATCCGTGGGTGGTGAAATTTTGGCTGATGATGCTGGCGATTGGAAAATTCCGCTGTCTTTGTGCGGAGCCGATGTGGGGTGCGTCTGTACTACACGGCCCCCTAGCGGCCCTGGAAAGCAGAGGAAATGCGCATAACTGCCCTCTTGGAACAGTGGACACCTCAATCGTGCTTTAGGCTGCGTGGCGGTAGTGACAGATGTGCGCTGCACGCGTCGGCGTTGACAGAGTTGGGCCATTTTAAGGAAAGGAAGTGCGCATAACTGGTTCCTTGGGTCAGTGGACGACTGGATCGCGCTTATAGGTAGGTGGGGTGATGAGGGGGAGATGTGGCTGCAGGCATTGACAACGTTGTGGCAGAAACGCGGCGCTGAAGCCATAGGCCTTCAGCGTTCGTTGTGTTCATTGGCGTTGGCGTTGACAACGTTTTACACTCCGATCATTTTAAGGAAAGGAAGTGAGCATAACTGGCTCCCTGGGCCAGTGAACGCCTGAATCACCGTGGGGTGATGAGAGGGAGATGTGGCCTGCATGCGTTAGCGCTGATAAGGGTGAGCGAACTCTCGCGATCAACCATTAACTGCCACCTGCGGGTGGGGACTTTTATGTACATATATAGACAAACAGGAATTTCTTACCACTTATGCGGGAGAACAAGCCGTTCCTCTCGCTCGTAACAACTCGTAACGACTCGCACGACTCGCACGTTCTACCTCGCATAGTGGTTCCACGTCATCGGTCAGCGATGAATCTTAACACCTGACTGCTCAGGAACACCACAATGCTACCGGGGGAAGGCAATGCGCTCAAGAATCGCCAGAAGAACGCGCGCAAAGACTCGAAAAACAGCGGATTACCGAGGTTGCCATTGCTAACGCAATTTACCTGGTTTAACCAGAGCTAAACCACTGCCAATTTTGAAGCGAAAAGCTTCACTAGGCTCGTCAACACCGGGCTTCGCGTGAGCCGGAGGCCAGATTTGCCACTTCTGCGCATGCGCGAAACCGAGCGACGTCACGCGCTGTGCAGGGGGCCGCCGAGTGCGTAATAAAAAAAGAATAAAACAGCGCAGAAACGAGAATAAAAAATAAATGAAAGAAATAAAATATGAGAACTAAATAAAAATAGTAAATAAAGGCAATCAGTGCGCCAGGAAACACATCTCGGTGGACATCCAAACCGCGCCAAAGGGCCTTAAGGAAAATTAAATGAAATGAATATTGGTTTTAAGGAAGTGAAATGCTTATCTCTCATATCTTGTACACCCGAAAGGAATGGACACAACAGTACATGTCTCTAAAGCAACCTTCTAGCGTCTCGTCCTCCGCCTCCGTACAGGCAGTGTGTGGACTGCCGAACGCCTCCACCGTTATCCTGGTACTCCCAGTGCATTGTGCGCAAACTGCGCCAGCCATGACGTCAAACCAAACGTAACTGGACCTTTCCGATTGGATATCCTGGCCTTCCGATTTTAAGGCGGAAGCCTTTAATGTCTCATCGTTGTAAGCAGCAGTTGTCGACAGAAAATGTCACGCTTTTCAATTGGTGGAAACGGTCGTGACGTCACAGTGCGCGAATTTCAAACGGGGCCAATTGCACTTTGGCTAGTAACCATGCAACCAATTGAAGCGATCGTATAGTGATGCTCCAAGTAAGTGGGACTGAGCTTAGTTAATTGCTTAATTACCCAATCCGCCTAATTAGCATTACTAGTCAGGCCATATAAATAAGCTCAGGAATCGAACCCCGGTCTTCGGCGTGAGAGACGAGCATGCTATCCACTGCGCCATGCCAGCTCGATGGTTTGGAATGAACAAAGGCGCGTCTAGTGAATACGGTGTCTTCACTCACTCTCATCCTCCTCCATTCCCTTCCGGCGAGGTTTAGGTGTCCACCGACACATGAGAGACAGATACATTTCCTTTCCTCAAAAACCAATTTACCGACGAGCGAGGCGTAGAACCGAATGGGCGATGGCGTTCTATGGACTCCTTGGCAGCGTTGCAAGACGCTGTCGCGTTCCACTCTTAGGGGCGAAGCTTAACATCTTAACCACACATCAGTGACCACACTTTAGGTCAAAAAAGTGCCCCCCTGAATTTTGACGGGTGTCCACCGAGATATGTGAGACAGTTACTGCGTAATTTCCTTTCCTCAAATACAATTTTAATTTTCTTCATTGCGGCTCCTCTTTATCTATCTTCTTTCACTCCCACCTCCCTTCCTCTACGGTGCGGTTCAGATGTCCACCGAGATGACAGAGAATTACTGCGCCATTTCCTTTGCCCAAATAGCATAGCGTTCAAAGGGCAAGGCATCGCGCCGAACGGGTGGTGGCGTTCCGTGGACTCCCTGGCAGCGCTACAACGCGCTGTCGTGTTCCACTCCTAAAGGCGAAGCTTATGCGTCATTAATTAGCAGTTAATTAGTATTCAGGCATTAATCAGTAATTAACAATTAATTAGTGATTTGCCATCACTTCGTAATTAGTACTCAATTATATGTGACGCCACCAGTGCCACAGAAACAGCGAAGGTGGTGCGGAAAACGCTTCCGCCTCTACCCACTTTAGACAGTCAAAGTGCCCCCTGAATTTTTTAAGCATGAAATGCTTTTAGCTCCCGTGGTCGGCAGTGTGGTGACGTCACGCCGAAACCGAGATCCACTCATCCGGGCTCTGAAACGAGAGGAGGAGGAGGATAAACTTTATTAAGGCGAAAGCCTTTAATGCCTCATCGTTGTAAGCAGCAGTTGTCGACAGAAAATGTCACGCTTTTCAAATGGTCGAAACAGCCGTGACGTCACAGTGCGCGAATTTCAAAAGGGGCCAATTGTACTTTGCCTAGTAACCATGCAACCAATTGAAGGGATCGTATAGTGATGCTCCAAGTAAGTGGGACTGAGCTTAGTTAATTGCTTAATTACCCAATTATCCTAATTAACTTTTCTAGTCAGGCCATATAAATAAAGAAAACGGAGTAGGAAATTGGTCGAGCTCGGGATTCGAACCCCGGTCTTCGGCGTGCGAGACGAGCATGCTATCCACTCGGCCATGCCAGCTCGATGGTTTGGTATGAACAAAGGCGCGTTTAGTGAATACGGTGTCTTCTCTCTCTGCATTCCTCCTCCCTTCCCTTCCGGAGAGATTTAGGTGTCCACCGAGTTATGAGAGACAGATACATTTCCTTTCCTCAAAAACGAATTTACCGACGAGCGAGGCGTAGAACCGAATGGGCAATGGCGTTCTATAGACTCCCTGGCAGCGTTGCAAGATGCTGTCGCGTTCCACTCTTAGAGGCGAAGCTTAACATCTTAACCACACATCAGTGACCACACTTTAGGTAAAAAAAGTGCCCCCTGAATTTTGACGGGTGTTCACCGAGATATGTGAGACAGTTACTGCGTAATTTCCTTTCCTCAAATAAAATTTTCATTTCCTTCATTACGGGCGCTCTTTGTCTTCTTTCACTCCCACTTCCTCCCTTCCTCTACGGTGCGGTTCAGGTGTCCACCGTGATGACAGAGAATTACTGCGCCATTTCCTTTCCTCAAAAAGCGTTGCGTTCAAAGGGCAAGGCATCGCGCCGAACGGGTGGTGGCGTTCCGTGGATTCCCTGGCAGCGCTACAACACGCTGTCGCGTCCCACTCCTAAAGGCGAAGCTTAAGCTTAATTAGCAGTTAATTAGTATTCAGGCATTAATCAGTAATTAACCATTAATTAGTGATTTGTCATCACTTAGTAATTAGTACTCAATTACATGTGACGCCACCAGTGCCACAGAAGCACTGAAAGTGGTGCGGAAAACGCTTTCGCCTCTACACACTTTAGACAGTCAAAGTGCCCCCTGAATTTTTTCGTCGACAGATGTATCTGACGGTGTGGGGTTAGAGCCCCATCAAGTGGCCATGAGCCCGTGGCGTTCGGCGACTTCTAGGGCTCTTGTCACAACCCGGATCTGTGTGTCCGAGTCGGAGCTGAGCAATGCGGCCTCCCACTGGTCTGGATTCGAGAGCTGCAAGCCTCTAGGACGAAACCAAAGCCCCAGGGTATATGCGGGCATATATCGCGGGGTTGGGGAAGGTGTTCGTTTGGAGTTGCCTCCACGCAACTTCTTGGGGTTTGGTGAGAGAACTATGTGCGGGGGGATATAGAAGTCTACCTAAGCGGTAGTGCATGGTTATGTCATGAAATGTGACCATACGATCTCTCGCCGTCCGCAGGACGGGCGACACCACAACCCGGTCGACGAATCCTCGGGCATAATTGTGGGCCGCCTCGTTGCCTGGATGCGACGAGTACGCAGGGACCCAGATCAATTGGATCGGGCGGAGTTGAAGTTTGGTGGAGTGGAGGAGAGAGAGGGTGACAGGGGAGACCCGGCCTTTGGCGAAACTGCGAATCGCCGATTTAGAGTCGCTGAAGATGGTTTCTGCAGAGGTGGAGACCATCGCCAAGGCTATGGCCGCCTCCTCGGCCTCTTCAGGCGATCTGACGGGAATGGAGCACGCAACTAGCGGCCGTCCACAGTAGTTTACAACCGCGAGCGAAAAAGCTTCGCGGTCGGGGTATTCAGCGGCGTCGACATAGACTGTTGTCTGATCTGTTAAATATTTTTTGTGCAGAGACTTAGACCTGTGCTTGCGGCGAGCGACATGATACTCTGGGTGCATATTTTTAGGAAGAGGGGTAACGATAAGGTTACTGTGGATATGGTGTGGAAGCTGGACCCTGTCGGGTGCGGTTGTTTCGAAGCGTATTCCAAGCTTGTCGAGTATGTGACGTCCCGTGGAGGTGTGAGTGAGACGCTCGTACTGAGAAGTGAGATGAGCTTCCGAGAGCTCCGTCACAGTGTTGTAGACCCCTAATGCCAGTAGTTTATACGTGGGGGTCCGGTGGGGGAGATGAAGAGCCGCCTTGTAAGCCTGTCGAATAAGGCAGTCAACGCGGTCCTGTTCCTGGCAGCTAAGGTAGAGGTAAGGGAGGGTATATGTGAGGCGACTGATAACAAACGCCTGAACAAGACGTCGGAGGTCAGCCTCTCGCATGCCTCTATGTTTATTAGCAATGCGACGAATTAGACGAATGGTCTGCGATACAGAGACTGTAAGTTTAGCTAGAGTGTCGGTGTTTTTCCGATTGCTCTGGATGAGGAGCCCCAATACCCTAATGGTGGATACTTCGCGTATGGGCTGACCACTAGCAGTAATGCAGATGGGAGGATGGCCGTGGAGGCCGGGTTGACCTCGGATGAGCAGCAGCTCGGATTTCTGAGGGGAGCACGAGAGGTCGGCTGCGGCTACATGGCGCTCAATGACATCGACCGCTTGTTGAAGTGCGGATTCGACCTCAGCATCGTAGCCTGTTGAAACCCAGAGGGTAATGTCGTCTGCGTATAAGGTATGGGATAGCCGGGGGATAGCGTCTAATTTAGAAGGTAGCGTGAGCAAGGCGACATTGAAAAGAAATGGGGAGAGAACGGATCCCTGGGGGGTGCCATTGCTACCGAGGTTTATAGGGTCTGAGAGGAGAGAGCCAAAGCTAAGTTGTTGGTGGTGGAAAACATTTATTTACAGATAAACTTCGGGAGGTGAGGTATGAGCTGACCCAAAGGGGGCCAGCCCTCACAAGTACTAGGTGGAGGTCCCTAGTTCGGGACCCCAGTGGCGTCGGCCGCTGCCCGGGCTCGCGCGACCAGGGCCCGTTGGGCCTGCAGGTCAGAGCAGCCGAGCAGGGTCGCCTCCCAGTCCTCCCGGGTTGGGTTGGGGTGAGGGGGGATAGCAGGGTTGGAGGGGCAGGCCCACACCATGTGGTAGATGTCCGAAGACTTCTCCGCACAGTGCGGACAGCTGCCAGAGAAAGAAGGGTCAAAGTGTTTTAGAGCTGCCGGGCACAGCAAAGTATTTGTATATAGGCGAAGCAGAAGCCGCTCCTCCGCCTTTGAGAGACCTTTACACGGGCGGGGATAAAGACTATGGCCAGATTGATAAAGTAAAGAAATGTCTTTAAACGAGTAAGCTGGAGAGAATTCGAGTTCCTGATCGTCGGGGTCGGAGGGGAATGTCCGGTGAGAGAGCGCGCGGGCGGCGGCGTCAGCTGCCTCATTTCCCTCAAGGCCCATGTGAGCAGCAGCCCAAACGATACGCCGGTGAGCGGGGTCCCCGGTATAGACGCTGTTTTGGAGAATGCGGTAGGCTAGATACGGTACCCAGCCCTGCTCGACGTTCCGACATGCCCCTCGCGAGTCGGAAATAATTGTTTTTGAATTGGAATGAGATGCAGCCAAAGCAATGGCGACCTCCTCCGCGTGTGTTATGTCACGGGCTCGGAAAGTAAGGCCGTTCACTCTTTTGGATTCGTGGACGACTGCGGCCGTGAACCATCCCCCATGGTGGGGGCCGGAGGCATCCACGTAGAATACGCCGGGTTTCGATCCATAGTGGCGGGCCAGGGCTTCCGCCCGCGCCAGGCGCCGGCCATTATGGTCCTCACGGTTCATGTTCGCGGGAAGAGGGCGCACGTGGAGGGCGCATCTCCACTGGGATGGAATACGTACGCGCTCTTCCATGAGAGTGGTGTGTTGGATGTGTAGTCGGGCAAGAAGGCGGCGACCCGACGATGTCTTCGAGAGACGTGTGTATTGGTTGGTCAAGTGAGCTTCCCGGAGCTCCCGAAATGTGTTCACCATGCCCAGCCCCAGGAGGCGTTTGTTGGAGGTGGTCACGGGGAGGTCCAGAGCCCGCTTAATAGTTCAGCTATACGACCAGAGAGGAAAGTACGTATATACTCGTAGGTATACGGTGACCAGGATTTAATAGGGAGAGGTTAGTGAGAATAGCTCGGTGCGAGACGCTGTCAAATGCTTTAGTTAAGTCAAGCCCTAGAATAGCCTTTGTGCCCGCTCTGGTAGAGGGACACAGTATCTCTCGTGAGAGCTGGAGCATAATGTCTTGCGTAGAGAGATTTGAGCGGAAGCCAAACGTGGTGCGAGGTAGGAGATGGTTATCTTCAACGTAATTATTCAGACGGTTGAGAATGACGTGCTCCATCAGTTTCCCAGCACAGGAAGTTAGGGAGATGGGGCGGAGGTTTTCGAGAGCTAGTTGTTTGCCTGGCTTCGGTATGAAAGTCACGCGTGCATGTTTCCATGCTGCGGGGATTTTACCCTCTCTCCAGCAATCATTCATAAAGGCAGTGAGGGCCTCAATGGACGGGTCATCTAAATTACGGAGAGTTTTGTTGGAAATGCCGTCCGGTCCCGGGGCAGAGTTAGGACGGAGCTGAGTGAGAGCGAATCTTACCTCAGCTTCCGAAATCTCCTGATCGAGGGCAGGGTTGGCACCGCCCATGTAGAGGGGGAGAGGGTCCGGGGAAGTAGTATTGAGATAGCGTACACGAAGTTCATCGAGAAGATCCTGGTCTGAGCCGGGGTGTTGATGGACTATGCGGGAAATGGTGTCTCGTTTGGATGTTTTGCAACCGTCTGGGTCTAAAAGGTAACGGAGAAGGTGCCAGGTGCGAGTTAGCCCGAGCTGTCCACGCATGTTGTCACAAACTTGACCCCATTGCTGGGTAGTCAGTGCGATAGTGTGCGCCTCAATCTGTTTGTCTATCTGAGCTACTCTACGCCGAAGCGTTCTATTGTGGCGCTGTTTTTTCCAACGGTTTTGAAGGCTTTCGCGGGCCTGCCATAGGTGGAGGAGACGGCTGTCTGTATTGGATTGATCAGCCGTGATAGGTGATTCTTGAGTAGTAGCAGAGACATCTGCCTGCAGTTTGGAGATCCACTCGTCCAGGTTATTAATCCGGGTAGGGGCGTTCTGAGCACGTAGGGAACGAAACTTGTCCCAATCCGTGATTAGGGTCGGGCGACCTCTCCGGCGGAACGGGGACATGCTGAGGGTGGTCGCGAGGAGATAGTGGTCGCTGCCGAGGGTATTCTCAGTGTTCAGCCACTGATCGAACCGTACGTTTTTGCAGAATGTCAGATCAGGTGAAGTGTCAATAGACACACTGTTTCCTACGCGGGTGGGAGTGTGAGGGTCAGTAACAAGGGTGAAGCCCAGTTCCTGTGCTCGCAACCACAGAGTGTTACCCTTTCGGTTGGCGGTGCGGTAACCCCAAGCGGGGTGGTGGGCATTGAAATCTCCTACAATGAGGAGACCAGAATGGTGCGCAAGCCTGTTGACCCGGGAAAGAAGGGTGGTGAAGTTGCGTCTTCTGTCTCTCGGAGGGCTATAAAGGTTAAGAATGAAGAGGCTTTGGTCGCCCCTTTTACGAGGGAGGAGTTCGAGCAAGACGCAGTCTACCCCAACGTCGTCTAAGGAGTGTTGGACGGCCGTCAGGTTGTGTTGAACCAAAATAGCGGTGTCGGGAGTGGTGACATCTAGAGGGGAGTATGGTTTATAGCCAGGTAGTTTCACTGGGCCATGAGTTTCCTGAAGGGCGATGATATCAGGGGGGATGTCGGAACTTTGGACATACTGCTGCAGGTTGCCTCGCTTGCGGCGAAACCCCCTGCAGTTCCATTGCCACACATTAAGTAGGTGGCGGGGCGCCATGGTGAAGTGTGGGTGAAGCTAAAATGGGTAGGGTGGTGGGAGCGTGCGGCAAGCGACCGTATGGTTTAACGCGCGTCGTGTGGAGGGCGGCCGTTGCGTCTCCCCTAGCTTCAAGGCCTGTGATGCGTGTTTGGATCTGTTGCATGAGGGTGTTAAGTTGTTGTTGGATTTGCTGCTGCATTTGTTGTTGGAACTGGAGCATTTGCTGTTGGATTTGTTGGGAGAACTCAGCAAATTTCGCTTCGAGCTTAGCATCAATTTTAGCCTCTAATTTTTCCTCTAGGCGAGCCTCAAAATCCTCAAGGTCAGCAAAATTAACGTAGCGTTCTGAGCGGGAGGTAGCTTTCCGCTTAGAGGGAGGACTAGAGGTAGTATCTTTGGATTGCGGGTTAGTAGATGGGGGCGCCTGAGGTGAGATGGTAGGAACAGGTTGAAGTGGTAGAGTGGCATTTGTTTGAGGTGGTGGATCGGGTGCAAAGGGTGGACGCTTTAAGGAAGCGTTTTGTTGTTGGAGTCTATGATTGCTAGCTTTAAGGGCTGTTATCTCGTCGCGCAGGGCTTGCAGCTCTGAATCACGAGACTGAGATTGCTGAGAGTGAGAAGCCGCAGCTGCCCAGCTCACCTGGTTTTTCGTGGAGGGCTCTCGGTGAGGAGACGACTTGGAGTTCAGGGGTGGGAATGACTGGGAGCGATTCCGGCTGGAGCGCCGGTAAGAGGAGGAGGAGCGGTTAGAATCCATTTTGGCCGAGGTGTTTCCAGACCCTTGGCGACGGGTCCGGGATCGGGAACGATGGGAGGTGGAGGCACTGTCTGAGTCATCTTGTAGCTGGCGTTTCAGTACGGCAGCAGGCACTTTGTAGCGGCGTTTACACTTGGAGGAACCAGTCTGGTGAGGACCAGAACAAACTATACAAGTGGCGGTGCATTCATGGGTTTCGTCAGGGTCGCAAACTCCGCAGTGAGGACACTTGGAGAGTTTGGGAGACGGGCAAACGTCCTCTCGGTGTCCCGTTTTGCGACAGTTAAGGCAGGCTTCCACTTTGTTCTTGAAGATGTAGCAGCGCACAGCACTTCCTGCGTAGGAGACTTGGCGGGGGACCTTTGTCCCTGCGAAAGTGATGACAACAGATTGGGTCTTGCCTAAACGGCGGGCGTAGAGAATGCAGTGTTCTGGACTCTGGGGTATCAAGTACTCCATGATTTCCTCCTGGGTCTCATCCACGTACTGGTGGTGAATGATACCTCGGACGTATGCGCCTGGTGGGGCCAAATAGGTGGCAACTGGGTAGCTTGTCGGGCCCAGGATGATTTCCTGTAGCTTCGTGTAAGTGATGGCGCGGTCCCGGTTCGGGGTGCTAAAGGTGAGGGTGTTGTGAACGAAATTTACCCGAAGGCGGTCCTCTGCGGTATCGGAGTAAGTCAAACGAAGGCTTGAGGTGATTGCTCTGCGAAGAGCGTTCTCGCCCCAGGAACGCAGATTTAGGCCCCCGCGAGGGCGAATGATGACTTTAAAGTCTTCAAGAGGGAGACGTGGCAGTGACGGTGCACCTCGAGGTAGCTTACGTGACGTGGAGGGAGGTAGCTGCTGGGACGCGGTATGCTGGGCGTCTCCGTCAGCGGTGGCTTGGGAGTGCGTTTCGATGAAGAAGCGGCGGAGCCGCGTTCGTAGCAGCGGGCTACGTAGGTCCAGTCCGTGGGTATATAATCTTGAGGGGCTAGATCCTCCCCCTCCACGGTGACGACGTCCATGCTTGGCGAAGCACTGGGCCCGGCTGCGAAGCAGAGCCTATCGCCAGCGGCGGTAGGCTTAGCGAGGCTGGCGCTGGACTCGGTGGAAACAAGTGTCCATGCAGGTCACAAAAACGGAGTGCCGGTCCCGAAATTGGGCTGGGCAGGTGCCGAGCACCTTCGTGAACTTCGGGAGACACAATAAGATTCGGCGGAAGGTCAAAAGTCGGTCAAAATAGCAGAAATGGCCGGAGCCCATACGCACACGCGTCTGCACACCAGGCCAGGAACGCCGACTCTCTCTGAAACGAGAACATCCAGGCACCGTACGAGACAACGAGATTTAACGAGACTCTCTAAGCCCTCCTACGCGACCGGCATGCAAGCGCCGGTTGGTCTGCAAACGAGTCACAAAAAATAACTGCTGCCAGTGCCTTCTCAATGTTTATCAAGATATCAGTCGAGCTGTCGTTTGATAATGCACGGATTTATAATTTCCGATTTCTAATAACGCGTGCAAAAAGCACATACATGCCACAATATTTAAGCATGAAATGCATTACGGTGCGGTTCGGGGGTCCACCGCGATGACAGAGAATTACTGCTCCATTTCCTGTCCTCAAAAAACGTTGCGTTCAAAGGGCAAGGCATCGCGCCGAACTGGTGGTGGCGTTCCTACCTTCCAGTAAGGTGCGGCTCGGGTGTCCACCGAGATGGCAGAGAATTACTGCGTAATTTCCTTTCCTCAAAAAGCGTCGCGTTCAAAGGACGAGGCATCACGCCGAACGGTTGGTGGCGTTCCGCGGACTGCCTGGCAGCGCTACAACACGCTGTCGCGTTCCACTCCTAAAGGCGAAGCTTAAGCGTCATTAATTAGCAGTTTATTAGTATTTAGTCATTAATCAGTCATTACACACTAATCAGTAATTTGTCATTACTTCGTCATGAATTATGTGTGACGTAATCCAGTGGTAACATCACCAGTGTCACATACGCAAAGTGGTGCTGAAAACGCTTTCGCCTCTACGCACTTCGGACAGTTTCGAACGCGCTGCATATACATTCTTGTCAGGCCTGCGTCTCGTCGTGTCCGCGCGCGCTTCGCATTATGCCCGTAAACATTTCATGCTTACTCTACTCTCGGTTACGGGAGAGGCAGAGTTTTTTCTTTAACTATGAAGTTTCTGAGAAAGCTGTATAGCTTTCCTTTGCAGCCGTATGGCTGCGCTCGGGTGGATGTCAAGGAGTAATTACTCCCTTATTACGTTGTGGCAGTGTCGTACAGCGCGTATTATTTTGCCATCGTAACGCAAACCTCCCCCACTCATGAAACTACCGCCCTAAGAGCATATGCGAACGGGTGAAAGAACACCCCACTTGTTATTTTGACTGAGAGAAGGATGAAAACGAAACTGCACGGGCCTGCCTACTGGCTCAAGCCGAGCCAACTGCCTATAGAGTTCAGTTAAAAGATCATAGGAAACAGAGAAAGAACAGTGTGTAGCCTCTATGCCATTTCAGAAAACATCCAAATACGGACTGGATAAATTAACAATTTATGCCCCATATTTCTCCAGTATGCCAATAGAAGTCGCGGGAATCGGGGGGTTGCGCCTAATGCAGCACAAAGCGTAGGGCTTTTATCTAGAATTTTGCGTATGGCAAAAGAAAATGAGACGTATTTGCTAAATTACTCGACAAGAAACTAGAGTCAGACGTGGGGTGTGGTGAAAAAAATTAAAATTTGAGGAAAGGAAGTATCTCTCTCACAGATCTCGGTGGATACCCGAACCGCGCCGTAAGGGAAAAAATAAAGAATCCAGTGAAATAAGAAAGAGGGGCCGTAAGAGAGAGAGAGAGAAAAAAACTTTATTTCCACAGGAATTCGGGGCACGCCCCAGGGTCCCCGCACGACCCCACTGCACTCAAGTGTGTATGTTCCTAAGGTCCATAACACTGGCAGCACGGCCGGTGGTGATGGTCTGCACGGCCGGGTCCTCCGAGCGCAGCAGGGTCTCCCAGTCCTCCCAGGTCTTGAGGTTCTCTAGGTCCCGCGGGGGAGGGTCCGCCGGGCAGAGGGAAAGGATGTGGAGGGAAGAAGCGAATGGTTCTGGGCATAGGGCGCAAGCAGGAGTGGGGAAGGAGGGATGATAGTGGGTTAGGGTAAGGGGCGAGGGGAGAGTATGTGTCTGTAGTCTGCGCCAGAGTGTTGCGTGTCTGTTATCTAGGGAGGGGTGGGGCGGGGGGTAGAGCTGGCGAGAGGCTCTGTATGCCTGGGTCAGCTCACTGAATGAGTGCATGCGCTCCTTCGTGAATCCCCAATCTGAGGCCACCTGAGCCCGGTTTAAAGAACCTCGGGCTAAAAGGTTGGCGGCCTCGTTTCCGGGATTCCCGGAGTAGAGCGGCCGTAACGCGCCCGCCGCGGTGGCTCAGTGGTTAGAGCGCTTGGCTACTGAGCCGTGGTACCTATGTTCGAACCCTACCGCGGCGGCAGCGTTTCGAGGGGGGCAAAACGCAAACGTGCTATGTCAGTGCACGTTAAAGATCCCCAGTCGGTCAAAATTATTCCGGAGCCATCCACTATGGCACCTCTTCCTTCCTTCCTTACATCTCTCCGTCCCTCATTTACCCTTCCCTTACGGCGCGGTTCAGGTGTCCATCGAGGTATGTGAGGCAGATACTGCGCAATTCCCTTCCCCAAAACAACTTTCTTAGGGGCCGCAGGGGAAGGATGGGTGGAAACAGCTTAATTACACACACACACACACACACACACACAAAAAAAAATCTTCCAGGGTGGTCCCCTACTGGTCCAGGAGTCCACGGGCTTGTGCTTCACGTAAAGCCAGATCCACCAGCCATTTCTGGCCAGCGCGCTGAGCGGTCCGTAAAGCAGCCTCCCAGGAAGAATGAGTGGGATTAGGGATGGGGGGTACTGCCTTTGGGGAAGGACATTCCCAAAGGTAGTGCAAAAGTGTGGATCTGGGCACGCCACAGGTTTTACAATCAGGAGGAAAGGTGGGGTGAAAGCATGAGAGACGGTGGGGGGAAATAAAGCAGCCTGTCTGTAATTGTCGCCATGTGGCGCTGGATGAGGGCGACAAGGAGGAGAGCAACGGAGGCCTGTGTTTGCTAAATGAGTGGTGGTGATGTCGATGGCAGATTGTAGGAAACCGTAGGCAAAGGTGATGGAGAATCTTAATGAGAATTGCCAACACAGTAAACAAAAAAATAAAGAAAAGCTGAGCATGGTGGCAATTGCCACCACCCCGTTTCAAAGGGGGCGCTCCTATCCATCCATCCGAGGTACTGTGGGGTGGTGGCTGTGTCATGCGGCCGAGTATGCAGAATGAGGTTATTTGATATGTAGAGAGGACCGATAGGGCCTCTTGCGCAGGGCTGGGTGCCTGATCATCCGTGGTCCGGGAGGAGAGTTCTCGGACCAGCGCATGAACGCGCTAATCACCGGGGATCGAGGCATGCCCAGGGACCCACGACAGAGTAACCGTTCGGTCGAGAGAGGTGGCCGTGACAAGAATACGATGTGTTGCCTTCGTCGCCACGCCCTTTAGGTAGTGGCGGTACGCGGCTTGGGAATCTGTGCAAATTTCGGTTACATTTTTGTCAATGGTGGAGTGGGCCAGAGCAAGTGCGATGGCGGCTCCTTCCGCCTCTGCAGGCGAATTAGTTCAGATAGTGGCGGCGGCCCCCACTGTGCCGTCTTCATAGGCTGCGACTGCCGTGAAATATCCAGGTCTAAAAATTTCTGCCGCGTCGACATAAAGGATGTCGGAGCGGTTGCTGTATGTTTTGGTGTAATAGCTCGCTCGTGCCTGCCCCCTACCCTAATGGAGAATAACGCTCATATTGCGCGGTAGGGGCTTCTGATATATGTGATCCTGCGTGCGCAGAGAAATCATGTACGGTGTAGGACTTGTTGAGGTGGCAGTTGGTGGATTGAGACGTAGCTGTCGCAGTAGGCGTTGTCCTGTTTCTGTGTGACTCAGGCGGACTAATTGGTTGGTGCGTTGAGCCTCTATTAATTCGGTCACTGTATTGTGGCTACCAGTGGCCAGGAGACGTTTTGTGCTAACCGTCCGTGGAAGACGTAGGGCGGAGGTGACAGCCGTGTGTATAAGGATGTCTGCCTGTTGTGTTTGTCGCTGAGTGAATGTGTGGTATGGGAGGTGGTATGTAATGCGGCTAATGATTAGTGCATTTGTCATATTGAGGCTCTCGCATTCAGACAGCCCATGATTGCGTGCTGCCACCCGCCTGATAAGTGCAGCGACCTGTTTGGTCTGTCTTTGCAAGAGCTGAAGGGTGGCGGTTGCATCGAGTGTGTTGTTAATGAGAAGGCCGAGAATCTTCACCTGAGGCACAATGGGCACTGGATTCCCGTACATGAGCAGTTCAACCTGGGGGTCACTGGGGAGGGGCTTCAGCTACAGGAGTTCCGATTTATTTGGAGAGCAACGGAGGCCTGTGTTTGCTAAATGAGTGGTGGTGATGTCGATGGCAGATTGCAGGATATCCTGGGCTGTTCCAAGGGATCCTCCCGTTGTCCAGAGGGTTATATCATCTGCGTATATGGCTGTGTGGAGCCCTGAGATAGCAGCAAGGGCCTTTGCCAGTGGCGCTAGGGCAATGTTAAAAAGTAAAGTTGACAGAACCGCCCCTTGAGGGGTACGCCGGTTAGGCAGGGGGAAAGGATGGGAGGCCATATCCCCAAGGTGGAGTTCTGCCGTGCGTCCCTGAAGGAAGGCCCGAATATATTGCCATATGCGGGTGCCGCCTCCCGTGGTGGCTAATGTCGTGAGGATATGGTCATGGCTTATTGTGTCGAAAGCCTTATGAATATCCAGGGCCAGTATGGCTCGCGTACTGGCTGTACGGCGCTTGATGCAAAAGAGGGACTCTTTAAGGGCAAGAAGTACGTCTTGCGCCGAGATGTTTGGGCGGAAGCCGAATTGAACGTTGGAGTGAAAGCCTGTTGTTTCTAGAAACGGTTGCAGGCGATTGAGGATGACATGCTCGATGAGCTTGCCGACACTGCTCTGTCTATCAATAGAAAAATCACAACTCTGGATTCTCAGAAAAGTGTTTTCATGTGGTTTTTCAAGTAACAGTTTGCCTCATATGTAACGTAGTAAATGCGAAACTATGCAGATATACTGTTTAATTTTATTTCTTTTTAACCAAAGGTGCGCCACTCTACTGGCTTCAGCATATTTCGTAAAACTGTAAGTCTTCTTTGTATGGAATTTCGTACCCCTCAGAGAAAAACACTTGGTTCACAAATGCTATTTTGACGTTCATTTGGAGGAGATGCTACAATCTTAACTTTGCTTGAATAAAAATGTTGAAATATGTATGGCTGATGAACTGAATTGGCAGGCTGCCCACCGGCAACTGCCGTGGAAAATTATTGTTTTTTTAATGCTGTTCGTCTTGTCATTAGCTGCGTGTCTTCATCGCGGGTTGCTTACAGGTAGGAGGTACATCCAAAAAATCGATCATTAGCCAACGGGTCGCCTATGTTGCATGTGCTCATGTTCAAAGGCTGGATGCCAGTGTCCGAAAACTGGATGCCAATGTAAAAAGCAGGGAAGCCGCTCTAAAGCCTTTATTGGTTCATGCAGTACAATGAACGTTGTGCCGCCGTTAGCCTGGATTTTATCCGCACCGGATATACGTGCAAGCGTTCTGGAGACTGTTCAATCAGAGTCACGTGGTTACTGGGTCACGTGGTCATTTGGGCGATAGATTAAGCGCACTCAAGAGACGGACGAAGATCGCTTTGTCGAAGCAGTCGCTCAAAGATACACTGCTGGCAAACAGGAGCTGGCCTGTATTGGGTATCATCATCAACATCATAGAAACTTTATTTCAAGCAGAGGAGTTTGAGGCTCACAGACCCCTGGGCCCCCGCACGGCCCCACTGCGCTCAAACGTTCATGTTCCTGCGGGCCATGACGTCGGCAGCCCGGCTGGTTGCGCTGACCTGTTTGGCCGGGTCCCCGGAGCGCAGCAGGGTCTCCCATGCCTCCCAAGTGTTGAGGTGATCCAGGCCCCGCGGGGGAGGGTCCGCCGGGCAGAGGAAGAGGATGTGGGAAAGGGTAGCGGAGGGATGCTGGCAGAGGGTACAGGAAGGGCTAGTGGAGTGACATCGGGAATGCAGATAGGGGGACGGGAGGGTGCGCGTCTGGAGGCGCCGCCAGAGCGTCTGGTGGTAGTTGTCTAGGGAGGGGTGGGGTGGGGGGCAGAGCAGGCGCGCGGCACGAAAGGCCTGCGTCAGATCGCTGAAGGAGTGCATGCGATCCCGCGTGAACCCCAGATCGTAGGCAGACGGCGCCCGGTTTAAAGAACCTCTCGTTGCCGGGATTCCCGGAGTGCGCAGGCACCCATATCAGCTCCACATGGCGGGCTGGTGGGCGGCAGGCGAGCTCAGTATGCTAAACGCAGGGACGTGAACTAGACCGAGCGCGAAATTTAGTATCGCGGTTTCTGAGTCCGATATTATGTAGCGTGCTTCCGTGTGTGCAAGCGCGTAGGCGCTGGCTGCTTCCTCGGCTGCCTCTGAGGTGACCGAGGGGAGGGGCACAATAGCAAGAGGCTGTGGGAAGGAGTTGGCGACGGCCACCGCCGCCTCCTCACCCGTGCATGCGGCGTCCACCCATACGGCATCCGATTCGGAGCCGTAGTATTTGTGGAGCGCCTTTGCTCGGGCTCGGCGGCGCGACTCATGATGCTGGGGGTGCATGTTGCGAGGGAGAGGTTTGATGAGAAGTTCTCGGTGGAGGGGCCGAGGGATGGGGAGGAGGGTAGGGTCATTCGCTGGGATACGAATGTCTAGAGACTCCAGGATATGGCGACCAGTGGATATTTGAGTGAGTCGCAAGTATTGCGCTTGGCGATGGGCTTCCTCCACAAGCTCCCGAACTGTGTTGTGGAGGCCCAGGTGAAGAAGGCGTTCTGTGGAAGTGCTAACTGGCAGATGTAGGGCCGTCTTGAACTCAGTGCGTAACATGACATCCAAGGCGGCCGTGTCCTGTCTGGTGAGTCGAAGATAGGGAAATGTGTATAAGAAACGGCTTAGGAGGAAGGCATGAATGAGACGACATAGGTCGTGCTCCTTCATACCGCTGTGGTGGCCTGAAACTCTGCGGATGAGGTGCGATATCGCGCTTGTCACCTGCTTGGGCTTCTTGAGGGTTACGGTGTTTTTGCCATTGTTCTGGATGTGGAGTCCCAGAGCCCGGAGAGTATCCACCTCCGGGATGGAAGAGCCATTCAGTTCGCTTTCTAATCACAAACACTACTCTCACCAAACAAAATTGGCAGTGGCTTAGCTCGGCTGTGCCAGGATATGCGCAGCGAAAGGGGAGGCGAGCGACACAGCTGGCGAAGAGAGCGGAGCCGAGCGCAACGACGAGGCAAGCGGTGTGACGTCATAACAAACGGCGGCTCCGCGGCGAGGCGCGCGGTGTGACGTCATACCAGATGGCGCGGCGAGCGCGCGGCATCCGCCAACTGCGGCGGTTGCTAGGCAACGGCTCAAGGTTGGTCTCTGTGCGTCCTCGGAGCACCGCCACAGCAAAGTCGCAACTTCGTGGCCAATGTAGCTTTCGCTACACAACGTTGCTCTTGTGAGCTACAAAAGACAAAAAAGGGAATACAGGTACCGGCCGTCAGTTGCCGATTCCGCAGTTAAAATGCATGCGTCCGCACCGATTTTCTGGCACAGATACCATAGGATACGCTACACTGGCATTCACTTTAAAACCGCGGCAACCCCACACCCAGCAATTCTGGAAAAGAAGAATTTTTGAATGGGAAAGGGCTAATGAACGCAGTTTTTCAAATATTGTAAGATTTTATTATAAGTATCATTGTATCCGCTGGTCTCCCGTCCGCAGGCTTTCATATTTTTGCGATTGACGCTTTTGCGGTTGTCAAAAGCGTTCCCTTTTGGTTCTTATGGCAGTCGATCTTGACTGCTCCATGCAAGCGGTGGCAAAACTTTAAAAGAAAGATCTTGCTACACGTTGGAAGAATTGATCATTACCTTCAATATTTCCGTAACAGTACCTTGCAATTTTCTTATATTTACCATTGTTGTGCAAAAACGTTGGACATGGGCCTTTTCGGTACGTAGGTAACGAATTTGAATGCATTGGCGGAAGATTTTTGATACAACTTTCTCTCCAACAGATGTGTCCTTTCTTGACGGACAAATGTCAACATAGCCACGCACAAAGATCCAGACGATCAATTTTTACTGCGAATGGAAGGCGCACCTGACGAAGATTTCGTTCAGTGCAGACGAGCGCACTTTGGAAATATTCTTTCTTGCGCTTGTGTGCAATTCGATCACTGCCGTTCCAGGAGCGCGACTCGCCGTGTTTGCTCTGACTGCTTTGTTTGCCGCTCGACTGCCGTTGGTACCTGCTGTTCGTGACGCTGACGGAATACTAGATGCTACCGATTATTATTTCGGTTAACCTCCCTGCCTTTCCTCTTCTATATCCTCCTCCTCCTCCTACCTACCGTGACGTGGTAGTAATAGAAGTGATTTTGTCACACCTACCATCCCCCCATTGTATGGTTTGTTACACGGCCTGAAACAAACGAAAGATGAAAAATTGCTTCGCTTTTGCCGGGAGCGTAAAACAAAGACCGGAATATTTTTTAGTCGCACCTGTCTGGGTGGTTGCGCACCGACAGTACACTTTGCTATTTAGCCGCCGTGGTGGCTCAGTGGTTATGGTGTTTGGCTGCTGACCCGAAAGACGCGGGTTCGATTCCGGCCGCGGCGGCCAAATTTCGATGGAGGCGAAATTCTAGAGGCCCGTGTACTGTGCGATGTCAGTGCACGTTAAAGAACCCTAGGTGGTCTAAATTTCCGGAGCCCTACACTACGGCGTCTCTCATAGCCTGAGTCGCTTTGGGATGCTAGACTCCAGTAAACCAGTAAAAATTAACCAGCTGCGGCCACCATATCTCCGCAGACTTCTTAATCTTCTCCGCCCGCCCAACTTTCTGCCGCCCCCTGCTACGCTTGCCTTCTCTTGGAATCCACTCCGTTACCCTTAAGGACCAGCGGTTATCCTGCCTTCGCATTACATGCCCTGCCCAAGCCCATTTTTTCTCAAATTCTTACCTATACATGTCACCTCGAAGCCCATGCCGCCTACACCAGTGACCTCAAAGAAGCACAACAACCAGCTTTATACAATACCGTCTCGAAGCGTTCGGGTACAAGTATACGAGACTGGCAGCAAAATGGGCGCTCCTAAGTTGTTCCTCGAGCTCTAGTATAAACATCACCAACCCCTACCGGTACCCTCGGGAAGCAGGTGGAAAAGCGAAAATTTTTCTCCGGCTGTTTATGTGTTCTGGCTCTATGCCGCGACTGCGAATAAACGCGCGTCTTTATTCCTACTTTCTTTCAGCGTGCAGGAGTGCACGGGTTACAGAATCGCGGCCGAGTCACGCCTGGCAAGAAGAGCGCACAGCGCGTGGCCTGCGCGGCCCTGGCATCGGCGGCGGCCTCCGACTCTCTCTCTCGGTCAAGGCGACTCACCCCGACGGACGGATCACCTTACCGGCCAACGGGCGCTTCCGCGTTCAGCCCTCTCGCCACCGCCGCCACGGATGGCTTCGCGAACGGCGCACGCTTACACCTGCAGTATGAAAGGGAACACTCACTTGGCACGAAAGAACAAATATTAAGGCGAAACCGTTTAATGGCTCATACTGTCGTCCGTTAGCAGAGGGTGTCACACGCGTTTAACTCGGGAACTAAAAATGATATAGGAAAAGGAATGGTTGCTTCAGATAGAGGAGGAAAAAATGAACCTATAGTCGGATACAACTTAAGTCTGCAGTGAAGCTCCGCCCACATTCAGCCCCCGCGCACAGAATTCCTCCACGATGAAAAAGTAGTGCGCTTCTTAAACGTTTCTTGTTACGTAAACAAGAAGCTTATCACGAGAAAAAAAATTATGAGCTGTAGAGTTTTGATACGCGGATTGTTTCACATAGTAAAACAATAAAAAGTTGATTTCGTTTACAGTTGTGAATGGCCAGCGGAGTAATACAGGACGCCGCGGACCGCGGCCCAGTGTCAGCAACTGCTGACAGTGGCAATGGTTCTGACAATGGCAGAGCTGCAAGTCACCACGCGACTGGCTGAAAGGCACTCCACGCGTTGGTTAACTCCTCCCACTTTCAGAGGTCAGGTAAAAAAAAAAAACAAGGAAGGCGGGAGCCGGGACGTTTAATCCGATTTAATCAGCAAATCGCCAGCACAGGACAATAATTCGAAGTTTCTAAGAATGCATGTAGCGTGCAGATCGAGTTCCCGCGGTGAAAATACGAGCTCAGAATCCTCTTTATTGCACCTTTAAGGCTTGGGGTGCGACAGAGGGGTGTGGATGAAGTAACACACCGAACCATGAGAAAATAGCAAGGAATTATTGCACCATCGTGTCTAAGCCGCGAGATTCCCTTCCTGGACCCTCCATGAAACAGGGAAGCCTTGCGGCTCTTGAGGCAGTTGACTTAGACAACATTTCCTACCCGGCTTCGCTTCGCAGGGAGGAAAACTTAGATGCCCTGCTTTACCCTTGTGGTAACGCGAATTTCAGCGGTAGCTTGGATGGTACGAAATGGCGATGCCAATCGGTCTGTTCAGTTACGCTGGGTACTAAACATGCACGGTCGCTTATATCTTCCATCCATTCGTATGGAACACAACGACGTTATACGGGACGCCAGCGTTGCGACCCCTTCCCCCCCCAAAAAAAAAAAAAATATATTGTGACGATGTTTTTATCCCTTACAAAACTTTCTTTGGACAGTCTATAGACTGTCCACAGGCTTTTGCCTATAAGGTCTATAGACTTTCTATATACGAATTCTAGAGAATAGTCTATAGGCATTAAAAATCCAATATTCTACAGACAATTTATAGATTTATGGCCCTACACTTTTATTAGACTTTTGTCCATAGAGAGTCTATAGGCTGTGAATAGACGAAAGGAAATATCTATAGGAAGGCAATGGAGTCTATAAGAAGTCTATAGACTGTCTATAGACCAGTTTTACAAGGGTAGTCACCTTAAGAGTGAAATGCGACAGATGTAGAAGCCGCCTTGATGCTACAAGTTTCTCTGTCAATTTTTTCACCACATACACATTGTTGTCACTGTCATCGTGTCTTGATTGGCACTCACATAATCATGCACTGAGTATATCTTCGTACGCCTCTTTGTCTTCGTCGCATCGGGGGCTCGGATGCCGTCGACACCTTCCACACAACCGGTTCTAACCTGCTTGTTCCGCCCTTCCCCGGTTGCGCGGAAAAGAGCGAGACCAGCGCCGTGGTCACGTGACCTTGTGACGTCATCGCCCTTTAGACAAATCAGCGACTTTTGCGACTGACGCGAAACTGCATGCATTCAGGTCTAATCTTATCGCATTATTAGGTTATTAGCATTCTTACTAATCAGCGTGGCGCGATAACATGACCTCACGCTTGTCGTAGCTCTATCTGGGCCAATCAGCGTCATCATTATCATCAGCCTGACTACGCCCACTGCATGGCAAAGCCTCTCCCATGTCTCTCCAATTAACCCTGTCCTTCGCCAGTTGCGGCCACCGTATTGCGTAAACTTTTTAATCTCATATCCGCCCACCTAACTTTCTGCCACCCCCTGCAACGCTTGCCTTCTCTTGCAATCCACTCCGTTGCCCTTAAGGACCAGCGGTTATCTTGCCTTCGCATTACATGCCCTGCCCAAGCCCACTTCTTCCTCTTGATTTCGACTAGGATGTCTTTAACCCGCGTATGTTCCCTCACCCACTCCACCCGCTCCCGATCTCTTAACGTTACACCTATAATTTTTCTTCCCATAGCTCGCTGCGTTGTCCTTAACTTAAGCTGAACCCTCTTTGTTAGCCTCCACGTTTCTGCCCAATGGGTGAATACCGGTAGGATACAGCTGTTGTATACTTTTCTCTTGAGGGATATTGGTAAACTGCCATTCATGATCTGAGAGACCCTGCCATATGCGCTCCACCCCATTCTTATCCTTCTAGTTATTTCCTTCTCATGATCCGGATCAAATGTCACAACCTGCCCTAAATAAACATATTCTCTTACTACTTCCAGCACCTCGCCGCCACAGTTAATACGTCAGGCGTGACGCTACTTCATCCTGACCAATCAACGTGGTGCATTGAACCTGGTGTGTTACGCCGACGACACCGGCGTCATGTAGCCGGGAAATGTGCTCTTAACAGCTGTCGCTGTATAAGTAGTGGCCTCTCTCTTTCTTTTGGGTGCGCTGTTGAGTTCCTGTTTCTCACTGCGGTTGTGAGAATAGTTCCACCAGCAGGAGGTGGCCTTCACTACATAAAAAAACTCACCGGGAAGCACACTTACAGGAAGCGGAACTAGTGCAACACGCCTATCGCTGTTTTTTTTTTTTTATGTCTGCATGTGTAAAGGTTTCCATGACGCTTATGATGTCACCCATCCCACAACTTGTTCGCAGGGCAGTGAAATCTAGGAGCACGAGGCAAGGAAGCAACCATGCCGTATTCGTGTAATTGCTTGTACTCCAGCGTGAAGAATCGCGTATCGTCACAAGCGAAATTGCAGAACTATATGCAAACTTGCCGAAGCTGGGAGGCAATGGAAGTTTAACTCGGAAGCAAAACTTTTCATGTGCAGGGACTATATAAAACGACATGGACTTTAAGATTTTGTTGCGTTGTGTATTTCTCTAGAAGCATAGCGATATGTTCATGTTGATTTGGGTATGCAGTATTATTTATGACACGGTAGCGTTGAATTACTGGTGTATGGATCGTGTCGTCGACTCAGCCGGCTTTTATGTCATGAGAGGCAGATATTAGATACTGCAAGTAACAATGCTGCCCTAATATGCGTTTCGCTAGCATTACTCATTGCGTTTATCAGTGTTCATGTGCTGTGTTGCGATTCATCTTCCCAGGGCGGCGTCATAGACAGTGTAATTGTCCTGTTTCCTATGATATTTCCAGAGCCATTGAAAGCTGTTCCTTGACGATGGAAGAATGAAGTGAAATAGAAGCTAGTTGGGAATCTCAGCGTTAGTTTACTTGTCCAACTCCTGCTGAACGCCCTGAAGTCCAGTTTTTTTTTTTTTTTTTTCACGTCGCGAGCGCACAGAGTGTCATTGTTTCGTACTACCTCCATCCGAGTCAAGATGGAATTAGAAAACGTGCTTGTCCTGCAGATGGGTTGTCCGTTATCAGCAATTGACAAAACTCAGAGGCGCGCATTTAGCTGTGCCTAACAATCATCCCAACGTTGTCAATCGCTTGTGTTAGCCGAAACGAAACACAATACACTTTTTCCGCCAGATTTCGTGTCAAAAAGAGCTAAATTTCGTTTGTTAATTAATTGCTTACCTTTGTTACCTTTGTTAATTCTTTTACCTCGCGCTTACTACTTATGCTTACTTCTTTTACTGAACTGTATAAGCAGGAATATGATGATTTCATGATGAATTTTTGTTTTTGTTCTCTTTCCATCATTTACCGCTCCCTTCTGAAATGCCTTTGGCCCTGAGCGTATCAGTAATAAATATATAAATAAATAATGTGCTGCTGGCTAGATCGACTTATTGATGGCTACGCATAATTACACCTCACCGGCACGCCAATTATTTTTTTTTTCGCATCGCCAAGGAATGATATCGCCTCTCAAAGCAGAAGGGTGTTCGGAGTGAAGGAAGATGTTTCCTTTCTTTAACATTGTAACACCACTGCTGCAGCGCCTCCGGGTAAGGCGGAGAAATCCTCAAATAATAATTAAAAAATACACAAGATAAAGGCGGCTGCGTTTTTTCCGATGTAAGATAAGAGGATGTTGGCATCCTCTTCTGGGCCCAGTTAGCTTTTTTCCCTGGTTATGTAATGAATGTGCCGCGCCAGGGAAAGAATGTACAGCGTGACCGCAACTCTGAAAGAAAAAAGAAGCAGTCCCTTCCACAGTCCTTCCGCATTAATGAAGTCTTCGTGTCGTCCGTGGCCGTTCGTGGCACTGACCTCACACAGCGACCGCTGCTACACTGAGCCGTCCCTGTGAAGCATCTGTCGCGTCGACAGCACCCGCAGACTCTTCCTTCGATGCGACGGGGGACACTCCGATAGTGCGTGGCACAGCCGAGCAAGCCTTTCGCTCCGGCTGTCCGAAAAGATTAAGCGAGGCACGGTGTAAATTCCAAGCCAAGCGTTGCGTCCGACCGACAACCACTCGACCTTGACCCTGCTGGAGACCAGCCGACCGACCGGCTATAAGGCGTCCACATTTATTCCCCGTTCGGAACTTCAGTCCTTTCTGGAAATGGAAAGGCATCCTGGCGTCAGACTGGCGGGCTCAAACTGGAACGTGGAACACAAACTTTAAAAAATCAAAAACAAAGAAAGAGAGAAAGTTGCAAAACTGATCTCGTTCTCTCGACCTGCATGAATTTCGGACCCCCTCCGCGGGGAGGCGCTGCGAGCGTTTGTTTACCGCGGGTCCTGTTTATCGGGCCTCATCGACAAAACAACGTAATTTGTCACTAGTGAGCGAGTGGTCCCTCCATCGGCTGCCTTCGTGAGTATAGGGTTCACCGGCGTTCTCCGACGCTAATCTGAGGCATTTATTCAGCTCCTGGGCTATCTGGCCGAAGATACTGATAGGCTTAGCTTCTTTTTTTTTAGCCGCTGTTTTGTTGTTGATCATATCAACTGCCGTATGCGGCGCTCTGGTTCGCCTTTTTTTCACATTATGAAGCTTTAGAGAATCGTTGCGTTCCTGGACGCATTGGGCGTGGCGTCATCCGGTTTTCAGGATCTCCTGGAATACAGCAAACGTTGCCGCTCGGACGCAGCCGTTCTAGTTATCGCAACGAATACAGAAGCTACGTACGGTTGACAGGGAGCCCCTCGTTAGGAATAGTGCAACTTAACCTACTCGTCTAGCTATAGTAACCTCTCTGGGTCAGGCTAAATGTATGCACAACTAACACACATGATACGGGAATATAAGTCATCGACCCTTTAAGCGTCGTAGTCCTTTATGAACTGCTCGTTTGCGCCGTAACATTTGTGCGAAAACTGAATAGTGACAAATTAAACGGGTCCAACTGAAACCACACATTCGTATGTGTTTAGCTATGTGCCTCTATACAAATGAAAGTAGATAAGCAGACGTCGTTTTTGACATACCAGGCGTAAGCGATGATCAATGGGCTGATGCCCTCTAGGAAAGAAGTTATACAGATATGTTGATTATACTATTTTGTTTTCGGTGTGTGAACGTCGCGAAGTTTAGTCGCTCATTCTGCAGGTCAAGGTTTGCTAAGCATTTGAGACTCTGAAGAGTCTTCGGCCGCTCACTGCGATCAGAACGACGTGCTTTAGCAGCGAAGAAACGAGTTGAATTATGAGTCATGAAGTTGTCGGTCTTGCAAAGATTGGTTTATTGGTTTATTGGGGTCTAACGACTCAAAGCGTCTCAGGCGATGAGGGACGCCGTAGTGAAGGGCTCTGGAAATTTCAACCACTTGGGGTTCTTTAACATGCACTGACATCGCGCAGTACAAGGGCCTCTAGAATTTCGTCGCCATCGAAATTCGACCACCGCGGCCGGGATCGAACCCGCGTCTTTCGGGCCAGCAGCCGAGTGCCGTAACCACTGAGCCACCGCGGCGGGTGTGTTTTTCAGAACTCACCTCATCATCATCATCATCATCATCATCATCATCATCGTCAGCCTGGCTACGCCCACTGCAGGGCAAAGGCCTCTCCCATGTCTCTCCAGTTAACCCTGTCCTTCGCCAGCTGCGACCACCGTATTCCCGCAAACTTCTTAATCTCATCTGTCTACCTAGCTTTCTGCCGACCCCTGCTACGTTTGCCTTCTCTTAGAATCCACTCCGTTACCCTTGGCGATTATTGGCTATCTTCCCTGTGCATCACATGCCCTGCCGAAGCCTATTTATTCTTCTTGACTTCGACTAGCATGTCATTAACCCGCGTTTGGTTCTTTGGCCAACTCTGCCCTCCTCCTGTCTCTTAATGTTGCACCTCTCATTATTCTTCCTACCATATACCCTAGTATTAATCTTGATTTCGTAGTATCGGAACTTTCGGGCAGCGCAGATAAAATATTCATTTATTTATTTATTCAGAATACCCAAGGGCCCAGCAAAGCATTACATAGGGGGGACTGATGCAAAAACAAACAAACAAACATGCACAAATTTTTTACAAAAGACCAGAAAAAGTAAGCAAAAATACACATGCAAACAGGGCAAGAAAAATTCAAAATAATTCCATAGAATGCAAGTACAAGCGATACCAAAATGAGTACTGGGAAACACACAAAAAAAAAACAACAGCTAAATTTAGGAACTATTATTGGTGGAAAGAAATGTTAGTAAAGTAGACTGAAAAAAAAAGCAGCAAGTTTGGCATTGGCACTATGCTAGATGGCAAGGAATTCCACTCATTTATCGCCAGAACAAGAGGTGAGTTTTGGTATTGTTTTGTGCGCGCGAACACTGGGCAGAGTTTATGAGCATGATCTAAGCGAGATGAAAAATGGGGGGCAGGTGTGATATTAACTCGAGAAAATGGGAGGTCACCGTGATACAAAGTATAATATCGGGAAACATTTTTTCGTTTTTCTTTTTATGACGCTGTCGTGGCTCGGATCAACGGTAAGACCCGGAAAACATCTCTTTTTTCCGAAAAATGGCGAAGCTTGAGACAAGAAAAGAAGTCCAAACAGCCTCAAGGGAATAAATGACATTTTCTATAACTTTTCTCCTCGTTGCACCCATTCTATACAGATAGACGTAAATACATCTCCTACACAGTAATCCTTCATATGACTCATCTTTTAATACCGCTTTATCTGTATATTTTTAAACGTCACGTAAAAGCGGATATACTTTGCCTACCACTTGCAGGTTGTGCACACCCTATGTCGAGGTGAAAGCATTGACCAAATTATGCTTGGAGAACGAGCCTTCACCGCTTCCAACTGCGCCGAACAAGTAGTACGCGTTCCTCTACCTGCTGCTTTCCCACATCCTCAATTACATTTCTGACTCGATGACTGTTTTGCAATCAGGAACCTAGGATTGGATGCGAAGGCTAATCACTCCCGTGTCTCCACAGCTCGACTGTCTAGATTTTATTTTTATTAACTCTTAAAAGACGGCGTCGTTTTCGATTTCGAAGTATCCACACGCCGACGAGGGGGTGTTTCCTTTGAAACCGCGCGAGGCGCGCACGCTAATCGGGATCCCGTGTTTTCCTCCATGGTTATATCCCGCGCACTCTCCCTTCCACATCCTCTCTCCTTCGGCCACGTCACCACTCCGGCTGACGACGACACACTCGTCTCGTCGCGACCCACGAGCGAATCTATTCAATTCAATAGAAGCTTACAGACACGCACTCGCACGCAGGCGCGATTTGAATATTTCCCCTAAGCGCGGCAACCGCCGACGAGCACTGGGTGAAGGCTACGGCAAGGCATCTCGTTTCTTCGAGTATATCTCTTGTCGTCGCCGGTTTGGTTTGTACTGACGTTTTTTTATTCTTTGTTTTTGCCTTCTTTTTTGTTTATGTTTATATTCCACCTTTCTTTTTGTGTGCGCTTACAGTCCTCACGTTTTCCCGGTTTTCTTGTCACTGCCACGAGCCTTCCTCGGATACACGCCTTTCCGCTGCTTACTTTTTCTTTCTTCTTTTTTTCTTCCGTCACTCCAGGCAGTCGCTTCGTGGTTATGAGTCGCCTAGCTAGGATAAGTGCTGCGCCGTTGGTGAGGCATGGCCGATGCTACCTCCCCCCTCCCCCTCCCTCGCGTCTGTCGTACATGCATCAAGCCATCTTTCGCAGTCTGGCCACTACCGTACAAACGCCAATACAAGCCGCCCTTCACCCAAACTGTCGAAGTCTTTGCAATCTCGAGGAAATAGCAACAATTTCTCGGAAACAATAACGTAACCTGCATTGTATATAACTGCAATAACTAATTTACAATAGGTGCCTCCATTACAATTGCTGCACATTACTTTATCATTCTCTTCCAAATATGATGGGCTTTCATTGACGCTGATATACAGTGTGCTTCACCTAAGACTTTAAACATTTTTTAAAATAGGATTCTCGAAGTAGAAAAGCGCTTTTTTCGGCATAGCATTGTCAGCGGTGTAGCTCATCACAATACAGTTAAGACGGACTAACTAGCAGGCTGGCTAACGAATATTGAATAATCAACTTTTTAACTATTACTGTCAGGCTCTTTAATTATTGAAAGGCGTGTAGACCACCGTTAGTAACATCTATATCAGCTTTTAGAATTTCGAAAGCGCCGTTACCCTCGGCACTGTGGCCCAACCATTTTTGACTATTTCTACGAGTTTCGGGCACTGGAGAGGTTGCTTTGCCTGCAAACTTCTCGAAAGCGCAGGCATTTTGTCGCGACTCAGCCAAAATTTATTCGACCACAGCGCCGAGCGTAACCGCGTTTTGACTGATATGGATGTTACATTCGGTGGGCTGCACACCTGTCAGTAATTAAAAATCCTAACGGCAATAGTTAAAAAGTTAACTATTCAATATTAATTAACCATCGTGGAAGTCAGCAAGTGTTAGCAGTATTCTGAAGCACTATACCGCTGACAGTGCTATGCCGCAAAAAGTGCTCTTCTAACTCAGAAAGCCTATCTTTAAAAATTGTGCAAAGCTCTAGGTGAAACACCCTGTATACGTTAAGCTGACACACACATGTCATATGTGTGCATTCGAGTGTTCACTGCGTTGGCACCTTTTTTTTATTTCCTTATCCTCTGAAAGGTTAGGCTGATTGTTCTCAACAACACTTCTCAGTCCCTCACTCAGACATTCGACCAATATTAGCACAAAAACGCCTCTCGCTGGGTCCCTATAAGAGAGGCGAGCAAACTTCAGCAGCATGAATGCATTACCACAGCGTTTCTGTTCTTCAGGATGTGAACGTGCTCCAATCAGCATCGCAAGTGTGACGTCAGAGCTGTGTCTCGTCCTTCTTCTTCCTTCTTTGCCTGCGTGCCGTTGCGCTGGAAACTGTGAACCTAAATCAATACCGATTTCTTTTTCTTTCTTTTTTTTTTTGCAGAAATTAGCATCTCTGCTGTCGCAACTTTTCGAATTACACACTGCAAGCATTTATAATAGAAGAGAGGAGAAAAATATACTTCTCAAAGCACGGACTTGCCGCAAGTGTACGGAGAGGGCCTCTGTCTGCTCACAAACGCTTTAACAAGAAGATTTGCCTCGTCGAAATGATCAACGGAGTGCGAGGCTTCCCGTCATGCCACGCCAGCTTTTCCAGAGATTCAGCAACTAGCGCCATCTGTGGACAGCCACTAGCGAGCATCGCATAACTCAATGGGGATATATTATACTTGTATTTTGAGATAACTATGTAGTCCCGAGAAATTATGTGCGATAATTACGGCCAACTTCTCCTTTTCGCTGCTGAATCTGACGTATAAAATGTCTCCTTCTCTCTTATAACTATTTCTGACGGCCACAGAAAGTCAATGGTATGTACCGAACATCCGAAATTACCCGCGGTGAATTTGAGTGCATTTTAGATCCAGTGACCCTAGTGAATTTTAGAGTACAGTGATTCTAGTGAATTTTAGTGTATTTCAGCTTTCAGCGCCGCGCGATAGGTGGTGGCAGTCATGCAAACTAGAAGCGTCTGTCCAGATTTTCTGGGCTCCTCTTTGCTCAATGCAAGCATAGCAGTGCTAGTTAAGCCGGCATTACTCTTTCGTCTGCTCACGAATTTTTTCCCGTATACCCTGAAGACGTTTTTCAAAAAAAAATTATTGGTATTTTTATGTCCTGTTAAGCGGACAGAGAATAGCCTAGAATGCGAGTAGCTTGTCTTCTGCGTCACAGTATACAGGGCGTTTGTAAAAACAGATACAATGCAGAATCTTCTGCAGTGTACTTGGGCGGGGGTAGAATGAGAGGAAGGCAGTGATGTCAGGCCGCTGGTTATATTCGGATGCATGCGGTATATACTGCGCCGCCGCATAGAAGTATAATGCACACAAACGCGATGTTCGGCCGATACGCTGCCGCCCGTGCTAATTCGGCCGCTTCGGCGACGTCAGGAGGTGAAAGCGAACGCCGAGCCGCTATGGAGGGAAGGGGTATTGTGCACTCACGTACGCGCTTCCGACAGAGAAGAAGGGATATGCCTCGCTACGCGCGGCTTCATTCAGCCATATGAGGCCTGCCCTTAATGGGTCATGGCAAAGGCATATGTATATGCGCGCGCGTACTGCCTTCCAGAGATGCGTTTTTGATTCGGTCGACGGAGAAGAAGGGATTCCCGTTCTCTGCGTTTCCTCGCTCGCACCTCTTCCACGGAATCTTATTCCATTCCCTTCACTTTCCGAATCGCTGCTACGCCGTCCTTTGGTATCCGGCATTCTTGTATGTATTCACGCCTTCTGACTGCACAATTCTGCTCGAATCACGAGCAGCTAAGCCTCGTTATAACAAAGCGGTATAACTAAATTATTAATTCAGGAAATTAAAAAATAATTTTCTTGCAGGTTACCCCAGAGACGCAAGTATTTCGTGAAGTGAAAATTGGAGGAGACGCTTACGTTCCGCCTTAAGTGTATGTCGCGATAGCACAGTGCATTAATTCCCATATATGCAGAAGGTTATTCTCTACTTTACATTCACAGATTCCTAGCTAGGAGTCCTCATACCACGCCTTGTGCAATGGTGCAGCGGTTAAGCGATACGCCACTGCCCTGCGATGGCAGGTGCTCCCAGAGGTGGTCCTTGTGTAGCCCAAGTTGCTCTTCCCGAGCGGCCAATCATTAATTTAACTGCCACCTGCCACGGTGGGCAGTTTTCTCACTATCCGTGGGCAGGCTGCGGCAAGGTCACGTGACCTAGGGTGCCCACCTGCCTCCTACGCTGCCCTCTGGGGACACATCTGTCAGAACCATGCCCATGATTCTTCGCTCACGACGCCGACAACGTCGACGCCAGATTTTCCGCGTAACGGCTCCTATAACGCTATCGCGTTAAAAAATGTTACCACACAGCTTGTTACTTGATCCGAGAAAGAATTACACCTGAGGCCAGGCAACCTTCGCTAACAAAGCCCACCACAAGCGCTCTACAAATGCACCACATCATTTTCCTCCAAAGCCAAGTCATGTCGTTCCAAAGTTTAGTGCTGAAGCGAGTGGTCCAGCAAGGCCCAGCGTGGTTGCAGCCATAGAGTTTCTTACTATTACCTAGAGGGAAAGCTGGCGACCCTTCTATGGGAGTTTGCATGGAGGCCCCTCGAGACCACTTCAGCCACCATGGGCGCTCAAAGCATCATGGGGCGGTGAGCTACTTGTTGCGGAACTGCAACTTTTGGCCAAAAAATAATAGAAAAATAAAGCTGTTTGATAGCTACAAACGTCCTAACATTCAATATCTTGTCTAATGATTGCAACAAACGAGCAGAAAAGCATTTAAGTGCAAAGTTTGCCCAAAATAAGACATGACTAGCTTTCCTATTGGCCAAGTGATGAACACTAAAAAAACTAATATTTCCTAATTAACAGGCGCACTTTTAAAAGTAAATATGTTTTCAAAAACGTTGTTGTTGCTTAAATACTATAAGAGGTTTTTTAATGGCATTTCGGAAGAGTAAAACCTTTTATTGGCGTCGTGTGTCGTCGCGTCTTTACTACTATGGCTTTTGCACACTGCGTTCGCGCGAAAGTCGTCTGCGCACACACGAACTACGTTTTCGGAATGAAACGCCTTAGTACTGCCACTCTGTGTTCCCGAAAAACTACGACTGTGCCGCAACAAGTAGCTCACCGCCCCATGATGCTTTGAGCGTCCATGTTGGCTGAAGTGCAGCGCCGCCAGCTTTCCCTCTAGGTAGTAGTAAGAAACTCTATGGGTTGCAGCAGCATGTTTGCCGCATGCGTGGTAACGTAGAGCAGCCATGGGAGACTTTATCCAAAACCTCTCAATTCAGCGGCAATGAGGATGTTTCGAATGCTGAATTACAACAGAATACATCCCATCACGACAGCATACAGGGAAGGTAGCAGCGCGAGTTAATAGAGGAAGCCTTGAATCTCACTTTTCAGAGGACAAGTACACCTGCACCACGGTAGACCAATACGAGGACGCACTGATATACACCGGAGAAGAAATGAGGAGCCGGATTCGAAATTCACTAAATGGGAGGCTCAGTGGTAAGGCGCTCGTCTACCGAGCCGGAGTACCCGGGTTCCCGACCCGACCGCGGCGGCCGCGTTTCGATGGAGGCGAAACGCAAGAGGCGCCCGTGTGCTGTGCGATGTCAGTGCACGTTAAAGATCCCCAGGCGGTCGAAATTATTACGGAGACCTCCACTACGGCACCTCTTTCTCTCTTTCTTCTTTCACTCCCACCTTCCTCCCTTCCCTTACGGCGCGGTTCAGGTGTCCGCCGAGATATGTGAGACAGTTACTGCGCCATTTCCTTTCCTCAAAAACCAATTTACAATTTACAATTTTTAGGTGAAAGCCGCGCTAGTCAATATAAAGAGAGGCACGGCACCGGGAGATGACCGCATAACGGTCAGTTTGCTGGCAAACCTCAACAAAAAGCGGTCAAGGACCTAGCAGACTTTCTTAATGGGATATGGGAAGGGGAACAAATACCGGAAGACTGGAAGACATTAATAGTGGCTTTCATACCCAAACCGGGTAAGAAAATCAATACGGACAATTTAAGACCCATTTCCCGTATACGTCGTGCGCGGGCAAGCTTATGGAAACGATCGTCAGGAAAAGACTGCCTGAGTGCGTAAAGGACCAGTAGCTTTTCTCTGCAACTGTGTTCGGCTTCCGGGCACACTTCTCAGCACGAGACTTTTATAGCTTTTATAGCTGCTTTTATAGCTTAAAAGGCAAGTCATAGGCCCCGGTTACGGCAGTCAACGGTACAGAGCAATCTTAGCTTTGGATTTGAAGAGGGCAGGCACTTTGACAACGTCAAACATAGTAAAATACTAGAGAATCTAAACACCACAAACTGCGGAAAGCGGACTTACCAGTACGTCAAGGACTTTCTCAGGGACAGAAAAGCATACGCCAGGATAGACGGCAGTAAATTCAGGCCCATAGAGATGGGAACGCGAGGCACGCCTTGAGGGGCGGTAATGTCGCCTATGTTCTTCAACACAGCCATGATGGGCCTCCCCGGGAGGCTCAATGCGATAGATGGCGTGAGACACGCCTTCTACGCGGACGATATCACTCTGTGGTCGCCGAGTGGCAGTGTTGGACAGATAGAGGACGCCCTACAGTACGCAGCCACAGCGGTACATACTAAGTATGTCGAAGGTTGTGGCCCTAGGAGCGCACCCACGAAATCAGAGCTCCTTCACTTTACGGGGGACAAAAAATCGCCAAGCAAAATTCAAATATACTTAGGTGGAACTCAGGCCTCGGAGCTAGAAAACATCCGCGTGTTAGGGCTACGAATCAACAACAAAGGTAACAACGCCACAGCGATTAACAAACTGAAGTCCACGTGCGAACAAATCAGCAGGATGATTAGTAGGGTGTCTGGAAAGCACGGTGTACTCCAGGAAAAAGGGACGTTACGCCTGGTGCAGGTTTTCATCATTAGCAGAATATCATATGCAGTGCCCTACCTCAAACTACGGCAGAGCGACAAGAAATTAGACGTAATAGTCAGAGCAGCCATCAAGAAGGCTCTTGGACTCCCCTCCAACACGTCCTCTGATCGCCTTCTCCACCTAGGAACGCATAACACGCTTGAAGAGCTACTCGTAGCTCACCAAACAAGCCAAACCACGCGGCTATCAACCACCACAGTGGGTATAGACAAGTTCTTAGGAATCTGCATATAGCCTCCCACAACAGAACACAGAGGGGACATTCCCAAGGACTGGAGAAATAAACTACTAGTAACATCAATACCAAAAAAACGCATCCCGAACACAGTCAAGGTAGGAGAGAAGCCAGCAAGAGCTATACAGAAGCACTATGGCAGCAAAAATGGTACGAACTACGTAGACGCGGCGGGCCCTACGCAAGAGGGCATCTGCACCCTCGCTGTCATACACGAGGTAAAGCAGGTGGATGGACTCTCCATGAAAACTAGTGAAGTCACGTTAGCGAAGCCACTCACTTCGACGCCACGCACATAACTTCTGATTGTTGTTGTTGTTGTTGTTGTGACTGAGAGAAGGATGAAAAGGAAATTGCACGGGCCTGCTACTGGCTCGAGCCAAGCCACCACCGCTGCCACGTGCAGATAGAGGAGAGTTAAAAGAGCAGAGGAAAGAGAAAAAGGAAAGAAAAGACGCGCGTCGCAGCAACAACTGCGTCCGCCGGAGCGGACGCTGCTCAAAAAACAACACGCCTGTCCACATTATATAAGGGGAGGAATGTTGTTGTTGTGACTGAGAGAAGGATGAAAAGGAAATTTCACGGGCCTGCCTACTGGCTCGAGCCAAGCCACCACCGCTGCCACGTGCAGATAGAGGAGAGTTTAAAGATCACAGGAAAGAGAAAAAGGAAAGAAAAGACGCGCGCCGCAGCAACAACTGCGTCCGCCGGAGCGGACGCTGTGAAAAAACATAAGCGGCCGAAGCCGCGCTCGCCGAAGCGAGGACAGATGCGCGGCCAGGGGAATAGCGCCGCTTGCCAGCAGAATTTTAGCGAACGCGCAACATAGCTCAGTGCAGAGAACAAAACAATTGGCATGGGTGCCCGGACACCAGGGAATAGAAGGGAACGAGGTTGCGCACACAGCCGCCCCAGCGTCTTCCCCCAGAAGTACAAGGCTGCCGTAGTACACCGGGGAATGAATGTCGATGGGCTATCTTCTCGGGGCCCAAATTCAACACGAGCGGAGCAAGCTGCAATAGCTCTCGCTGCCGCCAATCCAAAATCGAGAACGGTTATCACAGACTCTCGCCGGGTCTGTGAACATTATCTTTGCAGGGGAAATATAACCTCTTGCCTCCCAAATTCTAAGAAGCGCTCCCGCCGATCCAACTCGCACAAACGAGATCTGGGCTCCTGGCCGCCAGGGTCTACGAGGCAATGAGGCCGCCGATGCGGCAGCCCGAGCGCTCACACACCGGGCTCCTCATCCTAGCTCTCCTGGCTCAGAAGCTCATAAACCGCTTCTGCGGTTCCGAGAAGTCCTAATTCATTACTGGGATAGCCACCGCCCCTACTCGGCACCTGCCAAGTGGCTGAGTAAGGCGGAGGAACGAACTCTGCGGCGCCTCCAGACAGGAACTCTTCTCTGTCCTGCCATAGCAAAGCACTTTGATCCGAACACAGATGGGCGCGCTGCCCGCACTGTGGAGAGATCTGCGATATCTTTCACATGGTGTGGGCATGTACTCAGAATCCTCACCTTCCCCCTTCCCCCATCCCCACCCGAGAGGCATGGGAGACTGCCCTCCTCAACTGCTCTACACTGGAGTCCCAAAGGGCTCTAGTAAAGCGGGCGCGAGACGGGGCCTCGTTGTGCGGTGTCCCGGACTAAGGATACCGACCATGAAGCGGGGTTTTCTGACCTTCAAACCCTATTTGAGTATTAAAGTTTTTCACCACCACCACCCCCAGGAGTTCCACTGAATTCCCAGACTCTGTCGGTACTCCTGTACCGAATCCGCTGACCACATATGCGGACATTGTAGCATATCTTCGCATCAGTAGCCAGACGTTCCCAGAGCCCGCCAATAGCCTGGATTGAACTGAGGAACGACACCTCACAAGGCTGCAAACGGGGTCATTTCAAGCCCCGCGATTCTAAAACACATAGGTCCGACTTTTTCGCGGCACTGTAAGTTTTGGGAGATGTCGCCAGACGCATATCATATGGTATGGGCCTGCCAGGCAAATCCGTGAATAAAGAGAATAAATCAGCCAACGAGAGATGGCTGGGAGGCGACCCTGTCCGACTGCTTGGACCTGGAGTCCCAGAGGGCTCTGGTTCAGAGAGCGCGGGCAGTGGCTACCGCCAATGGTGTCCCGGAACAAGGACTACCACCCAGGCAAAAGAGGGTTGAAACCCTCCACTCTCGCCTAAAACCCACCCCAGTCCAACCAATAAAGTTTTGCCACCACCACCAGTTTTGCTGATTACTCCCGGCTTTTTCTTCTAACGCTCCCACATTTCTTTCCCCTCTGACTGTTGTTGTGTGTTGTTGTGACTGAGAGAAGGATGAAAAGGAAATTGCATGGACCTGCCTACTGGCTCAAGCCGAGCCACCACCGCTGTGCAGATAGAGGAGAATCAAAAGATCAAGAAAAAGGAAAGAAAAGACGCGCGTCGCAGCAACAACTGCGTCCACCGGAACGGTCGCTGCTCAAAAAACAGATAAGCGGCCGAAGCCGCGCTCGCCGGCTGTCCACTCCCTAGCCTTTTATTTCCGCTAGCCGGGGTAGCGTAAAAAAAAATCTGATGGGTGGTTTGGGTGTCCACCAAGATAAGTCAGACTTTTACTGCTTCATTTCCTTTCCTCAAAAAAAAAAAACAATTATTCATGGACTCCCTGGCAGCGCTGCAACACGCTGCGCGTTCCGCTATTAAAGGCGAAGCTTAAGCGTCCTGTTGTGTTGTTGTGACTGAGAGAAGGATGAAAAGGAAATTGCACGGGCCTGCCTACTGGCTCGAGCCAAGCCACCACCGCTGCCACGTGCAGATAGAGGAGCATTAAAAGATCAGAGGAAAGAGAAAAAGGAAAGAAAAAGACGCGCGTCGCAGCAACAACTGCGTCCGCCGGAGCGGACGCGGCTCAAAAAACAGATAAGCGGCCGAAGCCGCGCTCGCCTTAAGCGTCCTCCAAAATTTTTCATTTTTATTCCATGAGCACGGCGTCTCAATAAGCATCGTAGGCTACAACTTCATCGCTGTCTGTGATTTTTCTTTTTTTCACAGAAACCATACTGTCATACTCCTCGAAGAAGAAAAAAAAAGGCCGCCGCCACCATCTGGAAGACGTTGATGTAACGATCTTTAGCTTTTTGGTTCACTAGAATTGATATGCATCAGATTAAAAGGAGGTACACCAACAGAGATACGAATTTGTACGTTTATTTCCCCATGTGATAAACACACTATGGTGGCTAGAAGGGGTAGGTGACGCGACCGGGAGGCGAGCGCCGCGCTTTCATTTCATGCCATGCGTAGGTGGCGCTGCTGTCTGTAGTGCGATGCGGCGAGCGCGCTGCGCGCAGGAAAGGCTGGCTGCGCCGGGTTCGCCGCGCGTGCAGAAAGCTGGATTTTTTTTTTGCGTTCACGCTGGATGCACCCGCGCAGATTAGTCTGAAACTGAGGTGAAGACTTTACAGCCTACAGTGATCATCAGTCTGCGTACGCTTTTAGCTCGTGAAAGCGCTCACTATAGAGAGTAATCTTGCGAGTCTCACACGATCTCGCAACTCTCAACGAAAGGAGCGCCACAGAAATAAGCAGTCATGTACCTGCGCAAACAAACCAGCATGTGAATATGACTTTTATTACACACTACGTTCAGGAACTTATCACGGAGGCATACTGCACAAATGTGAAACTATAAAAGTGACTCGATCGTTAAAAAATAGAAAGCTTAGAGGGTAAGGAACATCATGTATCACATAGACTGCACGTAACAGAAAAAATAGAGTGACTCGTTGAAAAATAGCTTAAACCATCGTCAGGAACATCATGTATCACAGAAACATACTGCACATGTACCTTATGACTGAAACTGTAAAAGTCGCTAATTAAAAAGTGGAAAGCTTAGAAGGCACACTTCAGAGCACTCGTCGAAGTTTTAACATCTTCATTCGCTCCCGCGTTTCGTCCCGTTTTGCGTTCTGAGATTTCACGTAGAAATGAAGCCTTGTGAGCACATAGAACTTGATGATTCTATTTGTGAGTGCCGTTTTGTGTTCTGGGCAGCCTACAAGATTCAACTTTGTAAGCTGGAGAAAAGATACCAAGTCCATTAGGCTGTCGCTTCTTACTTGCTTCACACTGAAGCAGTGGTCTTCTCTCGGTGCTTGGAGTTGGCTTCGAACTCTCCTTTTTTTCCAAAGCCTTTGCATGGAATAAGGGAGTCTACCTCTAGAAGAAGATCTTCAATCATTTAAGAATCGGTAATCTCGACGCTTCTGACTTGGGTTGCTTGCACGAACACCGTCGCTTGAATCGCGCTGCTGTCCGGCATCACGAGGACTACCTTTTCAAAGTAGAGATTGTGGTCTTACGCACACACAGTGAAAGCCGTGACGTTATCAGAACCAGCGATCTGGTGTCTGGACCAATACACGCTTGGTAGCTCGCATCTTTGAACGCAAAATTCAGATGCAAGAGCCTGCTGATCTGAAACACTCCCTTCATGATTTGCGGTCTCTACGCCTTGGGAAGAGGCACCCATTTCGCAACGTTGGAGCTTCGAGGGGAGGCCGCATGCCGATGTTTTCGATTGCCTCTTCTGAGGGGCTTTCTTGGAAAGGTACGACGGAGCATTTGGGTAAATCGTTGGAACCGCGTCGCTTGTAAGCACGGGTCGATCACGGGGAATCTTGACTGTTGCTCCGTTGATCACGTGCGTGAAGTGCCGGACTGTTCATCAAAGTGAAGTTCACAGAGGGCTGAGTTCTCGTCGAGAGCTTTGTCAGCCCGGGGCACGGCTCGTCGCCATGCTTCAAAGCGTTCGGGGTCCTTTGGCACAGAAAACAAAGTGCCACGCTCACCCGACTTCCTTGACGATACGTAGCCAGACGTACAGTTGGGCGCAAATCAGTGCGTTTGTCTCGCTTTCTTTGCACGATGATCCATTTGCTGATCCAGGACACGGACCTGACGCATGCATTCCAACAAGTACCCCTTCACAGAAGAAACACAGCGAAAAACACGTGGGAGCGCCGTCGAGACGAGCAGACGACAACCGCACGTGCGCACGCATGAGCAGGGAGCGGGGAGCGCGGGAGGCATCGAAGTGCTGACCGCAGCGCCGCTGCGGCCACCGCGGTAGCGGCATGAATTGACGGCGCGCCTTTTCGCCGCGAACGCGCCGGCGTTGACGCCACCTACCCCTTCTAGCCACCATAAACACACGCACAAACATGCCGCCATTTCGTCCCCTGACGTCATACTCGTTTAGTTCCACTAGTTCCACCATGAGTTCCACCCACCCGTATCCACCATATTGGACCGTGACGTCATCATTGGTACGCGGCTGGTTGTTTCTAGAGTGCTAATGTAGATGGCGATACAAGTCTGAACGCAATATGTGCTGTTTTCTATTTGCTGCCACAGATGGCGCTGTGATATCAGGGTTGCAGCAGATCCCACGAAGTCTCGAAACGTGATGAGTAACAGGTAACGCTCTTAAAAGAAACTCTGTGATCACTGCGGCAACCCGCATTGGAGTAATGCGAAAGCAAAACGTCCACATACTATAGCGATGTCCGTGGCTATTCCAACGTGCATGTACTAATATCGTGGTCCATGGCTATTTTGACGTCCAAGTGTAATTTTAGCATGTAACTACTTACAACTCATGAAGCAAATTTTTCACGCAGAAAGATTTCATCACACACTATCTAACGCCATCAAACTTTTGCACTTTTATCTTTACTGGACGACACAATCATGCGGACAATTTTAATGACGCGAGATAGCCATCGATTGCTTTCACATTAAAACCTAGCAAGCGCCACCTGTTGCGGCGGCATCGAAATATAAATGCAAAACCGAATCACGCAGAGCTGGGCTGGTTTACGTATGTTTAAGAACAAATCACGCTGAGACGGGACGGAATGCATTCTCTGTTCCCTTTGTTCCTGTCGGTTTCTAGTTTCCTGCCACATGTTCCTAATGGTAGCTACAAAATACGAACCCTGTGGTTTAAGCTCCCACCGCAGCCGTGGCCTCGTGGTAGAGCACCCGCTTCGGCTTCGGGAGGTGGTGGGTTCGACTCCCGCCACCGGCCGGGTACCCACCGGTTTTCTCAAAATGGGTACAAGCTATGGCCCGGCCTGGTGCTCGGCTTCCTAGGGCTGCATTGCTTGGGAAAGGAGCCTGCGCCTTCAAATCCCGTCACTGTGGGCAAAGAGTCGTGCGGACATAGTTGACAAGATCGAAGCGAACGGACAGTCGTGTGGAAAAAGCGGAAGAGATGCAGGAAAGTTGTTATGGGAGCCTTTTCAGTAACGGGGTTCGAGGGTTGGTGTGCGCTCACAGCCAATCCCGCCCCTTCTACGTTTGGCTGATATGTCCGGACGGGTGGCATATCATGGGGCTCCTTTTTTTGTGTTCCTCTGTTGCGTTTGTGGAGTAGCAGGCCAGGGCCATGTTCAATTCAATTCATTTCAATTTTATTTAGAATCTCTTTTACAAAGAATACAAAACACTTTTTGGACCCATAGCCAACAGCTAGTTCGGGTCCAAGTACACAAAATATTGTCACGTAGCAGTTGGTACAGGTAGTACCGCGTCCAGACGGCAGAGGAACGCCAACACCGAGATGATGCCAGCGCACACCGAGACGGCCAGGATGGAACGTCGAGCTTCGTCTTCTTCAGCAGCGAACCGCGTGGCGCACGAGCTGCGTGGCGCACGAGCTGCGTGCCGAACAGCCGCCGAGCGGCTATTGTTGTAGACGCGGCATTACCCTCCCTCTCGGAAAGAGCATCGGCCCGATGCTTTAACAAGAAAATAGGGAGAAAGAAGCAAAAAAACAACAGAGTAACGCACAGCACTTAGTCACTGAATGTCTCGCGAAAAATAGGGCTTCATCCGCACTACATGAACAATCTCTGGTCTCTGCTGACGGCGAGTAGTCCGGGAAGCCCCATCAGGGAGGACTTCATAGGTTACGTCGCTTAGCTGACGGAGAACTCGGTAGGGGCCGAAATACTGCTTGAGCAGTTTTTCGGAAAGGCCACGGCGTCGAATGGGGGTCCATACCCACACTTTGTCGTCCGGGGCGAACGTCATCAGTCTGTGGCGGCGGTTGTAACGTCGGGCGTCACGGTCTTGTTGGTTCAGGATGCGCACTCTTGCAAGTTGTCGAGCTTCTTCTGCGCGAAGCGTGAACTCCTCGGCGCCAACGTCGGGGTCGCGGCCATCATGGGGCAGCATTGCTTCCAACATTGTCGACACTTCGCGGCCGTACAACAGACAGAAGGGCGTCCTCCGCGTGGTTTCCTGTTGAGCCGTGTTATACGCGAAAGTAATATATGGCAGGATATTGTCCCAAGATCGATGCTCAACGTCAACATACATGGACAGCATGTCGACGAGAGTTTTGTTGAGGCGCTCGGTCAGGCCATTCGTCTGGGGATGGTAGGCGGTTGTTTTCCTGTGAGTAGTGCCACTCAGCTGCATGAGGGATTCCAAGAGTTTGGCAGTGAAAGCGGTGCCTCTATCCGTGATAATTAGTGCTGGAGCGCCATGCCGGAGGACGATGCGTTCCACGAAAAATTTCGCAGCCTCGGCTGCTGTGCCGCGCTGGAGGGCCTTGGTTTCAGCGTAGCGCGTAAGGTAATCAGTAGCGACGATAATCCACCGGTTTCCCGAAGATGAAGTTGGAAAAGGGCCGAGAAGGTCCATGCCAACTTGCTCAAACGGGAGTCTGGGCACTTGCACGGGATGTAAAAGTCCAGCTGGCTTGACAGGGGGTGTTTTTCGTCGTTGACAATTACGGCACGTGCGCACATAGTGTCGTACAGTCGCCGCAAGCTTAGGCCAGTAATAGCTCTTTTTGATCCGAGCCAGAGTGCGGGCGTAGCCGAGGTGACCTGCGGTGGGCTCGTCGTGACACGCCTGCAAGATTTCTTCACGGAGATTCGCTGGAACGACGAGGAGGTAGTCGCTTCCGGTTGGAGAAAAGTTGGCTTTGTACAGCACGTTGTTGCGCAGACAAAAGGAGGACTGGGTTCTTGCGAAGGGCTGGGGAACCTCCTCGGTACGGGCTTCCAGGAAGTCGATGAGAGGTTTCAGCGCCGGGTCCTCACGTTGCTGACTGGAAATAGTCGCTGCGTCTACGGCTGCGATGAGAGGAAAGTCTGGTTCGTCGTCGTCGCGCGCAGCCTCGACTGGATATCTGGACAAGCAGTCGGCATCGTTGTGCTGGCGCCCTGATTTATAAACGATGGACATGTCAAACTCCTGAAGGCGTAAGCTCCAACGCGCAAGGCGGCCAGAGGGATCCCGTAAGTTCGTCAACCAGCAAAGAGAGTGGTGGTCGGTTACAACTTGAAAATGCCGGCCGTACAGGTAAGGTCGAAATTTTGTCACAGCCCATACCACGGCAAGGCATTCTTTTTCGGTCGTGGAATAATTAGATTCGGCACGAGACAGAGTGCGGCTGGCGTATGCTATTACGCGCTCAGCGCCGTCCTGCCACTGGACGAGTACAGCACCGATACCCACGTTGCTGGCATCTGTGTGGACGAGAGTCTCCGCACGAGAATCGAAATGACCAAGGACAGGCGTGGTTTGCAAGCGTCGCCGTAATTCATCAAATGCCTGCTGCTGCTGTTCTGTCCACGTGAATGGGACGTCCTCTCTTGTAAGATGCGTCAACGGTGCAGCAAGTCGGGAATAGTTGGCAATGAACCGCCGGTAATACGCGCAAAGTCCCAAAAAACGCCGGACCGTTTTCTTGTCCGAAGGAGTGGGAAAGTTGGCGACGGCAGCTGTTTTAGCAGGATCCGGCCGGACTCCACGATGGCTGACGACATGGCCCAGGAAAAGGAGCTCCTCATAACCAAAGTGGCATTTCTCGGGCTTCAACGTCAGGCCGGCAGATCGTATAGCCTGTAGCACGGTCAAGAGGCGCTGGAGGTGTTCTTCGAACGTTGGCGAAAATACAACAACATCGTCCAGGTAGACCAAGCACGTCTGCCATTTCAGGCCCGACAAAACAGCGTCCATCATTCTCTGAAATGTTGCTGGAGCTGAACACAAACCGAAAGGAAGGACCTTGAACTCATAAAGGCCATCCGGCGTCACGAACGCTGTCTTCTCGCGATCCCGCTCGTCAACTTCGATCTGCCAGTAACCACTTTTTAAGTCCAGCGAAGAAAAGTAGCGCGCGTGCCGCAACCGGTCAAGAGAGTCGTCAATGCGTGGTAACGGGTAGACGTCTTTCTTGGTAACCTGGTTAAGCTTCCGGTAGTCAACGCAAAATCGCAGACTACCATCCTTCTTCTTAACCAAAACCACAGGCGAAGCCCACGGGCTCCTCGACGGCTGAATAACACCATCCTGCAGCATCTCTTTGACTTGTTCAGCTATGGCTTCACGCTCCCGCAGTGAGACACGGTATGGGTTTTGCCGAATTGGTCGGGTACTGCAGTCCGTAATGATGCGGTGCTTAGCGAGAGGCGTCTGTTTGACTGCCGACGTAGACGAGAAACAGTCTTGGAACTGATGCAGTAGGCCGACTAGGCTCTCCCTATCGGCTGGGGTTAAGCCTGGGTTCACGTCGAGGATCAGCTGAGGTGTGCAAGAATTGGACGTTTCGCTCTGGAGGGCAAGGCAGTCGTTAATTTCGGCGATGCCCTCGAAGTATGCGACCGCAGTGCCCTTGGCGATGTGTTGCCGTTCGGTCCCGAAATTCGTTAGAAGGACATCTGCTAGGCCGTTCCGTAGCGTGACGATACCTCTGGCGATGCAGACCCCATGGGAGAGCACAAGCGCAGTGTTCTGTTCTGCTACGCCGTCAGCACTGCACAGGTCGTCACAAATGACGGTAACGAGGGCACAGGATCGCGGAGGGACGGTCACATCGGCGTCGATTATGCGCAGGGCCACTCTGCGTGGTTCGGTGTCGGCTGGAATCGTTCCAGGGGTCGAAAATGTTACCAGACGATCAGGAAGGTTTATGATAGCACCATGCTCACGCAAGAAGTCCATTCCGAGAATCAGGTCTTTGCAGCAGTGCGGCAGAACAACAAAAGTGCCAACAAAAGCAGAATTGGCAATGGTGACTCGAGCAGTGCATCTTCCGACAGGCGTCATGAGGTGACCGCCAGCAGTACGAATTTGAGGTCCATCCCAGGCTGTCTTTACCTTGCTGAGGCGATCCGCGAGGTGCTTGCTTATGATCGAAAAGTCCGCGCCTGTATCGACTAAAGCAGTCACTGGGTGCCCGTCAACGTGAATGCGGAGGTCGGCGCTAACTGCATCGGTGTCAGGGAAACTCGGGTTCACAGAATCGTGCTGCGGCGGCATCGGGATCTCGGCATCGCGCTCCGGCGGCGTTCGGGGGTCTTCGTTATATCCGCTGTCAGCAACCTTCCCCCCTGAGGTCGCCGCTTTCAGTTTCCCCGGCGCGGGCTTGGAGACCTGCCCCGCAGTCCATCTGAGAAAGGCTGGCGGCTGGGCGACGTGACGCGTGCGGGAGACGGAGATCGGGGTCGGCGGTTAGAGGTGGTGTCATGGGCAGTAAGGTACTCCTCTATTTCGTGGGGTCGCTCACCGAAACGGGGACAAGGAGCGTCACGTGGGAAACCCCGGAGGCCGATTTCACGGTATGGGCAACGGCGATACAGGTGGCCGGCTTCCCCGCAATGGTAACAGAGCGGCTGCTGATCAGAAGTGCGCCAAACAGCCGCCTTCCGGGCCGGTGGGCGCATGGCAGGTCCTCGCTGAGGCCGCTGGTAGAATGACGGTGGCGGAGCGGTTGGCGGCGGCGGGTGGTACGGCAAGCGTTGCACAGGTGGCAACTCGGAACGGAGAGCCGCGGCGTAGCTCATGGGGCGTGGCTCCGGCATGACTGGAGGAGGCGGTGAAAATGCTTGACGAATCTCGTCGCGCACAACCTCGGTAAGAGCCGCAGCCGTCGGGTCAGACGAGGCAAGGGTCAGTTTCTGCAGCTCTTCACGGACCACGGCGCGTATGAGCTCACGCAGCGACGCATTGTCGCTGGACACGCTTAAAGAAGCCGCACTGGCGCTTGGCTCACCGCACAAGGAGTCATTTCGGCGGTAGCGTTGATGCAAGGCCCGCTCAATGGCGGTCGCCTCTTTGATGAAGTCGGCTACCGTCTGCGGGGGATTCCGGACCAAACCAGCGAAGAGTTGGTCCTTCACACCTTGCATCAGGTGGCGGAGCTTCGCGGATTCCGCCATATCTGGGTCAGCGCGCCGACAAAGACGGGTCACGTCCTCGGCGAACATGGCAACTGTCTCATTAGGCTTTTGGACGCGAGCGTCCAGGAGGCGCCGCGCACGATCCCGGCGGTCCGTGCTAGCAAAGGTGTCCCGGACCTGCTGGCGGAAGGTATCCCAGCTTTGGAGATCGGCCTCCCTGTTCTCGAACCAAATCTTGGCTCCATCTTCGAGGGCGAAATACACGTTCCGCAGCTTCTGCGCAGGGCTCCACTGGTTGAAATCGGCAACCCGCTCAAACTGGTCAAGCCAGTCTTCAACGTCTTCGAAAGTGACGCCATGGAAGCTGGCTGGCACGCGGGGTTGCTGGAGCGTCAAGTGTGAAGCGCTAGCCTGAGCCATGGTGGTATGCTCACCAGGTCGATGAGTGCGTGCCTCTTGTGGGAGGAGACCAAACTCTGGGACCAGTCCCAGGAGGCGGCGGCTGCTGCGGTGAACGGGCGTGCAGACAAGGGGTAGCTGGTCAGGACTCGATGAGCGGCTGTCTGAAGAGGTGTTGGACATGGGACGTCGAGCCCGCAACCTCCACCAGTGTCACGTAGCAGTTGGTACAGGTAGTACCGCGTCCAGACGGCAGAGGAACGCCAACACCGAGATGATGCCAGCGCACACCGAGACGGCCAGGATGGAACGTCGAGCTTCGTCTTCTTCAGCAGCGAACCGCGTGGCGCACGAGCTGCGTGGCGCACGAGCTGCGTGCCGAACAGCCGCCGAGCGGCTATTGTTGTAGACGCGGCAATATGTAAAAGCAAATTCAAAAATGGCAGACTTATACAAAATAACGTAAGCGCAGTACAAGATCTAAATAACACTGGTAGATAACATTCGGCGAGACGAAAAGTAAGAAAATAGCTTTGAAAACATGACATGCAAAGAGAACTTTCAGACTTCCAGTGTTAGTACAAGCTGTGTTACATACAAACTACAATAACAGAAAACTGACTAAAAAGAATGTCGAGTTAAATCAGTTATTTCAGTTAAGTGTTTTTTAAACATACCAGCAAAATTGTGTGAATTTTTCTGAGAAATGGGTGTCGCGTTCCAGATCTTTACCCCCGCAGACTGCACTAAACGCTCACCATATACATTGCAGATGGGAGGAAGGTTGAAATTGCCGAAGGAGAGGTTTCTAGTGGACCGAAGCGGGGGATGAAGTATTGATGCATGAAAAGGGCGGTTGTGTCTTACTATGTTGTGAACACATATAGAAATTTTTAATCGGTACAATAAATCAAATGGAAGAATCATTGACTTGCAGAATAATGGTTTGCTGTGCTCAAAACGGTTAGACTTGTTTATTATTCTTAATGCGCGTTTTTGAAGGCGGATAATAGGGTCTAAATACGTATGGTAAGTTCCACCCCATGCTTCGACACAGTACGATAGATGGCTTTCAATGAAGGCAAAATAAAGCATACGTAATGTAGACATGTCAAATAATTCTTTAACCTGATGAAGAGCATGACATCCGGACGCCAACTTCCAGCAGACTGCCTCAATTTGGTCTTGCCAGTGTAAGAAGTGCCTGTCAAACGTGACACCTAGGTATTTAAATGAAAACGTGTGTTCTATTAGTGTGTTACCACCGTGTGTTATAGTGTGTATTAGTGTGTTCTATTAGTGTGTTACCACCGGCCGACCTCTCCACCGTTTCCTCTCATTAAAATTCCTTTCTTTTTTTCTGCTCTGTTAACAAGACGCCATGCTCCAAGATCCGAACAATCTCCCCCTTATTTTTGAATAAAAGCTTCACTACGCGTGTCAGAGCTGATCTTCGCATGAGCCGAACTGGTGAGTGATGCGCATGCGCGAAACCGAGTGACGTCACGCGCCACGCAGGTGGTCGCTCCTCACCGCTGCCGCAGCCGTTGCCGCCGCCGACTCTGTCGCCTGACCGTTCGGCGCAGCCGCGCGCTACTGTGCATGTGCGTCGCCTCCTCGCTGTCGCTACAACTGCGCGCTTCGCCTCCCCGCCCACCGTTTCAGCTTTCGTTGCAGCCGTGTGTTGCCCGCGTCGCAGCCGGCAACCCTCCTCTCCGCATTCCTGCGGGCAGTTTTAACCGCGGCGATTTCCGTCTCCTCCTCCGCCTCCGTACAGGCAGTGTGTGGACGGCCGAACGCCTCTCCGTTAACGTGGGGCTCCCTTTGCATTGTGCGCAAACTGCGACAGCCATGACGTCAAAGTAAGCATAACTGAAGCTATTCGCTCATCTATCCAGGCTTAACCAGAGCTTACCCACTGCCTAACTTTTTTTTTTACTTTTCATAAAAGTATACCTGCTCGTTATGTTATCACATGTGCCAAGCAAAGTGACGCCTCTCAAATGTCCCGAGAGAAAGCGGTCTCACAGCGTTGCTGAACGCGACAGCGGACTCATTGCCAGATTCAATATTAAAGTGATCGCACCAACCTGTAATAAAGCGCTCTCTACGTCCTCTACTCTGCACACCTGTACACAGTTGGCCGAACCCATAGCCGAGACGTGTGGACCTTTTTTCCAACCCTCAGAAATCGCCTCACTCGAGATCACCACCATCGACCACGCCATGTAGACCTTTACACGACGCCCACGTGCCCAAAACTGTACACCTTTTACACACCTTATCAGTCAGCCCAAAATTCAGTTCAAGAACGCACCATCCCCTTCGACCTTCGAGATGATCTCGACCTCGTCAATACCTGCAGCCCACGTCTCTGTCATCACCCCACGTACCTACAAGCAGGGTTCAGACTTTTCTGAGGAGCACGAAAGTCCGATGCTCTTGTGTTCCCCGCCCAACCACCCGCGGATACCACACCGCACCCATTGTCGTTGAACTGAAGGGCTCTCCCATCCCGGAGGTGGATACTCCCCGGGTTCTGGGACTTCACATCCAGAGCAATGGCAAAAACACCGTAACCCTCAAGAAGCCCAAGCAGGTGACAAGCGCGATATCGCACCTCATCCGGAGTTTCAGGCCACCACAGAGGGATGAAGGAACACAACATATGTCGTCTCATTCATACCTTCGTCCTCAGCCGTTTCTTATACACAATTCCCAATCTCCGACTCACCAGACAGGAAACGGCCGCCTTGGATGTCATGTTACGCACTGCGTTCAAGACGGCCCTACACCTGCCAGTTAGCACTTCCACAGAACGCCTTCTACACCTGGGCCTCCACAACACATTTGGGGAGCTTGTGGAAGCCCATCGCCAAACGCAATATTTGCGACTCACCCAAACATCCACTGGTCGCCATATCCTGGAGTCTAGACATTCGTATCCCAGCGAATGACCCTACCCTCATCCCCATCCCTCGGCCCCTCCACCGAGAACTTCTCGTCAAACCTCTCCCTCGCAACATGCACCCCCAGCATCATGAGTCGCGCCGCCTAGCCCGAGCAAAGGCGCTCCACAAATACTACGGCTCCGAATCAATCTGATGCTATATGGGTGGACGCCGCATGCACGGGTGAGGAGGCGGCGGTGGCCATCGCCAACTCCTTCCTACAGCCTCTTGCTACTGTCCCCCTCCCCTCGGTCACCTCCTCGGAGGCAGCCGAGGAAGCAGCCATCGCCTACGCGCTTGCACACACGGAAGCACGCTACATAATATCGCACTCCAAAACCACGATACCAAATTTCGCGCGCGGGCGAGTTCACGTCCCTGCGTTTAGCATACTGAGCTCGCCTGCCACCCACCAGCCCCGCCATGTGGAGCTGATATGGGTGCCTGCGCACTCCGGAAATCCCGGTAGAGAGGCCGCCAATGCGTTAGCCCGAGGCTCTTTAAACCGGGTGCCGTCGGCCTCCGATCTGGGATTCACGCGGGATCGCATGCACTCCTTCAGCTGTCTGACGCAGGCCTTTCGGGCCGCGCGCCTGCTCTACCCCCCACGTCATCCCTCCCTAGACAACTACCACCAGACGCTCTGGCGACGCCTCCAGACGTCCCGTTCCCCTATCTGCAATCCCTCCCGTCCCCCTATCTGCAATCCCGATATCCCTCCACTAGCCCTTCCTGTACCCACTGCCAGCATCCCTCCGCTAGCTACCCTTTCCCACATCTTCTTCCTCTGCCCTGCCGTCAAAATTCTTTAGAGGGTGTTCGCCCGGCGGACCCTTCCCCGCGGGGCCTGGATCACCTCACCACTTGGGAGGCATGGGAGACCCTGCTGCGCTCCGCGGACTCGGCCAAACAGGCCATCGTAACCAGTCGGGTTGCCAACGTCATGGTCCGCAGGAACATGAACGTTTGAGTGCAGTGGGGCCGTGCGGGGGCCCAGGGGTCTGTGAGCCACGAATTCCTCTGCATAAAATGAAGTTTCTGTGATGATGATGAAGCAGGATTCAGGCGTCCACTGACCCAGGGAGCTATTAAGCGCACTTCCTTTTCATAAAATGATCGGAGTGCAAAAACGAGGCCAACGCCAACGCCAATGAACACAATGAACGCCGACGGCCTATGCCTTCAGCATCACGTTTCTGGCACAACGTTGTGAATGCCTGCAGCCCACATCTCTCTCTCATTATCCCAGGTACCCATAAGCGCGATTCAGGCGTACACTGCCCCAGGGAGCCAGTTATGCGCATTTCCTTTCCTTAAAAATTATCGGAATGTAAAAAGTTGTCAACGCGAACGCCATTGAACACAACCAACGGCGAAGGCCTACGGCTTCAGCGCCGCGTTTCTGCCACAACGTTGTCAATGCCAACGCATGCAGCGCACACCTGTCACTACCGCCACGTATCTTAAATCAAGATTCAGGTGTCCACAGTTCCAAGAGGGCAGTTATGCGCCTTCCCTCTGGTTTAGGTGTCCACCGAGATGTGTGAGACAGGTAGTGCGCTAGTTCCTTTCCTCAAAAACAAATTTACCAATTTTGCCCTCTACTTTACAAGCTCCCGTTCTGTTGGTTTCGCAGCCTAAAATGAAGGATGATGATGATGAAAACTTTATTTGTAACAAGGGAGTTTTGGACACGTCGGTCCTTGGGCCCCCGCACGGCCCCACTGCACTCAAACGTTCATGTCCCGGAGGCTCATGACGCTGGCAGCCCGGCCGGTGGCGATGGCTTGCTTGGCCGGGTCCTCGGAGCGCAGTAGGGTCTCCCAAGCCTCCCAAGTGGTAAGGTGCTCCAGGCCCCGCGGGGGAGGATCCGCCGGGCAGAGGAAGAGAATATGGTCGAGAGTGGCTTTGGGGTGGTGGCAGAGAGTACAGGAAGGGTTCGTGTGGATTGGGTGATATCGCGAGCATATATAAGGGGAGGGCAAAGTGCGTGTTTGGAGCCGCCTCCAAAGTGTCTGATGGTAATTGTCGAGGGAAGGATGAGGTGGGGGGGTAGAGACGACGCTCGGCTTTGTAGGCCTGCGTCATTTCACCGAATGAGTAAAAGATGTTGCTAGCCGCCGCGTCGGCCATCGTAACCTGAAGCACCTGAGCTGCGGTTAGCGGGAATAGAAGGACAGAGAGAGGAGAGTAAGAAGCAAAGAAAGGGGGGGAGCGATAAAAGAAAGGATAGGGGTAGAGCGGCAGAATACAATATGACCATTTTTTTACCTTCACTGGCTACACTGGTGTAACAAATGTATCATAAAATTATGATGCATTAACTACACCAGTGTAATCAGTGTAGGAAAAAAATGGCCCTACTGTGTACAAATACAGGATGGCAAGGTGGGCTCGCTGCCTACCCAGTGTCCGGAACGCAGTTAACGTTACAGACGCCAAGCAGCGTATAGTTGCCCGATAGGCATCTCCCTGTCCTTGGAAGGGTACTCCCAATCAGACAATCTGGCTCTTACATTCAAACAAATCACCGATTACTACAAGGAGGAGCACCGGCGCTACCCGGCCCCTTGTAAGGGTCTGGATCGCGCTGACGAGCGCCTCGTCATCAAAATTCTTACTAACACTGTACTGTGTCCGGCGGTGCTTAAACATTTCAATACATCCTTTGATGGCGCGTGCCAGTTCTGTGGGGAGGTGGCTGACACCTTCCACATGGTTTGGGAGTGTCAATAAAACCCATCTATGCCCCCCAACTCCAACCCCACCAGAGAGGACTGGGAGGCGGCTCTTCGGCTGTCAAGACCTAAAGAACCAAAAGGCCTTGCTTCAACGGACGCGGGCGGCGTTGCTTGCCAATGGGTCAACGGAACAGGTGCTCCACTCAGTATTGTAAGGGAAAGGACCAATGGGGTCCTACCCCAATCACCTTTCTGTAAAAATTTAATTGCCCATAAATGTTTTTCACCACCACCACCTAACCAGGCCCAGCAACAGTTTAACCGCACCTAATTTTTTCGCAGAAACCCTCCTGTCATGCTCGTCCAAGACTAAAAACGTTGGTCCAAGAAGATATGAGTGGCGACACCTATTGGAGGAATGGAAAAGCAAGACCTCCCCATACTATATCGACGTCAATGGCTATTATCACATCCACGTGTAATTTTCGCCTGTAGTTAATTACAACTCATGAACGAAATTCTTCAAGCAGCAAGGTCTAATTACGCACTATCTAACATAATCAAACTTTTGCACATTTATCTCTACTGGACGACACAATCGTGCGGACAAGTTTTGATGACGCGAGATAGCCATAGATAGCGAGATAGCGAGCGCCACCTGTTGCGACGGCATCAAAATATAAATGTAAAACCGAATCACGGAGAGCTGAGCTGGTTCACGTATGTTTAAGAACAAACCACGCTGAGACAGGGCCAAATGCACCTTTTGTTCCCTTTGTTCGCGTTGGTTTCTTCTTTCCTGCCTCATGTTACCAGTGGTAGCTACAAAATACAAACCCTGTGGCTCGATCTCCCACCGCAGCCGTGGCCTCGTGGCAGAGCGCCCGCCTCGGCTTCGGGAGGTGGTGGGTTCGACTCCCGCCACCGGCCGGGTACCCACCGGTTTTCTCAAAATGGGTACAAGCTATGGCCCGGCCTGGTGCTCGGCTTACTGGGGCTACATTGCTTGGGAAAGGAGCCTGCGCCTTCAAATCCCGTCACTGTGGGCAGAGAGTCGAGTAGACAAAGCAAAAGAAACCCTGCCAACATGAGAACCTTTTCAGTAACGGGGTTCGAGGGTTGGTGTGCGCTCGCAGCCAATCCCGCCCCTTCTACGTTTGGCTGATATGTCAGGACGGGTGGCATATCATGGGGCTCCTTTTTTTGTGCTCCTCTGTTCCGGAGGGCGTATTCAGAGGAAGGTGATCCTCGTTGCGATTGGCCAACCGAGAATAGACGTCACTGCTCTACTCTACGTCACTCTGTGGGGACTTTTGGGGAACACTGCGCTTCAACCGACAGGGAAAATCTCAACTCTTCTTGAAAATCCTTGCTCAATATCCCAAGGTATCCCAAGGTGCATTTCTTGCTCGCTTGTTTTTTTTTATTTTTTTGCCTTGAGCATGGAGACGGACACGTGCGATGGCGTTGCTTCAGCGGTTTGCGACAAGGCGTTCTTCAATACTAGTAATTTAAAAACACCCATCAAGGATATTCATGGGGAAGGACGCGGTTGTTGCTGCGACGCGTCTTTTCTTTTTCTCTTTCCTCTGATCTCTCTATCTGCACGCGGCAGCGGTGGTGGCTCGGCTCCAGCCAGTAGGCAGGCCCATGCATCCTTCTCCCAGTCACAACAGCATGTAGTAAGGCACGGCCGTTCTTGTGCGACTTACGTCTGAAGCATTTTGTCGCCCTTCGTGACCTGCGACGGCACCACGACTTCGAGGAAGAGGTGGAGAATCTAGTCTTCGACTCTAATAAAGGTAAGAAACGAAGTCTGCATGCACGCACGCTGTGATTAAAGCAATAAAGGGCCAAAGCGGGATGCAGTCGCGCGCTTAGATTACCGATTGAAAAGTTGCAGTTTATTGACTTTTCGAGTGCGCGCATTTTAAGTTTGTAAACACAGAGCGCGTTCTTTTTTTTTTTATTTACGGGCTTACACTCACCTGGGGAAACTTGCACGTGGTTTTGTGCACAAAAACTTGGCGATGACATGCACGTTTTTTAAATGAACCATGAAGATTTCAATGGGCTTGGTCTAGTGCGACAGATCTGCAGAGGTAGCCTTTGCGGGCATTCGAGTGAAATGTGAAACGTAACGTACTATAACCTTTGAAAGCCATGACTTGTCATAGTCATTTTGCACTTATTTGTAATGTAAGGTGTATAGTTTGTACAAAGTTTAGGTAGTCATAGCTTTGACTCCTAATCATTCTGAAGTGTAGCATGACTCAGCACTTTACTAGTAACATAAGGTGTGCAGAGTTTGTACAAAGTTGCGTAGTCATGCCTTGCACTCATGACTCGTCATTCTGCAACATAGCATGACTGTGCACTTTAATGCTTTGGCATTCTCGCTGGTAAGCAGTCTTATGTGTGTCTGCAGAATTTTTTTTTGGTGTCCTAGCTCCTCCATAAGCAAAGTGACAAGCAGTGCACTCTCTTTCATATTTAAAGTGGCCACTGCAGGAAAACTGGTCCTTGCAGCAGACTCGCTGCTACAGGCCTTGCTTATGCTTTGTTGCAGGCATCTGCAATGTCTCGACAGGACACACAACATTGTCGCGGCATGCACTGGCTTAGCAGCGCTGAAGCCATGGCAATCGCAACATGCAGAAGTGTGTAGGAAGAATGCCCAGCATTGTTCTGCCTTTAGAAGTCAACAGCGCTGACCTGAATTTGTGGTCAAAGGACAGGGCCATGTAAAAGGTTGCTGTGCAGGAATGAGTTTTTGCAGGGTGTAGTAAAATTGAAATACTTCCATGTAACAGTCCGTGTAATAACTTAACCTGAACTTAATAATTTTCTCCAAAAATTGTTCCCCATGCGCTATAGCAGGAAAAAACAGTAAGCGAATGACTGATAAATTTTTAACAATAAAAAAGCTGGGAAATGCAGTTTTGCACTGCAGGCAAAAGGCTAAAAATTTGAAGCTAAATCTGTGATTGTCATGCGCACTTGGCAGAGGCAGAGCGCCAGTAGTAGTGCGAGAGTACTGCATATGTGCCCACTCCATAGCACATGCATTTTTCATTAGTGTATGTAAAAAGTACAAACTTTAATTTGGCCTTGCTTTTCAAAAAATGAAAGTAGTGTGATACACAAAAAATTGACAGAGAAGTTTTGCCGAAATTTTATAAACGTGCAAAAGCAGAATTTCATGAACATTGCCTTGTCTTGTTACTTTACTGTTGGCTTTCTAAGGATGCCTTATGCCGTTATTCATGTGCTATCATTGTGTACACGTTTTTATCAAAATGGAGCCCACCTTTGTTCACGCCTCAATTTTTAAAAATTTCTTTTTAGTCATGAGAGGTCATGGACTTAACATCATATGTTGGCATCGTGTCATAACTATGTTGCAATGCTGCTGTGAGGCTGTGGTTGCTATGTCGCCGTTGCTATGCTCTTGGCACAAACCCACATACACATCGCAGGATCTTGCTCGGGGTTTACCGTTCGGAATTGTGCTTTCACACTAATAATTAACTAATACTATGTGGAGTGCTTAGTTATGTTTACAATCTTTCTGTTTCAGGATTTCGCGCCTGGAAAGACGGAGAAGAAAGCAAAACTTGCTGCCGTTTTATAGCTTCTACAGGAAAGAAGGAATGTGCACCAAGGGTTTTTAAACGCTACCTGCACTGCCACCATTCCGGCTCATACGAAGAGCTTCCTATAGAACAGCGCCAAAGGCAGGAAAAGGGGCAAGGAAGCTGCAAAATCAGCAAACACTGCTTTGCTACTCTAGAGGTCATGGAGAAAGAGGGCAAGGTATATGTAGTGTTTCAAAAGAAACACTACGGACACTTCAATGAGGCCTGCCACCAAAGGCTGTCCCAGGATGATGCCAGAGGGCTTGCAGGTTAGCCACTCCTCTTGTACAAAGCATTTGTGCATGCTGTGTTGACTGTACCGGAATGTGAAAACGTTTAGAAGCTACACTCCACCAACCTTTCATAAATGGGAGACGAAAGTGCAATAGAAATGTATTTTAGGGGGAAGATATTGCTCATTAACTCGAGTGATCATTTCAATGATTTTTATTCTTCTGCGATGCATCTATGGCACGAAAGAGGTGGGACAACACGAAAATGCCTATTGTAAAGTGGGAGAAGGCATGTCCCACAAAACGAGGGGGCTGAAGAAGTTATAGTAGGGCACAGCTTAAGAACCCAGTGGCCAATGCCCCTCAAAGGAAGCCTGCCATCCAATGGCGTCGACCGATTCTCATGATGTCATGGTTAATCCTAGGGGGTAGCACTGCAGGAGGGTGGCAGATGAAAGGGGATTAGTTATGGCTTTAATTGGGTTAACTGATGAAAATCAGCTGACGCCATTGACTGAGGGGGTCTTCTTTAAGGGCCATCTGCCACTTCGTTCTCGAGTTGTATCTGACTGTAGTGCAATTCACTTGAGCCTACTTGGTCGCATCGAAGGGTGAAAAACAATTGATCCACGGCACATTGCATGCACAGCACAGTCTGTACGAACTTCATGCCGTTTAGTTTAGAGATGCTTTGTGGAAGGGGTCCAGTCTTTCGAACTGAACATAATTAGGAATGTCGTCTAGCACTGAACTACTCCAATGTCTGTTCTTTTGTTTTTCTGCTGGTTTCATTGACTATCCTAGGTCTGTCGCTCAATCGGCTGACGTTGAACTTCATCCGTAAGAAGTCGGCTTGAGCTCTATGAAATGTGTCTTGAATGACTGACAGTTGCACTCGATGCTAGCCTCTTTTTTTGGCTGCCTGTCAAAAGCGTAGGCATTTTGTTGCTGATCAAAGCAACGCCACCAGTCTAATGGTTGTATAAGGGCCATGTTTTTTCTCATAAGACAGATCGTCTGCAGTGAACTTTCATTAATTAGAATTATTTGGCTGTTTTGGCACTTCATCAGTAACGCTCGCAGGAACGGCTGTGGTTTGAGTGTTCAGCTACTAAGCTGGAGCACCCGGGTTAGAACCCGGCTGCGGCAGCTGAGTTTCGATGGAGGCAAGAGGTGCCCACGTGCTGCGCAGTGTCAGTGCCCAAAGATCCCCAGGCGGTCGAAATTATTACGGAGCCCTCCACTACAGCACCTTTCTCTCTTTCTTCTTTCACTCCTTCTTTCCTTCATGGCATGGTTGAGGCAGTTACTGCACCATTTCCTTTCCTCAAAAACCACTAACATAAAACACAAGCCTGCACAAGAGTTGAAATCGCAAAAAAAAAAATGAACAAGCAGCATTTATATTTCAGTTTATGTATGACTGGCATGCCCTCCAATTGTCTCTGACTTAGCAGCAGTCATTCAGGTGTTGAAACTGAAACAGCATGAGAAAAATATTCACTTAGAAATTATTCACCTGGCGTAAGTGAATTCTACATTGTGACTCGTGCACACTATTGTCTTGTGCACAAGTCCAAAGAAACAAAGTTCGCGTTCAAAAATTTGGTGTCTCTACTCCTTTAAAGGTTGCTGTCAGGCGAATCGGTGCATTTTTTGAATATGCAGAATGAAATGGGACAGGATGAGAAGCACATGTCCTTATTATTTTCTTGTCCACATTTTCAGTGCTGTTATATTCCGCATTTATAACACGCTGTATATAACTTCCCTGTTTTGCATTGCAGTATGCAAGTTTAAACACTCAAGCTCATAAAAATAAAGTCCATCTGGCTTTGAAACAACCATTTTGTTGTGTGCTTTGCAGTGCCACAAAAGTGAAATGAAAGTAAGATGAACTGTGTGTCACCTGTGAAAAGGAACAAAGTGGAAGACGAAGGAATCCGACCAGAAGTATTTGTCACTTTATTACATGGCTGTAGGCAGATGAACCAGAGATGTTAACAGTTTTTTTCTGTACCATTTTCAGGCTGGTTAGCAGAAGGAGTGCCAGAAAAAACCATTGTGCACAACATCCGAGCAGCTACAAGTGGATCAAGCCCACGGATGCAACTTGTGACCACTAAGGACCTCCGTAACATTGCAGATAAGTTTAGGATTGGAAAAACAGAGCAGAGAGATCCAGACGATTTTAAGAGTGTTGAATTATGGGTCGAAGAAATGAGGGCAAAAAATGAGTCACCACTGTTGTATTACAGGAAGAAGGGTGACCCCAACAGTCATGATGGTGACTTTGAGCTAGCATTAATGACGTTCCCACAACGAGAGCTCCTTTATGAATTGGGGGCAGCGAAACTGTGCACTGACTCCACCCATGGCATAAATAAGTACTAACTCCAACTGACAACCCTGCTCACAATTTCTCAAGATGCCTTTGGTATCCCGTGTGCCTACTTGATTTCAAAAAGGGTGAACACGGGCACTGTGGTGAGGTTTTTCGAGGCCATCAAAGAAAAAAACACAATACCATGTCAGGCATTTATGTCTGATGATGCCCCTGTTTATGGCAGTGCATGGGAGCTGGTGATGGGTCCCTTGAAGAGTCGACTGCTTTGCAGCTGGCAGGTGCTACACAACTGGAGCACGCACCTGAATACAGTCACAAACAAGGACTGCAGGAGTACAACAAGGGACATGCTGCACACTCTGATGAAGTGGACAGATGAGACTGAGTCTCAACAGTTGCTCCCTGCACTTCTTGGTATCCACTCCAAAGAGCATCAGCTTAATTGCCTTTGGCTTTGTCAGAAATTTTGAGAAAACATACGCAAAGAGGGCATGTCAGTGGGCTTACTGCTATCGGCAGTACATTGGATTAACAACAAATAATCACTTGGAGTCAAGGCACTGAAGTACTCTCACTTTGGTGGCAAGGTAAATGGGTGATTGGATACATTAATCAAAGTACTCTTCAATTTCACATCCGAAAAACTTTACAACAGGTGTCAAAGGAGGAGCAGACCACCGCAAATCTGCCCTATTTAGGAAGCATAAAGTGGGGATTGAGCTTTCTAAGTCCAGTACTGAGAGAGTGGGAGATGGCCAGTGGCATGTAAAGTCGCAAAGTTTGGTGAACTTCAAGCACACAGTGGAAAGAACGAGCAAATCGTGCAGTGGCTGTGAGCTTCATTGTGAGCAGTGCGAGGCTTGCCACAACATGTACACAAGTACGTGTTGACCATGCAACGCATGTGCACATGTACAAGCACATGCATGCTGTTGCTATAATGGAGCTACACTTGTGTCAGATGCAGAGCAGCCAGAAAGTAGCATTTGACTGTGCTGGCATTTGTAGGCCCTGCCAGCTGAAGATGGCAGATTTCAGGTGAGGGATTAGGATTATGTTATGAGCTAGTTGGCAGGCTATTCTGACAAAGTGCTTTAGCATAGCAAGCTCAAGACACAGCAGGGAAGAGGAGTGTCATTTGCTAATTTTCTTGAAGCCCACATGGTCATGAGAAAGGTGCGCCATCATATCCCATATCAAGCAGCACCATTGACGGTACACTACAGGCCTCTGGTATTTCTTTTCTAGTCATTCCTTTTTCCCAAAACTTTCCTCCTAGGAATGGAGAACTCATCCCGCCACGGCGCCTCACTGGCTCTGGCGTTCTTAGACTGCTTACACGAAGGCTGTGGGTTTGATCCGGCCATGGCGGCCACATTTCAGTGGAGGCAAAATACAAAGATGGCCATGTGCTGTGCAAAGTCAGCGTGCATTAAAGGGCCCCAGGTGGTGTAAATTAATCCAGAGACCTCCATTATGGTGTCCCTCATAGCCCATGTGCCGCTCCCGAATGTTAAACCCGACAATTAAGAAATTGAGATATTTCAGGCCCCTCATTCCCTACTCAGAATCTGCTTGTGTAAGTACGCCCTCTCTGGCACTGCTCAACAGAGAACTTCTGACAATTGGCAAACATTTTTCATCTTCGGGAAATTAGTGCACTCATTTTCTTGTTCATACCTGCCTTGCATTCACTATAATTTTATTTCTTCGTCATCCCTGCTTGATTTCATTTTATCTGCATGTGATGCACTCATAGAGGCATGCGCTCTTCAATAATATTAGTATGAAGTGTCGCTCCATGCTGCATTCCTCTTTGTTGCGTCGTGCTGTCACAGTGCACCGCCCTTTTAGGACATCTTGAGAAAAACAGCGCTTGCAGACAAAGGACCAGAACAAGAAGGACACACAAAAAAAAAACAGCGCAGTTGTGTGTCCTTCTCGTTTCCTTTGTCTGCAAGTGCTGTTTTTCTCAAGATGTACCCCAACCAACTCGCCCAGTAACACACCTTGCCTTTTAGAACAGTTGAAAAAGTATTCTTGACAAAAGGCTAAGCCGTAGCTGTCATCTTGCACACTGAAAGCTGCAGCGCAAAACTACTATTCATCTTATTTTGCAAAGAGAATACTGCTGCAACAGAAAAACAGTATTACTCATTTTTCAGAACATTGCTGGTGCAATTTGTGACACGAACTTAAATTGCCATGGTAGAAACAGCCGTGAATAGCCTTCCCTGATATGATAAAGCACTTCATAAATGAACTTGCTTGGCTCTTACAGTGTCTCTCCACCAGCCTTCCAAGCAATGAGCCTTCTGTTGTGTGATGGGAACACTGTGCCAACTTTGTTGCCTAGAAATTCTAACATGCCCCTATTTGTTGAGAAGGCAGCTTAGATGAAACATATAGTGCCCAGTTAATGTCATTTATGAAAAATGCTTCAAAGCCCAACTGCAACGAAATTATAATTTGGCTAGAATGCCTGTTAAAGGGGCCCAGAAACACAATCTTAGTTAATTGTTTTGCCTGTTGATTGCATACAGTGAGTTATAATGGTGCTATTAGCATCGGTAATACCGCGTACATTCCGTTTTTTAATATTTTAATGTCCTCCCAAAAACAACTTCATGGCTCTGATGGTGTCGCCACACAGTGGCGGGTTTCTAGCAGCGGATATGACATCACCTGGCGCGAGCTTGATGACCGGACAAACAGTAAATATACTGCAAATTGTGTGAATAAATAGAGACACATTTTGTTACCTGTCTGCGTTTTATATTAGATCAACAAAAACAATTTGTTTGTCTTAGATAAAAGCCCTGCAAAGCAAGTAAAATAAAAATACACCACCAGGGGCGCTCTGGCATGGAAACAACGCTGCCAGTCTCACAGAGAGCAGGCAACCATGGACTACAAACTTCCGCGACGTGCTCTGGCTGGCTGTTTTGATTGGTTGCGCCAGGTGCCGTCATTGGGAGAGCGAAATAGGAGTGGGAAGCCCCGCCAAAATCGAGTTGAGGGCAGCGTTTTGTTTGCTTGTATTTTGAAATTTCTTCATTGAATAACTCCCGTTCCTGTGCATCGATTCCTGTAATTCTTTTTAAGTCAGCATCTGTGTGACATAAAGAACCCACCTGAAGTATAGCCGGTATTCCCCCAGGCTGTGTTTCGCAGCCCCTTTAATGTGCTGGGTGTGTCATAAAACTAATCATAACAAAGTTTCATGCTTCTGAGAAAACTGACACTGTTGCTACAAGTGTTTAAAAAGCTGTGTAGTAGACAACGTGGCATGTCCATATAGGCAGATACGGATACCCGAGTGCCATACGGCCTCATGTCTGGCCCATTGGGAATGAACAGATTAAGGACAGTGTAGAGTGAAAGGCTAGGGGCTAAAATGTGGCTTGGCAGTCATGGGTATGGTGCTGCGCCAAAGTTGTTAGGAATTTGTTTCAATCCTGCAGATGCTGATTTCTGTTTCCATTCCAGGTTTTTGTACACCATATTTACTTAAATAATGGATGCATTTGCATAATAAATGCTTTCCCTACATCAATCATCAAAATCTGGGGAAAGTTCAACTGACCACACCATGTTTTACACCATGTAATAAATGCACCAAACTTACCATTCTAATTTTTTCCCACAAGAAACTGCATCCATGATGCAAGTAACTGCAGTATTACAGGTTACAGAATGAAGCACTGTCAGCTGTATTATGTGGCCGCAAGACTGCCTGGCGCCATGTGAAGAGGAATGCTCCCAAGGCTCATCACATCACATTTACTCCAGTATCCACATATGGCACCCGTTTCATCCTGCACGTCACATTCACCTCGGGCTGGTGATAGCCTGCCAGCTAGATTAAGAATGTCACAAATAAAATGTCTACCTAACTGAAAACTGTGGTTGTATATATCGGAGATTTTTATTGACTTGTGGCAGTCTACCTGGACAGGTTATGGTAATGCAAGGCAGCCCATTATGCACAGCATATGAGTGCATAGGCGCCACAACTTCGCATCTTTTCCAAGGGTTCATGTTTTGCACTATTGGGTGTGACCCGACCCATCTTTCCACAATCCTCGCGTAGTTAATAATAAAGTGCTCCTAATCCTTTTTTGACAGTCAAAATGTATTTTCCTAGGCATATTGGCAATCTTCAATTTGTATTTCTCCACAGATTTGGTACTTCTGAGAAGTTGGACGGTCATTTTATAAATGATATATTTTTAATAAGCTAGCAGATACTATTCTTGATTTAAACATTTGCAGGCATATATACGCTGCCATTGTTTGCCTTGATAAATACTGTGTCCATTGTGTAATCATAGTACAAACACGTTAATTGATTCTAAAGGATGTTAATGCTGCTTAATTACGCTGTACAAGCCCAGCTGTGGCTTTGGAAAGCTGCCCTTCCTTGGACTCTGACATTAAATACAACTTGTACTTGGGAAGGACTAATCTTACTGTGAGTGTAACGACAAAATTAAACAAATTCCATTAGACGCTGGTATGACCCCGCCTGCGGCAGTTGTATTCCGATGGTGACACACAACAGGCCCACATGCTGTGCGATGTCGGAGCACGTTAAGGGCCACTGTTGGTCGAAATTACTGGATCCCTCCACTGTGGCGCCCCTCATAGCCCGAGTCGCTTTGGGACGTTAAACCCCATAAGCCAAAGTTAGCATTATGTTCCTGCCGGACCGAGCAGCCGCTGACAGGGTCAGACTGTACGAATGGGTACCATCAATCACTACGTGACACCCCCACTCCACTCACCCGATGAAATCCCATCCATCAGTGACACATCCACTCCACCCTTCGACTCAGATTTGCAACCGCTTGCCAACCGCCTCCTCCCGCCCTCTCTTCTTCCCTCTTCCCTGCAATTTCGTGAAGGTGGATTTCACTCCCTCCACTCTGTCACCTGAGGCTTCAGACCGACGGATTATTCCAACATGGGGGGTTCTGATGCTGATGCACTAAAATGATATTTTTGAAAGACAGCTACAGTTTGTTACATGTTAAGGAAAAGAGTACTCGCTGTACCATGCAAAATGCGAGATCATTCCCTGGTGTGCACACACTGCATCACAAGGAAGTATATTTGGCACCTAAATTGAAATGTGCAGTATAGCGAGCAGTTAGCAAGCACCAGGTGCTGTACACAGACACGAGCACAAAATGAACACGCTTATTACCAGGCCCTCTCTGTGCACCCTCCCTATACATAGTGCGAAGACTGCTTTTGAAGCTAAGGTTGGTCACATTGCAAAGAAATAAAGACAGCATGAACATGAGAACCGGACACACAGCACTGACAGAAATCTCGACAGTCGGTGCTGTGTGTCTGGTTCCCGTGTCGTCCCTTTCTGTTCGGCGACCAACCTTAACTAGAACAAACAACTTGCCCGAACCCTTGCTTTTGAAGCATTGCATGCAGTAAGTAGCACGCAGTACAATGCACAGACTGAGCCATGTGTGTTATTGTATCAGCAGTAAACCACGTGCAAAAAAAAAAATCAACAGCCAATAACTACAGTCGGTAAAGCGAAATTTGAGCACAGCTCTTCACATATTTTAGTTTTGCAGTATGCTGAAGTAAAGAATTCCAGAGAGCCACCTGCCCCAGCGAGAGGCAGTGATAGGTGACATTTGGCCCTGAGCACTTGGCTATCACATACTTTGTATAGACAAGTTCTGTCCCGCCTCATACGAACACCAAAACACTTTCTTGAATATCTTTTTCAATGAAGGCAAATACACTGGCTTACATAAACATCGAAATTACTTGCTATTAAATCTTAATAAAGTGTTCAGTGTCACACTATTACGATGCTATATATCAATTTATGCATGCCAGCACATCATCTCTGGCTGAGAAAGATCTGACAAATCTTGCTTTTTGACAGTATGTGGGCACAGAGTCATTGATTGCAAAGACCAAATATGACTATACCAGCAGAACGAGAACTCAGAGGATTACCTTAGAACTCATGTGCCTTTGAAAACATGCAGTGAACATGGAAACAATTTTATTTTTAAGGTGCGCCGCCCAGCGTATGCACATGCGTTCAGAGCACTCTTTCTGCGCCATGAAGGACGACTCGGCCCCAAGAGCAGAAGTACACACTGCCAGTGCATTCCAGAACATTTAATTCAGATAGGTACTACATGAGACGTAAGCAACGTATCTATAGCGTTCGCACCGTGCAGCTTTATTGCTTCGCTCTGTCCCGAGCATTTTTCAGTCCACTGAGGTGGTTGCGAGCCACAGGTGGGTTAGTCTTGCGATTATTCTGCCGACAATTGCTTCTCTCTGTGATCTAGCAGATCTACGCCACCTCGCACCCACAACAGTCGTCAACTGGTACTGTCACTATTCGGTGTCCAGATCAGTCTTGAAGGATCGAAGGCGGGCTGGAAACGACATGCTGCAATGTTCTCCAACCCTTGCATCACGAGAAAGTCAATGTGGCGACATATCACAGCCCACGCACTGCATCGTGATGATTATAACAAGAGTTATATGCACAGATATTTTCCAGAATGAGCTGGAAACACCCAGATCAGGGACGCCAGTACTGGACGGCGCGGGCTTGCGTCCTGCTCACTCACCTTTAGGGACGCATGGGAGGTAAACACGCATTCCATAGGCGGTCTACTGGTCACAAACAAAAAAGGGGCAAATTTAAAGAACTACACACGCCACAAAGACGAGACACCGACGAATACTTCACTCGCAACAGCCGCCGACCGCGATTCGAACGTACGTAAACAACCGCCATGTTGTTTTTTTTTTTTCTTATTTGCTAACTGACTGTAGGGGGCGCTGTAAGAGCGCTAGCATCATCATCGCGCGTTCCCTCAAAGAAAAGTAAATATAAATAGCCGAAACCAGCAATAAACTAGAAAAAAAAAAGCATTAAACGTTAAAAATTGCAACATAAATAAGAAAGTCATTTATGCAGTTGACGAAAATCAACACACTCATTCAAAGGAAACGCCAACAAAATTGATTCATAAAAATAAAACGAAAATATAAATATGCATGTTTTCTTCTCCTTGGTTTTGACTAAAGCTAGGACGTGCGACTATTTTTTGGCAGTTTTCTAAATCGGGTAGCTCAGTGCGACCATAAGAAAATTAAGGCAACAAAACTGAAAACGTAACAGGGGCACTTAAGGGTCAACATTGCATCGTCAACAATATGTACGCTTTCTCTCTTGTTGCTCATCCCAAGCTTATTAATTGAATGCATGTCAATTTGCTGTTTCAAAGCAGAACGGTCTTCTATCACTGTAGCGGATTGAACCGAACCAAATTTTTTTTTTTTGTTCCTCTTATTAACTTGTACCTGCCTTCTTAACTTGTTTACTTCTGTTTTCAGCCGTTTGTATTCTGTGTTTTATATCTGTTGTTTTCTTTGATGAATCCCCCCCTATGTAATGCCCGCATTGGGCCTTTAGGGTATTGAAATAAAAAAATAAAATAAAAAAATAACTTTCACTTATGCAGCTCAAACTCACATTATTTATTATTTGAGTGTAGTTTTAATGACATGAAACCACAAGTACCATTATAAAAGGTATTTTTCATCAGAGCACTTCGGATGGACTAGAAGCCTTACTCCCAACAGTGTACAATAAAGCCATTCACACAAATCATGTTGGCAGCAATGCTGAAACTGTGTGCGTCCACCTTACTTGAAACTGCAACGGATGCAAGACAGACAAAATTTTACCATTCAAAATCATAATGTGCCGAGATATTGCTGCAATCTTGAACGTAACCACGCTTGCCATTACAATCAAAATGACTCAACAGCACATGCAAACATGAGAATTTTTTCTTCACAGACATTTTGACACTACATTTAGTTCACTATTTATGCAACTTCCGTTTATTTACACGATGGACACGAATATTCACATGCACGCCAGTCTTAGCATGAGTGCCATGCGTACGTAATTGTCGATATGCACCCCGTCACACATTGTGCATTTGCACATAAAAATACTCATGAAAACTCAACAAGTGCTCAGCAATTACTGCAGCTTAAATGGTAAAGCACACAGAACACGTCAAAGTTATGGTATGGTATAGAATATGGGGTTTAACGTCTGAAGGCAACATGGGTTATGAGGAACGCCATAGTGCAGCGCTACGGATTAATTTTGACCACATGGGGCTCTTTATCGAGCACTGATGTCACTCAGTACACAGGCGCCTAGCATTTCGCCTCCACTGATAGGCAGCTGCCGCAACTGGGATCGAACCCGTCCTTGGGAACAGCAGCGGGCACCCTAACCACTCAGCTATTGCGGCGGGGCAACGGCTAACCACATTATAAGCAACCAAAAGTCCAGGTCTCTGCTTTATGTCTTACATGTTGCCTAGGTATCGTCTACTTTTACTATATCTGCAATCTAAAAATTAACGATAGACAACTTCCCCACTCCATCTAAATTACTATAATTGTCCCATGCCCTTCTTGGTTTGCTACACACTTTTTTTTTTATTCGAGTAGTCTGCCGTGAGGCATAAGTTGAGAAAAGGGGGAGTGGAATGTAGGTTACAGAAAGTTAGAAGAAGGAGTGGAGACCAGTTTCGGCGAGGTACTCGCATAGGCTGCTGGTGAAGTGATTGTCCATAGTCCACTTCACATAGTCCCCGTCGCGGTTCCACCACAGGCCGACCTGATAATTTTTGGCTAGTTTTATCAAGGTGTCATACAAGTGTAACAGCTGCCACAGTATGAATTGTGGATTCTAAGAGAAAAAAGAACTCACAAATTTTGCACTAATTTGAACAAAAATATTCAGCCAATATATGCACAACAGGCATACACCAATAACATTTCTACCGCAAAACCGTGAACCCACCGTACCGAGGGCCAGTAATAGAAAATCACTGGCCGCCGCGGTGCCTCAGAGGTTATGGTGCTTGGCTGCTGACCCGAAAGACGTGGGTTCGATCCCGGCTGTGGCGGTCGCATTTCGATGGAGGCAAAATTCTATAGACCCCTACAAAAATTCTATTAGTCACCCCTTGTCGTGCTAATATGCAGGTACCAATTATTTCTGTAACATACCTCTTATCATTTCTGTAATACCCATTACTAGGTCTTCAAGAAAATAATAACCTGAAATGTAGCAAAGAGCTGATGGTTGTCTTTTCATAGAACATTCTTCACAGCAGCTCTGCTTCTGAAAGGAGCACCTCATTCTTTGTGGACTCAACTAGTTTTCTTCTATTTTAATCACCATGAGGTCAGAGTACTCCAGTAACACTCTGACTCCTGATATGCTACACTCTAGTGAGCCAGTTTCACAACTCATAAAAGAATGATGAACTCAAAGGTCTGCCACAAACATGTCATGGGCTACATCTTTAATGGAGTAGAGAAACCAAATTTTTGGATGCACATTTCTCTTTACGCTGATGCACTAGGCAATGCTATACACAAGCCACCATGTGGATTTTAACTTTGTCAGCTAAATAATTTACAATTTAATTTTTTTTTCTCGTGTCATCTTGTTTCGGTTTTTAACAGCCGAATGACTGCTCTGAAGTCAGATACATGTTCAGGTCACATGAGGCATGCAAAAAGAGATATAATCGCTGCCTGTTCACTTTATGTGACTCCAACTCTTAGACAGGTTTGTGTACGAGTTGATGCAAATAACAGTGAACAAAGCTGCAACAATACTGCTGTCTTTGTATGCCTCACATGACCTGAACACATCCCTGACATCACAGTCGTCATTCGGTTGTTTAAGCTAAAGCAGTGCGAGAGAAAAAATGCAATTATAAATATATTGCCTCTTGTCGCAATCCATGCAGCTGTCTAGTCTTTCTAAAGTACTGCGCATCATTCTAACCGAAAGAAACAACTAAAATTTTGTTGTCTCTACTCCTTTAATACCTACTGGGCCTTGACAATATAAAAAGCACCTAAACATATCAGCGAACTGAGCTGCCAACCTTCAAAAATGTATCCACAAGCTCTTTTCACATTGTGCTTTTAAATATGTTGCCTCATACTCGTGATATACATATGTTCTGACTGTGCACATATACAAAAACAGTAATTCAGGAACCAGCAGACCCACCCATTCAGCAGCATGGCAAGCGAAGAATGAAAATTAGAATGCAGCTAGAAAGTAAAGGCACAGAGCTTTTTCAGACCTTCTAATTTGAATACTTCAAACTTATGTGGCCAACTGTAAATGTTTCCTTACTGAAATCCCACACTCCTTTAGACGTTTGCCATAAACCAGAGAAAAATTTGTCAAAATGCTTCCCTCTAAAAGGAACAACCAAATATAAGCAGACAAGCCATGTTTACATTTCATGCATTTTTAAGCTCTTCACTGTATGCAGAGAAGCATGTCACATGCATGGCGTGTTGATGTTTGGTTTATGCTGCTTCTTAACTTTATATTGAAAGGTCATGGCTACTCTTTTTTTGTGTGTGTGTCCATTGCCCCACAGAGCTGCCATCTATGGAGCAAGCTTATTTGCATTTAAAGGTCGTTTGCCTAGTCACTGCTGACTCCACACAAAACAGATTTTCCCCTCAAAACTGGCAACGTGCAGTAAAAGCAGGCGCGCAATTAATGTGACACCTCATACACTTCGTAATGATGCAGTGGCCTACATAAGGCCAAGCCAGCATGCTATTCATGTATGCGCACAAATTATATTCACTTATACAATGCTAATATCAAAAAGAAACCCTTCTAGCTACAAATGTTAATGCAGCGCATTACGGCATGCATGGCATCCAACGTCCCTGTACAACATACTTTTACTAATAAGGCTAAAACAGTGCACCCTGCACAAGGATGAAGGAAGATGAGACAACACGCAGCATCTTCCTTATGCAGGTCTGCTGTTTTTGCCTTATTATGTCATACCAACTTGCCTATCAGTCTGTGTTTTTACTAACTGCTGCAGCAGAAAAAACAGCTGTGAAATTTGGAATGCATTCACGGCGTCTAGAAATTGAAGCTCAGAAAATGTAACACACAGAAAGTGCAAGAAACTGATCATCCGGAGTGTTTACGTTTCTCTCTGTGTTGTGTTTTACTTACCCTGCAATAACCCAACATCGTTCCCAAACAAACCCAAGGGCCACTCTGGCTACGCAGATGCTGAAAGCCTAAGTCAAGCCTCCCACTTCATCACAAACCATTACAGAAATGACAGAGCAAGCAAAACAAGTTTCGGCCTTGTCTGGCTTTATTCCAATGCTGAACGTTACAAGAAATACACCAAGAACCACACGTTCTACTTAATGAATATAAACACTTCACCAAATAGATAAAAGAAAAGCAGCTTTCTAGATATTCAAAGGTTCGGTGGTGTGACCATACTACGCCATTTGCTAAACGCCTATCAGCGAAGAAAGCGGCGTACAGTTCATGTGGCACGATGCGTCGAGTTGCGTGAATTAAGTCTCTCCGTGGGCAACGCTACGGCGTCGTACAAAGCAGCTGTGGCCTACCGTGTGCTTTGCGCAACATGGGTGTCAACGCGAAGTAATCCATTACAGCTTGGCTAGTTGGTGGGTAGACACTGAAGGCATATCAAACATTATGACGGAAGATGTGTTGTCCTTTCAAAGGCTAGCGTGTATACGTCCATTCCGCCTTCCTTCCGCATTTTATTTTTTTTTTTTAGCATAGCTTGTCGCCGGTGGGCACACATGCAGGACTCCAGGAACATAGCATATATGTACCGCAACTGCCAAATGGCTCGCAGTACCCACCATTTTTATGCATACGAGCTCATCCTATCAGTACGTAGAGGTCAGAATCAGTTACGCGCAACACAAGGAAACAATTTTCGACACTCATCCAATGCTTCAAACCATTGCCTCCTTCTAGAGGAGGCAATGTTCAAACACGAGATACAATACCGAAAGGTGCCGAAGAGAACTGAAGTGACCTTAAATTCAGTCAAGCACCGCCTTGCTAAACGTCTCTAGGGGCTTCCGATATCATACCACGGCTGGAACAGGTCGCACTGCAAACTTGCATAATAAAGACAACACTAGGGCACTGGGGTACAAGTCCGGACGTTAGCGCGGTCAATATTACTCGCCATTGCACCAACCCTTGATGACTTTCACGGCAGCACTTACTCCACACGTCAATGCACCGCGCGGTAAACAGCCATCGCAGCCATGTCAACAAACCACCGTGGCGTTGGCGATGACAACGATGGTCACCGTGGCAACCGTGGAGACGCCAGCGACCTAGAAACTATGGCTAGGGACGTTTCAAAATTTTGCGACGCCATTTTTACCTGATTTTGCAACAAAAAGTACCCAGAAATGTACCTAAACAAACGCCATTTTGGAATGACGTCATTAAAAGTCACGTGACACGAGGATCGTCTTCCTCCATTTAGCCTTACGCCAAAGAACCCCCTTCCAGCCAATGGTGTCGGCCGATTCTCGTTATCCTGCTAGCATGACAATGCAGGGAGTGGCAGATGAAAGGGGATAGTCCTCTCCCTCCATAGTCGGGGATAGACCCCTCTCTCCATTGTGGCACCGCTCCCTGCATGCTCACTCTAGCAGGGTCATGAGAATCGGCCGACGCCATTGGCTGGAGGGGGATTCTTTGACGGGGAAAAGCCGCTTCGTTCTTAAGTTGTATCCGACTATAGCTAAGCAACCAAACACGAGAAAAGAGACAATGCAGATCACCACTGCGCAGCCCAATGGGCTTCGTGTTTAACTGCCTGTCTGTCGCGTTGTGCTTTGGATGTCGTCGTCTTCATCAACTTCCATCCGTGCGCAATGGATCCGGAACACAGCGCTATCGCATTGACTTCTTAAACCGAGCCTCTAACCGTAGCCGGAATGAAAATCAAAGCGTGAGCGCACCTAATTCGCATTTGGCCTAACCACGCTAAATCGTCTGTATGCAGATATTAGTGCGAATATGTAGTCTGTGATAAAAGTCTCTGGAACGCGTGATTTGCAGATGGAACCAATAGCTCTGTTATTAGCCACTAGTTGGAGACCGTACTTGTGGGGGTGAACATGCGATTCCTCTTCTTTCACCTCCCCAAGGTTGCACAAACGCCTCCTCTCTAGCACGGTGGAAGCGGCGAAACGCCTCCTCTCTGGACTGCTGGAAACCGGTTCCGCCGCCGCTTCCACCGTGCAAGCGCAAGGTGCCCACTGCAGTCCAGGGAACAATATGGCAGCGCCCATGTTGGAAAGGTGTATAGACGGCGACTAATAATACTGCTATCAACTTCGTTTGCAGATCACGCGGTCCAGAGACTTTTGTCCCCGACTGTACCTGACATCCAATGTGTCGGCATCTTCGTTCGGGGCTTGGACGATTAAGTAACCTCCTTGTGTGTTTGGCTTTTTGGCTTGTCCGGAGGCCTAGTTTCATTTAACGCCACCTTTTTACTACATACGACTGTCAAAATTATCATCTTTTGGCAATTTTGCTCGCCGCTGTAATGTAAAAACGCACCCTGAAAAACGCTTAACTGGCCTTAAAGGCGGCAGCATGTTACGAACATACTGGCAACGCAGCCTTGTCGGTGTCTTTTCATGATATATTATGTGACACATCCCATTATGGAGGGACGGGGAACAACGGGGGTCATATAGCAAGTACCCAAGGAGCGGCTCGGGAGGGAGCAGCTCGGGAGTAACCAGGTTGGGGGAGGGCAGGCAGTGAAGGTGTATACGAAGAGAGAAGCCGCGTAGTCGGAGGAATGGGTGCAGCATAAGATTTTTGTGTGCAGCAAGGTGATGTCTTGCTACTTGATCTCTCAAGCCACTTTTATTTTCCCGAAATCGACGCCACATGGCGGCGCCGTGAACTGGTCCATGAAGGGTCAGCGCTCATGCAACCACGTCGTTTGCTCCGTTGCGAGAGTGGATTGGTGGCACATTGAGACGTTGCTGTCAGAGTTTTGTTGTAAAAATATACGTATATTTCAGGAGCGCTGTTACATTCACTTTTCCACGTTGCGTATCCTTCCAGAAAATAGGAGTCTTTCCGTGGTTTCTGTGCATGGGGTCAGAAGTACAGAGAGATCTGGAGACAAGAAGTTTCCAAGTTGTATAACACACCGCTTGCGGGACCACTACAGTGCAGTTTATATCAGGCAGCGAGCCTACGGAAGGGCATATGTAAACACGAGGTGCTGTTTATCAAAGGGCTATAGACACCTAATTTTACTGCACGTTTTCTTCTCTGAAATAATGCGTTAGGCATTATAATACATGGATCACCACGTGGTGTTCGCCTACGACCGCTAAATAATTTGTAATTGAATTTCTTCTCTCATACAGTTTCGGTTTCATCAACCGAACGATGGCTCTGACGCGCAGTTTAACTTTAGGTGACGTGAGGCACGAAAATTACAATACGCTGATACGTAGTCTTATCTCCCTACAGGACTTAGACCAGAGTGCTTTAAGAGCTATAAGTACAACAAACGACGTAACATCAGTTATATTGCCGCGTTTTTTTTTTGTTGCGCCTCACTTGACCTAAAGTTTAACTACACGCCAAAGCCATCGCTAGGTTGATGGAACCGAAACAGAGTCAAGAAGAAATTCAATTATAAATTAATTAGCGGTCGTAGGCGAACACCACGCGGTGCTTCATGCATATAGCAATGTCTAACGAACCATTTGAAAGAAAAATAAAAAGAAATAGTGTCTATAGCATCGCTAAGCGCACATGACTAACGAGCCCACTTCAAACGCCAACAGTTTTGTGGACGCCTGTCTGTAACTGCACTGCTTATTAACATACATGCATGGTGAAATGGAGCTCTGTTATCTACGGAGGGAGGGGTGGAGTGACATCATTATTTCATTACTGTTCCATTTCGTTTTGATTCTTTTAGCACTTCGCTATTGCCCCACGATCCTGCGGTTACTGGAATCAGTCGGCAAGAATAAAATAGAATCGGATGAAAAGAAGTGCGCCATAGCGGCCCTAAAATCATTACATGCTTTCCATCCATTACTTACAAACAAACTGAGAATACAAGGTCCAGTTAACTATTGTGAGAAAAGATGGTTTGTTTTGTGGTTTTATGGGGTTTATCGTCCCAGCGCGACTGAGACTATGAGGGGAACGTAGCAGGGGCATCCGGATAATTTCGACCACCTGGGGTTCCTTAACGTGCACTGACATCGCTCAGTATAAGGGCCTCCAGCATTTCGCCCGCATCGAAATGCGACAGCCGCGACCGGGATCGAACCCGTCTCTTTCGGGTCAGCCGTCGGGCACCATAACCACAGAGCCGCCCTGGCGGCCTCTAAGAAAAAGAGTGCGCGGAGAATGATGACGTCATTATTATCACTTTCCACCTGTACACACGATTAGAAATCTACATTCATACGTAAGCAGTACGTGGTGAATAAAATTTACGAGCTCGAAAAAACGCAAACGAGGGCTGATTTATCAAGGGACAGTGCCTGGCAAACTTGCATGTTTTTTGCGCAAGCAAGCACGATGACAGTTGGGCAGGTCTTGCTTCACGGTAGAGCTCAATGCAAAAAACTGCACCTGCTGTGCAAGGACGTTCCTCTTCCCTGTCACTGATTGCCAATGTTCTCCTCCGCTTTCATGCCGGACATGTTCAAACTCCAGGCAGACCATTGTCTCTCGTTTATTCGGGAAATGAAAAACTGCTTGGCTCACACGAGGTTGTCACAAGCGCGAGTTTATAGTGAAATTTTGAAACAAGAGGGATTATATACTTAGGCTCACCTCAGAAGCAGGCCGCCGTAACGCCGCCATATTCGATCAATTCAGGCACGCCCTCTAGGTCGTGAAAATCGTGCACAGGCTTCGACTTATCACTCTGAACACGGTATATAAAAAAAAAATGGACAGGAATTCACCTTTTTACCTGCGCCGTGTAAAGATGAAACAAAATTTAGCCCCAACAAAATCGTTGACATCCAGAGTACTATTGCAAGTCAGCTTGGCGTCCGTGTGGGTAACGTTCTCTCTACTCCAACGCTATTGGGAACACGTATACGCCTCACGAGTAGCGTATTTGAATTTTATGATTTTGCCAGCAGTACCCTGCTGATGAACTAACATTTGGATAAAACACGTTGGAGCGCCCCCTGTACTGCCCCCTCTCCACCCTTCCTTCTTCGCTTTAGAGAACCTGGCTAGCCTGTGTTATGCACCTTTTCATGTTTGTCGCCGATGGGCCGCTTTTCTACTAAACGAATATATATATATATATATATATATATATATATATATATATATATATATATATATATATATATATATATATATATATATATATATATATATATATATACATATATATATATATATATATATATATATATGGTCTCTCTCTCTCTCTCTCTCTCTATATATATATATATATATATATATATATATAGAAACCAAGGGGCACAGGGGATTTTTAATTTATTTATTTATGTTGTGGTGTTGATCAATTTATATTACTGAATATGTTATCGCTTAAAGCTAATTGATTAGAAAAGCAGAAGAAAAAACAACCACATCGGGTTCGGATCCCACCGGCGGCATGTGGTTTTTTCTTCTTCTTTTCTAATCAATTAGCTTTAAGCGATAACATATTCAGTAATATTCTAAATTGATCAACACCACAAAATAAATAAATAAATTAAAAATCCCCTGTGCCCCTTGGTTTCTGTGGCTATATATATATATATATATATATATATATATATATATATATATATATAAAGGAGGGTGTGCGAAGCAACGTAAGGACGGCCCCATAAATGCTTCTCCGCACACTCAACCCAAAAGTGTGGTAACACGGTGAAAGAAGCGTTCACTGCATTGCTTAAAGAGGGCATTTCGAAAGTACACTTCAAAGTAGCTACTCCAGTCTGATTATGTTGTCGTGCTTAACTATAGCTATAGTGCTATCACGCACCTTTGCAACGGTTGCTCGTCAGTGGCATGATGTGGGCCCAGTTCCCTCTTTGCATCTATATGATTCTCGTTTTTCTGAAATGAGTAAGGAAGGCGACGCAATGCATATATTGCACGGGCTTATGCCTCTTTTGTTCCAACTACTGTGCAGTGACGCGCAAACAGCAATTTCGTGCAAAAGTTAATTGGGACACCTGCTGCGTTCCTGCGCACGCGTCGAACACATCTGCCACAGTAAAGCGCCTCCGGCTGACTGTGCGCTTTGTGAGAGAGGAGCGAAGGCTAGGAGGTCATCGGTTCCATCTCGGGGAGCCGAGAAACCGCGTCGTTTAGGCGCCGCTCTGCTAAGTCACAATGGCTAATGAGGGCTTTTCGGCGCGCTTCGCAGTCTCGCCTGCATAACGAGGCAAGTGGGAGAATTTCTCAATTTGTGTCCAGCTGCGTCGCGCTCATTTCGAAACGAAAGAAGAAAGGCCAGTCGAATCTTCGATTTACGACCATGAATCTGCAGCTCCGCCGAGCCTTTTGATCCGTCGGGTGCTGATTGGTCGCACGTGCGAGCTGCCATTTATCGAGACGGCGTCGACCTCGGCTGACTCACTCGGCAGCCGCAATGTCTAGCCGCCCCGACTGGCCCCCCAGACAGATATCTCGCACGTGACGGCGGTGAACCGGCGCGGCCTCTCTGCGGCCGGCCGTTCCACGCCTGTGGATCGCCCCGACAAGGCGCGACGCGGAGAGACCCCGTACAGAACGTTGCACGCTGTAGCTTACTGAACCACAACAAAGAGCCGCAAAGATAAAACCGCTGCGCACTCGACGGCTGCCATTTCGTCCGAGATTCTGCCGGTTCGCTGCCGGCGAGCGGCCCTCGTGGCGTGGCAGAAAGCGCCGGGAAGCAGTGTCGCCGCTGTGCCGGGTAGTCAGCTGTAAAGCAGCTACCGGCCTTGTGTTGTGCCTCAAGAAAAATGAAGTAATAAATAAATAAATAAATAAGCAAAGAAAGAAAGAAAGAAAGAAAGAAAGAAAGAAAGAAAGAAAGGAAGAAAGAAAGAAAGAAAGAGAGAAAGAAAGAAAGAAAGAAAGAGAGAAAGAAAGGAAGAAAGAAAGAAAGAAAGAAGAAAAGAAAGAAAGAAAGAAAGAAAGAAAGGAAGAAAGAAAGAAAGAGAGAAAGAAAGAAAGAAAGAAAGAGAGAAAGAAAGGAAGAAAGCAAGGAAGAAGGAAAGAAAGAAGGACAGAAAGAAAGAAAGAAGGAAGGGAAGAAAGAAAGAAGGAAGGGAAGAAAGAAAGAAAGAAAGCAAGGAAGAAGGAAAGAAAGAAGGACAGAAGGAAAGAAAGAAAGAAGGAAGGGAAGAAAGAAGGAAGGAAGGGAAGAAAGAAGGAAGGGAAGAAAGAAAGGAAGGAAAGAAAGAAAGGAAGGAAGGAAGAGAGAAAGGAAGAAAGAAAGAAGTCGGCGCAAAAAACGGACGAGGGCAGAAAAGAGGACACATAAGACGTTCACGAGCGCTACTACCAAGTGTTTATTCATGCTGTCGTACAAGGCATTTGAAGAGGAAAAGGCAAGCATGCGCGAGAGAGGGTAGAAAAGGCACTGCAGTAGAGCAAGAAGTTATTTAAAAAAAAACGAATATAAAAAGCACATTCAGCAGAATATACGTGTACAGACTTGTCACTCACACAACGCTCGGACAAGTTTTTGATATAATCAGCCTCTAGAAGGTGCCTAGCCTTATAATTACCACTCTTGCCAAGAATCGTGGCCTTCTAAAATCTTGCCCTACACGTGCTGTCCCACGAAGCAAGGTGCCGTACGAGATTCGCGTGTCATTATTTTCTACGTTATTGGCATGCTCCCGTAGCCGGTAATTAATACAGCGGTCAGTTTGGCCAACGTATGAAGCCCCAAAAGAGAGGAGAATGCAGTAAACCAGACCTAAGAGACATTTTACGTAGGCGATCCCATGTTTCTCGTTGCAACTCCCGCTTGCACAACCAGTGATGCGAGGGTAAAGCTTTGACAGCTTGTTGGGTGCAGGGAACACATATGACACATGGGGACTGCCAGCCACTTTTTACAAGTTGTGGGGGAGTTGGTGCACATAAGGGAACACCATCGGCTTTGAGAAAGCTGCTCGTCCTGTCCTCTTCTCGTTCTTCAGTCTCGTCCAAGTTCCCGGTTATTCCTCCGCTCCAACTTGAGAAAGGGAGTTCAGTTCTTTTCCGGACGCCTTTTTGTTTCTGCATGAGGGTTTCAGCGACAACTGTATTGACCGGGCCAGGGGAGCCTGCTGTTAAATGTCGCGAATTAAAGCTGATCATTCAAACTCTGTTGCATTTTATGTGGGCAAGATTTTTGTAGTGCAGAATCCAAGCAAAGCAAGGTTATAGCTCTTTTTACCCCTTTGGAATGTGCCGAGTCATAGCTGTGAAACTCTTTGTTGGCTCGGGGGGAGTAGATCCAGCCAAGATGGACTCGGCATAATATAAGCTTAAGGTCTAAAAACGCAGCCCCTGATTGTCAGGTAGTTGTGCGATGTCATCGATGCGATGACATCGCGATCACACAACTGTGCGATGTCATCGCATGTTAAAGAACCTCAGGTGGTCGAAATTTCCGGAGCCCTTCACTACGGTGCCCCTGATAGCCGGAGTCGCTTTGGGACGTTAAACCACCATAAAACGAAAAACTAAAACTAATTTATTAAAAATTGTCTACCGAGATACCAGCTGAGTTCTGCAAGTCCACAGCCCCCCAGCCTTCAATGCATTCTCTGACCGAAGCTAACAACTCGGCATGTGGAATAGAATAAAACAAATCTTCGACAACAAACAAACGATAGGATGGATTTTACTTTTTCCATTGACATTTTTCCATTGACGACGCCGGTGGACAACGATTATGACTGACGCAAAACCGTGAACAAACCCTGGCGGTGGTATTTTTCAGCAGCAATCGTTTCACAAGAGCGGTAGCAACGGCATCAAAACAAAGAAAAACATCCACTGCATAACCACTGCATCTTCGGTGCAACATGTATTCTAGCTATAGGGAAGGTAGTTGCATGTCGCCATACAGTAATGTACACACTTTGAATTTGTGCGAATGCGGCAACGATACTGTTTTGATTACGAACACTGTACTCATTGTATCACGCAGGAAATTTTCAAATGGCCCAGCTGGTCACTGCTGAAAAATGTTGTCCTCGAATTCGGTTCAAAATTTGTCAGTCAGAATCACTGCTCACCGATGGTGCTCCGTTAGAGATCCCCTGAGCTGAAATACGCGCTGCAGACCTTCATAGCCGTGGTCACAGGGTATTCAATACGAACCTTGATTAGCCTAAAAAAGTAAGGGTGCGCGAAAAAGCGATGGTGACGAAGAAACACAAACGGTCGTTTCTGTGTCTCTTCGCCGTCCTCGTTTTTTCGCGCTCCTTTAAACTTCCATGATGAGTATAGCATTCCAGCCCTTGCAAAATGTGTAATTAACCTGATTATCCATTCATTCCTGAGCTTAGCCTCTGGAGGGAATGCATGCAGGTCTATCTCGCTTTCGACCGGATAGTTCGAGCACTGCGGTGGAGAGAAAATGCGATTAAATGCTTTAATGCTCTCTGCTAATAACGTGTGTTTGCACGGGTATATGAATAATACACAGGGTGTTTCGCCTAGGATTTTGCACAAGTTTTAAAAATAGGCTTTTTGTGTTGGAAGGACGCTCTTTTCGGTGCAGCATTGTCAGCAGTGTACTGCATCAGAATGCAGGTAAGACGTGCTAACTAGCAGGCTGGTTAACGAATATTGAATAGTTAACTTTATAACTACTATTTTAGGCTCCTTAATTATCCAGAGGCGTGTAGCCCACCGTATAAGTAATAGCTGTATAAGCTTTCAGAATTCCGAAAATGCGATTATCGTTGCGCTGTACCCAACAAATTTTGGCTATTTCGACTATTTACGTGCACTGGAGCGATTCCTTTACATGGAAGCTTCTCGAAAGCGCATGTATTTTGCCGCGATGTAGCCACAATTTGTTTGGCCACAGCGCCGAGGGTAACTAGTTTTTGCAACTGGTATATGGATACTACTTACGGTGGGCTACAAGCCTCTGAATTATTAAAAAGCCGAATAATAATAGTTAAAAGTTAACTATTCAATATTAGTTACCCAGCCAGCTAGTTAGCACATGTTAGATGCATACGAATGTACTAAACCACTGACAATGCTTCGCCGAAAAAAGGGCTATCCTAACTCAAAAAGGCTATTTTTAAAAATTGTGCAAAGTCTTAGGTGAAACACCCTGTATAGGGAGTACATAGACACTAAATGTTTCTTTGCGTGTTTTCTTTTTTCAAATGATGCGTTAGGCATTAGTATAAATGAACCACCATCTGATATTATCGTACGACCGCTAAATAATTTATCATAATTCAGTTTATTTTTATTGCTGTTTCACTTTCGGTTTCATCAACCAAACGATGGCTGTGACGTGTAAGAAAGGTTTAGGTCACGTGAGAAAAAAAACTGCGATATTATCGCTGATAGGTGGTTTTAATTCACTGCAACGCTCAACGGGACACCGAGGACAAATAGAAGTTGTCTGTAGTATATATCGCCACGGTACCACATTCTAATCACAAAGGGACCACTCTCACAAAAGATGGAGCTTTTGTAAGCTAGAAAAGAGAAAAAAAAAACGAAATCCAGGTGTCGCCATCACAAGCCGATTTCAGAACTAATATGCGTGCGTCGGCACCGATTTGTGGCTATAAATGCGTTTTTTTTTGTTTCCAGACAAACGTCAACATAGCCAGAGAGAGCCAGAGAATCAATTTTTTTATGAGAACAATGTTTGGATGGAGTTGTTCTTGGTGTCTCTTTAAGGAAGCCTGCTTCAAGAACTGAAATAAAACCGTATCGGTGGTTATAGGGCAGTTTTTTTTTTCATGCCTCACGTGACCTAATATACTTCTAACACGGCACAGTCATCACCCGGTTGATGAAAGCGAAGCCGAAACAGGATGAGAGAAGAAATTCAGTTCTAAATTATTTAGCGGTCATAGGCGAATACCACGTGGTGATTTATGTATTCGAACCTCTTATCCATTCCTGTAGATAAGAAAACATGCAACTAAAATGAACTGTCTATAGTCCTTTAATTTGTTGCCGTGGCCGCGTGCAGAAAGAAACCCAAAAGTGCTTATGGATTAAGGCGCACTAACCGACTAGGCAGACAGAACAGAAGCGGGGCGATAGACGCCGAACCAAGCCGGACGCCATCTCTCAGGTGGTACAGGAGGCGGCCGCGAGGCGGCGACATAGTCGTTGAAAGTTGTGAATAGGCCTATTTCTCTAGCAAAGAACCTGACGTCAAAGGGGCGTGGGCCGATGGGCAAAATCGCCAACTTTCACCTCTGAAGCATTCCCCCGCTGCTTTTTCCTGTCCAGCGGAGAAACGTTTTTGGCCTTGGCGCGTCGAGAAAATAGGGATTGGTCGAGAGAGTCGTGGCGTCACAGCCACATAACCTCGCTTCGGTAATTCAAACACCCCACAACGATCACAACGTACAAAAGTGATGACGTCAGTGCGCAATTCCTAATTGGTCTACACATGGTCGCAACGCCATTCAACCACAATTACGTAGTGCCTCTGAAGTAAGAAAAATAACTGAGGTGAAAAGAAAATGGTCGAGCCGGGACTCCAACCGCTGCCCCTCGGATCGTGAGCTATAGGGCCGAATGCACGAGGCTGTTCGCTCTGGAACCGGCTCGCTCCTCCGCGGGCCGACGCGCGCGGGATTGGCCGTGTCGCCACTTGTCGTCACGCCGGGTGACGACTAGCGGCGACACGGCCAATCCGGCGCGGCGATCCGTGGAGAAGCGAGCCGGTTCCAGAGCGAACGGCCTCGTGTTAGTGATGCAAAACTATCGATAGTGCTATCTATACTATCGATAGTTTAGTCACTATCGAACTATCGAGGCCGCCGCGGTGGCTCAGTGGCTATGGTGCTCGGCTGCTGACCCGAAAGACGCGGGTTCGATCCCGGCCGCGGCGGCTGGAATTTCTTTGGAGGAGAAATTCTAGAGGCCCGTGTACTGTGCGATGTCAGTGCACGTTAAAGAACCCCAGGTGGTCCAAATTTCCGGAGCCCTCCTCTACGGCGTCTCTCATAGCCTCAGTCGCTTTGGGACGTTAAACCGCATAAACCAAACCGAACTATCGATGGCAGAAAAAACTGTTGATACTAGTACTATCGATAGTGCGCTATTGATAGTACTATCGGTAGTTAATACGTTCGATACTAGTATTGCTGGTACCATCGATAGTACTTTTGATAGTTCTATCGATAGTACTATCGATACTACTTGCTATATATAGTACTATCGATTCTATAAAATCAACCACGCGTGCCCACTGCATCCTAAACTTGGTTTCTCAAGTGTGGGGTAGCGAGGTGATGGTACCAGTAACTGACCGGACTCTGCTGTTTTCGCGGCCTACGCGTCACCGAGCTCTGGAGACGTTCCCTACGTAAAGTTACTGGATAAAGTGTTAGTGTAGCGAATGTCCTAGTTGCGAAGCATGTGTGCGAAAAGCATTGCTGCAGAGGTTACGTCAGCAAGACGACCTTTGCAGTGCACGATGGTGTCGTGTTAGCCAGCACAACTTGTGCTGTTTGTTCTTTCATCGGATGCAGTTCCAGGTATTTTTCCGAACTGTCCCAGCTACCTTTTAAACTGAACTATCCCGCTTTTGCGTCTCAGTTAGTCATTTTATTTTAACTCTAGTATGCTCTCACAACCAGGGCAGCTATCTTTAAAAATGGTTAACTTGTATACAGGAGTGAACGATGAGTGCTTAGTTGGTATGACGTGATTACAAAACATAAAAATGAGCAGGGGACAGGACACACAAACAGGACGACCTCAGAGCTTGTCCTGTGTGCTTCTCTCCTGTGACCTGTCACCTGCTCAGTTTTATGTTTTGTATACAGGTCGGCGTATAGAACAAAAAGGCCCCTGACATGCGCACTGCATGTATGCCCTGCCATCATGGCCTACAAATAATGAGATGCACAGCAATTAACGTTCGTTCTTCTTGTTCCTGCCATCATGCTGCCGAATGCCTTCGCTACGACGTGATACATAAATAGATACATTTACGTAGAACTGCTTCCCGTAATCTGCGATTTTGTGCTTATATTTAGCTTTTATCTAGCTCGTGTACCAAGATGTCCTATCATCTAGTATTAATTGAAAACACTTCCGAGGTTTGAGCGATAAACCACTGCCACGCTTACAACCTCCCCACCGACAAAGTGCTTGATAAGCATCGCATAACATTCCATGCACTGAACGCAAGCTACACAAGGTGTAACTGTTTACTTTTGAGTATGAATGTTTCTATGAACATACTCCGGGTCTTTTGCTGCGGAAATAAATATTTCATTCGTCCACAAAGATATTTCATGAATGCATGAATTGAGTATTACTGGTAGTCAGTTATCGCAAATGCCGCCGTGGTGGCACGGGGGTTATGGTACTCGGCTGCTGACTAGAAATACGCGGTTTCGGTCCTTGGCCACGGTGGCTCTACTTTGATGCAGGCGAAAGGCAAAAGGCCCCTGTACTGTTCGATGCTAGTGCACGTTAAAGAACCACAGCGGGACGAAATTTATCCGCAGACCTCCACTACAGCATCCCTCACAGCTTGAGTCTCTTTGGGACGTTAAGCCTCTTATGACCGCGAAACCAATCAGGTATCGCAGATGTTTTGGCTATACCGCTGACCAACAAATGCATTATATCAATAGTGTTACTATCGACAGTCTTGCTATCGATAGCGGTACTATCGGACTATCGGTAGTAGTACTCTCGATAGTTTTTCTCTTTTTTTAAAGGGCGCGCTGAACACGTTAGCACTTTTAATGCACCCATGCACCCTTCAAAGGTGGGCCGGTGCAAGGGTGTTGTAGCTCCTTCGGGTGCAAGGATGCGTAAGGGTGCACGCGGTATTCTTTTACTTGTTGAACAACATTCCAGTAGTTCATGAAGCGTGTTTTTAAAATGATCTATTCGAGATTTCCATCAAGTGGCAGCTACAACCTTGATGCGAGGAGCTATGACTGCGATTTGCGTCCCATAATGTGATAATTAACTGTATTATTTTAGCTGAAGTGCAAAGCGTCACTGACTCCAAATAGGGGCTCGCTGAAATGGCATACGTAAATTTGGAGAAAGTATACGCGTCATGGCAAGTAAGTATTGCGTGTAACAATGGTGTCTTCTGTACCCTCATAAGCTTTGTATGACTCATTCCATACGCTTATACCTGTTTATGTTCCTTTGGCAAAAATACGTGGAACATTATAGCATCGTGTTACTATGCGAGCGGGTTTGCTGAAGGTTGACCTCCTTTAGCGAGCTCTTTTTTCTTTTTTGAATATATTCAGAAAAATCACGCCGTGAGCATCGTGCAGACATCAAATATGTGTCTCCACGGAAGGGAGGTTCAGAAACACCGTGGAAGACACATGTGGGCAGTATAATTATAGTTCGGGATGCCGTAACTGTAGGGCAAAGTTAGACATGTCGTCGGCAGCTTTTCGTAGGGAATGTTTAGCTTCCCTCCAAGAGTACACCCCCGCCCCCCCCCCCCCCCCCCCCCCCCCAAAAAAAAAAAAAATGGATCAGCGCCTTTTAATGCAATCAAAACCTATGAAACCGAAAGCGATCGGAAAAAGGGTGCAAACTCTAACGATGCCACCCTCACTATGGGTGTGACAAGCATACTTTGCATCCTTTTGCGAGGGTGCAAGGTTGCGAGTTATAGACACAGAAATGCACCCTTAAGGGTGCAAGATTTTTTGCAGTGCACCAAGTTATTTCAGTTAGCCCCTCTTCTCACTGCTGGGCTGTAAATCATTAACTCTGAGGCCATGTTTCATGCTTCATGAATTGTGGCCTTTCGTGATAAAATCCGCTAGAGTACGCAACGAGTACAAACACATGGGTCAAGGTTTCTTAATAACGATAAAAGCCCCGTCGCTCTTCGAGCAGAGTTCAACGCACTCTGCTGCATCAAGAAAGGATCACTGGGGTCAGAGCGATCGGCAGCTGGGATTCCGAACCGATATATACTACACGACGCTGCTCGACCCGTCTTGGCGGTAATGTTGCGTGAGCATGTCTGACGAATGTGCGCAGTATTCTTCCATTGCGGTGTCTGCTCGGCTGCATCGTTGGTTAGGATACGCTTTCGAGAGTGTTGCTGGCCACACGCTCTGTTATCCTCGTTGTTCCCGTGCTAGCGCACTCTGTGCAGTCCGGTGCAAAAATTAAAACGCTTTCGTTCGAGACTGAAAATCGCACCACTGACAATGCCAAATGTTGCGAAGGAATTTTATCAGACGATCACCGTTGATGTGTGCGGATTTCAGCGTCAGCTGTGTGGATTACCCGCCATCGAAACCAACCACCGCATTGTAAAGCAATAGTAAAGCATACAGCTAACGCCCAAGTTCGCATATTGGACGACTGTCTGGTAATTTCTGTTGTGCGCGCTATCTTCACATCGACGAGGACCGGATTCATCAAGATGCCGCGCAAAAAGGGCAGATACATTTAATATTTATTAAATCGTGACGGTTATTGCCTTGTGGCTCAATTCAGATATGTCCCGCAAATTGCGCAGTTTAGTAAAAACTAAACATATGCGCGTGCCCCTCTCTAGGTGGCGGTTGTCGGTTTGCAGAACGAGTTGGTTTGGTTTATGGGGTTTAACGTCCCAAAGCTTACCGCCGAATTCAGAAACGCTCCTCGACTCGAAACTCCACTCCGACTGCTCCTCGAAGCCAGATTTGCATTTCATAAACCAACCTCGACTCGAGGCGCTCTCGAGTTGAGGAGCGGAGCCGAGTTTTCCCTCGAAAATGTCAAGGTAGCGGCTGCCCACCCTCGAGCGCTCCTCGAGTGCTCCTCGAGTCGTCCAACATGGCTGCCGATCGGTCCTTCGCCGAATTCATCGAATTTGTTTTAAGGATTGACGAACTTCTTCATGACACAATGAGAAGGCAAGATGGTGACGTGCCAAGACAGCGTTTGCGAGACCGGCTGAATCCACTCGAGCACTTCACGGACCGCGAATTTCTATTCCGGTACCGCTTCACGAAGCAGTCCGTCGTGCTCATATTGGAGAGCCTGCCGCTTCAAGAGAGCACTACAAATCGCGGTTTGCCACTATCGCCGATGCTGCAGCTTTTGGTTGCACTGCGCTTCTACGGTTCGGGCACATTCCAGACGGTCGCGGGGGACCTCGTGAACGTCTCCCAGCCAACGGTGTGCCGAGTCGTAGAACGCATTTCGCGACTGATAGCAAGCGCGCTCTTCGGCCGAGTGGTGAAATTTCCGGAAGACCTCAGCAACACCATGCGCGAGTTTTACGAGATCGCTAACTTTCCGGGAGTGACCGGGTGCATCGACTGCACTCACGTCCATATCAAACGGCCGAGTGGGCAAAATGGAGAAGTGTACAGGAACCGCAAGGGGTACTTCTCCATTAATGTGCAGGTAAGCTGTTTCTATTCCTCCTTCAAAACGCGAGTAGGGTAGCAAACCGATTATTCTTTCGGTTAACCTCCTCCTCTTCAAAACGCGATCCCCTAAAAAAAAATAAAATGATGCTGATTTGGCTGTAATTAGCGAGGGTACTGAGCACATGTGTGGAATGCATCATGCTCTTTAACAATATATGACAAACATGCATGCAGCACTTTAACTTCATTACGTAAAGTGATCAGCATTTTCTCACTCAGGCATTCTCTTTTTCACTCACTGCAGACAAAAATTTTTTGGAAAGCATTCTAGTTATTGAATGGTACTTCACAGCAGTTAATAAATATGCAGTATAGGAAAATGCAATAAGATATCGGCAATTATGCATGAAATTTTGATGTATCAAATGCAGTAATGTGTTTTTCACAATCATTAAAATGCTAAAGATGATGAGCTGGCTAAAAATGCACTAGGTCAGCCTGAATACTACATAACTATTTTGTTTAATCATTTTATTTTGTTGGACTGCAGAATGCACACAGGCTGTTATATAGTCATTAAGCTCACTGAATGTAAAGATTTAAATATAATTTGCAGATTCCAATGCAGCTGCCCACTGTAGTATCCATTTATATTCACCTCAAATGTACAGTGTGTGCAAGACATTTTGGCAGCATGCCTACTATGCATATCTTATTTATACCTTGCAGGCGGTGACGGGGCCAAAACTCCAATTTCATGACCTGGTTGCAAGCTGGCCAGGATCCGTACATGACAGCCGCATCTTCGACAACAGTTGTGTACGGGTCCTGTATGAGCACCAGCGGCTACCTGGCATACTGCTTGGAGACGCTGGTTACGCATGTGTCTCCTACCTGATGACACCGCTAACCAATCCAGGAGCCCCTGGGAGCCCAGAGGCTAGGTGCGTATACATTGTTATTGAAATAATAACACGATATGTCCCACACAGAAAAAATATTGGACCCAATTGTCAAATTAATGGGCTTTTAAGAGATGTGATAATGCTTAAAAGTGGTTGTGTTTGTCATGCAGGTATCAGGCAGCTCATATCAGGACACGGAACACTGTGGAACGTGCATTTGGAACATGGAAGAGGCGTTTCCCATGCCTAGACATGCGCCTGCAACATCTGCCTGCGAATTCCATCACCATCATCACAGCCTGCTCTGTTTTACACAATCTGGCAGGCATGTACAAGGACCCATGTCCGCCTCCTTTGCCGTCAACGTCAAATGGGGCACAGCGCCAAAGGCAACAAGAGATGCCCCAACCGCAACCAATGGACTCTCTCTATTCGCGGTAACCAGGCACGCAGGCGCCTTATTGTGAGATGCTTTAATTAGTTTAAAGCATCTCACAAAAAGGCGCTACTCTCCCTTAATGGGAAGTAGCAGGTCCGGCTTCAGCCGACTTCTCAACATCTTCCGCACATTACAGATGGATCTCTCCAGTGTAGTTATTTAATACTATTATGTTTTCCTATTCATCATCATCATCAGCCTGACTACGCCCACTGCAGGGCAAAGGCCTCTTCCATGTCTCTCTAATTAACCCTGTCCTTTGTCAGTTGCGGCCACTGTATCCCCGCAGACTTCTTTAATCTCATCCACCCACCTAACTTTCGGCCGCCCCCTGCTACGCCTGCCTTCGCTTCGAATCCACTCCGTTACCCCTTAAGGACCAGCGGTTATCTTGCCTTCGCATTACATGCCCTGCCCAAGCCCACTTCTTCCTCTTGATTTCAACTGGGATGTCATTAACCAGCGTTTGCTCCCTCACCAACTCCGCTTTCTTCCGAGTTCTTAACGTTCCACCTATCATTTTTCTTTCCATAGCTCGCTGCGTTGTCCTTAACTGAAGCTGAACCCTCTTTGTTAGGCAGAGAAAACCTTGTAGATACACACTTCCATATTGAAATGGCTGCACAGTTGCTTCATAAGCACCAGCTAAAAAGTAAGAGAATGCATCCACAAAAAGTGTCAGTGCTTCGCTTCATGTCCCAAAACAGGACCTCAGATATAAGTGTCACAGTGCAGTTCAAACAAGAAAAAAAGACAGCATTTCTGGAATGCAATAATTACATGAGAGCTTATCTGTGAAATGGAAAATAATTTATTAAAGGAACAGAGACAAACACAAACTGGCCTGGCACTTGCGGCAAAAGCAGATCACAATAGATCACACGTCCTATACATTTAGGCAATAATGTATAAAAAACGTTATCACAGACACTATTGTAAATAATTCACTAATGAATTATTCAGACAAGGCACTTCAGGCAAGGCTGCCAAGGAACTCATCCAAACAAGGGTTACAAGAGGGCAACAAAACATTATCACTACTACAATGCATTCCCTGAAATCATTCCTGGAAGTGGTATCTCACACAGATACACGACTAAAAAATCAGCAGAGAACATTTACTGCATTGCATTCAGTGTGGAAGCATGGATTTGCGGTACATAAAAAGCGACAATGAGTGGGGAGTGCCACAGGACGGAGCTGACGGAAATCGCACCACTTTCTGTGGGATTCATCGTTAGAATCTATGAAGTGTGATAACATTTTCTGACCTGTAAGCGCTGGTAGTCCATCTGTATGTACAGCAGAAAGTTTCTGGTTTCATGTTTTTCGTGAGACTAAAAACACCCAATACTGCACGCATTCTTGCAAGTCAATTTAATTTAGTTCATGTTTTACTGGACCTCATTGTCTTTTCTGTTTGTGATCACCCGTGTTTATGGGGCTTCACACCTGAGCTGTGTCTGGCTGTCAGTTTCCTAACTGTTCGTTCTTCCCCTGAGTACCTGTTTTCAGGGGTGAGCAAACGGCTGAACAAGGGTTTAATTTTTGTGCTCTCTCCTCTGTCCTTGTACTGCTGTGTGTATTTTGGTTTATCTGGACACGACAGACAACAGTATGTAAAATGCCCCTCTCGTCGTGTACCAAGGCATTTTTCTATCAGCTACATAGCGGGACATTGCCAATTAAAGCATAATCAGAAAAAAGGCCCTTTTGTATCCTCAGTAAACTGCCGCTTTTGTTATGCTCCAGAAACAATTCAGCATTGCTTCATAGGGCGCAAAGATGTAATATTCTTTTTGGGATGTCTTATAACAGGCATTGAAAAATAAAACTTAATTTAACACTGCATTCTGTATGATATCTGATTGCACTGCCATTTGTTGATGAACCCTTACTGGATTACACGCAGCCTCTGGCAAAGGTGCATGACAGGCCAAAAATGCGAATCTGTTTCTACAAAAGACCACTTTGGCGGCGGTGACTGTTCATCTAAATGAATTGTGTGCTCATCAGACTGAGTTGGAACCAGAGCGGCAACCACTCCTAGCGCTGTGCTCATCATTGGCCTTTTTATAGTGCATCGTAGCTTAGGTGCCTTCCATTATGAAGTGGTAGGTGCGCCCTGTGTTAGGTCTTTTATCGTGCTTGGTTGTTTAGGTGCGTCTTATTATGCAATATGTTGCATTGCGATTGTTTTCTCCATTGTTTCTACTTAATTCATGTACATAGAGCATTGCTGCACTGTAATAAATACTATGCTAAAAAATACCTCTGTGGTCTCGTGCAGTGGCCCTTAAAGCTGATCTGTTCATGCCGCCGCAGGTTTGACTAACAGACGTGGGCATTGATGTAATTTCTTTTTTCTAGGATCTGAACCTCCAGACAACTGATTTTGCAATAAAGCAGAATAAAAATAGCATAATTATATCTGGGCCAGCAATGAATGCACAAGTGTATACTCCATGAGATTCCTGTGAACACATTTAGAAACACAAAATTGCTCATGACAAATGTACTAATAGCTGACGGAAACACAAGCACTTAAGGCCACGGTAGCTCCACAGGTCACGGTAGCTCAAGCACCCTACTTACTTCAGTAATGCACCTATCAGAAATGTGATCACAGGCACTGTGGTAAAAGGCATATAATGATTAATGAAAACTGTCCTTCGGGCAAGGCTGCCAAGAAATTTGTCAAGACTGTAACAAAAAATTCTTCCGACTATTGCGCATTCTTTGAAATCACTGCTGTAAATGGCAGCTCACATAAATTCACACGACTAAAAGATCATGGCAAAACTGCTCATGACAAAAAGTACTAAAAGCTGAGGGAAACACAAACTGCCCAGGCACTCAAGGCTAAAAACAGGTCACGGTAGCTCAAGCACCCTACACATTTGGGCAACATATATATCAGAAATGTTATCACAAGCACTCCGAAAAAAAAAAGATTAATGAATACTGCTCTTCAGGCAAGACTACCAAGGAACTCATAAAAACAAGTTTACAAGAGGGCAACAAAACCCTCTCATGACTAGTGTGCATTTCCTGAAATAACTTCTGCAAATGGCATCTCACATAGATGCACATCACTAAAAGTAGAATAAAAAAAGACGTGCACTAAATCACAAAAGGCACATAAGGCATTAATGAATAGAGTACTGCTTTTCAGCCAGGACAGCTAAACAATCTCATGACCAGAATGGAATATCTAAAATCACTCCTGCAAATGCACCTCGCACTGATGCACATGACTGAAAGCAGGATAAAAATACTTGCTTTGCATTAAGTGGGAGTATAAAATGAATGAACAAGTATACACTGCGTGGCGTTCCTGTAGAAACATCGCAAAACATATAACCTCTTGCTCCTCGTGAGTGTATACGAACCGCCCTTGCCCGTCCGCGGCAGTCTCGCTCGCACTGTCCTGCGTGCTGCTCATTACTAGTGAAACGCCCGCAAGCTGAAAAGAACGTATTGAATAAACAGCGCGAACGAATACGAGCACAGAAGACAAGAAAACGGACGAAAACGGATCGGACGATCGCGTCAAACAGCCAAACTGCGACCCGTGGATGAGTTGCCAACGCTAGCGCGAACTGCTCCGGTCGGCTCGCCGACTGGCTTCAATTGGCTCGCAGGGACACACTTCGCAAAACGCGAAGAGGGATGCGTTTTTGCGAGTTAAAATGCCCAATCACTACCAATAATCATGCAAACCGACAACGTACGTTATTATTTCGCAGCTGCGCGGCGTTTGCGTGTCAGAAATTTCTCCATACCCTTGCATCCAGACGCCGATTTGCCTACTGCGTAAAATCTCAAGTCGAGGACGGTTTTTCGAGGAGCTCCTCCGCGGAGTAAACGCCGAGTGCGCTTCGTGAAACGCGACGGCTCCTTGAGTGGAGGAGGGCCCGTTTCGTCCACTCCACGGAGTCGAGGGCAAGCGCCGAGTCGAGTAGCGTTTATGAATTCGGCGGTAGTGGAGGGCTCCGGAAATTTCGACCACCTGGGGTTCTTTAACGTGCACTGACATCGCACAGTACACGGGCCTCTAGAATTTCTCCTCCAAAGAAATTCTAGTCGCCGCGGCCGGGATCGAACCCGCGTCTTTTGGGTCAGCAGCCGAGCACCATAACCGCTGAGCCACCGCGGCGGCCTGCAGAACGAGTTGCATTTGTCGCGAATGGTCAGTGAGAAAGTGATCGTGTTCACTGACGTGTACAATAGAGTCGGCGACTAAAATTATTTGCTATTTTCTTTTGATTAGAATGCCGAAATCTGATGATGCAAGATTGGAAAGCATTGAAGGACAGAGCTGTCACCAACGTCTTTAACGTCCCCTGCTGGCTGAACGCCTATAGACGTTTATTCCAAGGTATAAGAGGCAGCCCGGACGCCTTTGGCCAGGTAGGTTACGATCATCGTGCGCCGATTGTCTCTCGAACTTTGCAGATTCTGCTTCACACACTGACGAACCATCGAACGTCGGGGTTTTTTAATGCTCTCGCGGCACTGTCGCGGCGCTTTTCGGCTCGCTCGGCAGCTGCCATCGCCCATAAGTCAAATGTAAATCTGTGCTATCGCTTAAAGGTCATTCGGCAGCTGCTATCGTGCTCTCGAAGATCGAAATGCCGCTTGCAGCTGCTATCGCACGCCACCTAAGAGGCAGCTCTGCACCTGCTGCTCATTGAGACAGGTCGCGTGACTCATATTTGCGGACGACGGCGGGATTCCGACCCACCTTCCTGCACACAGCTAACGCTGTAAGAAGAAAAGAAAAAAGAGACGACGTTCCGAAAAGCGGCCATTTGATAGCCGCAACGAATTAAACGGGGCGATATTCAGTTTGCCGTCCGACGCGTTCGCGCCCTCCGAACTTGACGCCCGCGAGCGCGGCCTCGGTGCGCGCGTGGGGGGCGCCATCGATTCCTCGGCGCATGGGTGGCGGCTCGCGCGCGGTCCGCTAATGAACTGCCGCAAATATACACCGCTAATTACGAGGCTATCGACGCGATTTGTCGCCGCCGCTTTTGTTGGCGCCTCTGCAGTGGCGCGCATGCACGGCTACGGGGAAGGGAGAGGCGGCACCGGCGGGAGAGACCTGGCCGCGCATACGGCGTGAGATCCCGGCTTTGTTCCACAGGCGCCGCTTCAGTAGTCCCAGGCGCCCTGGACAGCGCGCGGTTCAGCTCTGGCCGCTAAGGCCGCTGCTACGAAGGAGCATCTGGGACGGTGCCGACTGGGGACGGGCCCTTCTCAGCTTGTTCTTTTGCGCAGTATACGACTCCGTCCAGGATGTTATTACTGGGAACTGCTCGTTCCATCGAGCTGTGGGAAAACTGTGGTCCCACTTAGTGATTTTAATTCAAAGACAGCAACGCTTAGTTACTGAATGGATGCGCTGGTCGCTTCCATTGCCATCCGTCTTCTGAGAGTGAAAGAGACTAAACTATAACATAATCCACAGCTGCCATCGACTCCAAAGGCAAGCAAAAAACCACTCCGATACAGTGTGAGAGTGAATGATCGAGGGAGTGAAGGAGTACAAGTGTGGAAAGGACGGTGGCGCATTCTCTATATTAATAAGGCAGCCATGCGGAGTGAAGCGCATGCGTGTGTGGTCAGTTTATTCCGAAACTACGAGCTGCGCCGAGCTCTCCGCGTGTTCGCGAAGAAATCAGTTAAGGCCGGTTCACATGCAAGCGACTGAGCGATTGAGCGACGCGTCGCAGCGAAAATTTCCAACTTGTTGAAACCTCGCCGCTCGTCGCAGCGACGACTCAAAACAGGTTTTTCCGCCGCGGCGACAGGATTCGCTAGCATTTTCGCTGTCATGTGAAACAGGCTTTAGTTTGGAGGCGCTGCATCAAAAGAGGGGGAAAAGGGGGGGGGGGGGGCGCATGGCGCTAACGAACCGGAACAAAGCTTACAACATAACAATGAATTTTGCAGGCTGAAAATTTTCAGGTCGGCGCACTAAGCTTTCCATTATTCGCGCTCAGCCACTCGTTTCTATACGGAAGGCCTTTATGAGCTTCTGTTCTTGTGCATATATATATATATATATATATATATATATATATATATATATATATATATATATATATATATATATATATATATATATATATATATATATATATATATACGAAAAAAAATTAGCAACTGGAATATTCCCAGACGCTGTGCTTTATTTTCCTTTTTTTTCTTCTAGCGACAAAAATTTCGGGAGCTTTCAAAGCCGGGAAAGCGGAAAGTTAACACGGAGGATTTTCCTTACAGCAGAAACGAAGGATTAGGGTAAGAAAACGAAAACAGCCAGAAATACTCTGACATCATTTGCCCACCCTGTGGGGGCCAATAGCGCGGAAACTACATTTGCAGTTTAGGCCTGCCTTTCTCCTAATGAATAATCGGCGTGCCCGCTTGCATACCTCCTTCCCACCCTCCCACTCTTGCCAGATGCTCTGTGCGGAACGTTGGCGCGCGTGTGCGGTTTAGACGCGGGTATCGATCCGCAAGGCAGGGTCGGCGGGCCAAAGCGCCAGCCTACAGAACTTGCGTCGCCCGCGATTCCAGAGCAAGTTCCCAGATGGCGCAGGAGGCATCGCTGACATAAAGCCCCTCAATATTACGCCGACACCGGCCGCCGCTGGAGAATGGCGCTCATGTAACGCCTACAGTGAAGTATCCCACAGGGCCTCGCGACGCGATACGGAGCCGCGAGCCTTTGAAAGCCGACCGTGGTGATGTTTTTTCAAAGGCTACTCGCGTGTTCTTGGGCCCCGAGGCAATATTGCGGGCTGCTAGGTTTACGTCTCAGTGGAGAGGGTTCCGAATAAATTTCGACCACCCGGGGATGTTTAACGTGCACTGACGTCGCTCAGTGCACTGACGTTTCTGCGCCTCGCTTCGTCGAAATGTTGCCTGCAGCCATGGCCGGAGTACAAACGCACGAGATTGAACCCAATTGGAGCTTAATAACTTGTATTCGAGACGACAGATTATTTGCAGTTTTATGTGTTTTTTTTACAGACATGCAGTCGCATTAAGACGAGGTATGAAATCGAAATGGATCGGTATTCATTTAGGGCGAGGAACAGGGACTTGAGGGATGCGTTGAAACTTTAATGAGAAGGTCGTTTCATCGCAGGTGAGACATTGGCATGACCTAAACGTTCCGAACAATTCTGGTGTGGACATGCCCTAGCCACAACAAACCAGACAGGAATATAGAGTCCTGGGAGGCTTTAATGGCCAGCCAGAAAGAAGAAGAACAAAAAGAAGTTATCCGTCTGGCCCTGGACACCGCTGAATCCCAAGGGATCCCAGCCTGCTGGGAAGATGACGGAAGATGACGGCGGTCAAGACTCGTCTTTTTCGCCCTCTGATTCCTTGACGGGTGCCAATAAAGTTATTTCATCATCATCTGGACAAAATCATTTTTGAGCCGGGAACCATTTATGAACGCAATTTTTTTCATATAATGTAAGATTTCACTACAACAATCGATATATGCGCAGATCACCCGACAGCAGTCTTAATTTTCTTTTTCTATTAACGTTCTTGCTGCCATCAAAAGCGTTCCCCATTTGCTTTCTATGGCAGTCTCAACTGTTCGATGCGATCGATGGAAATACTTTAAAAGAAAGAGTTGGCTTCATATCAGAAGAATGGACCATTACGTTGTGGGGTTTACCTCCACCCGGTAACGGTGTGTTAAGTGGGCGGCACTTCGCCCACATAACGCGGGTTGGGGTCAAAGCAAGCTGAGGGCACTGCCAGCGTTTGGTGCGCGCCTGCGCTCTCGCTCCGTATACGGAAGGAAGGCGCAGTTATTCGGAAGCACAACTGTTTATTGCACAGTAGGCTGCATTACATAACACTGCACTAATCCCCAGACCTCGGCGCAACCCATAGCCCAGCCGCAGCACCCGCAAGCGGGCCCGCGGAGCCGCGCGCGCAAAGAAAAAACTACCTACGCGCGTGACGGCACAGCTAAGAGCGATCGCATGCCGCATGGCCAACCAAAGGGCTAAATCATGCGCGACAAAGCACGAGGGAGGATGGGAATACGCGGAGCACATCTTGACGAGGCATGTCGCACGTCGATGGCTCATCGCACGTCTTCACCCGGCAATGGCCGGCAATGACGGAGAACCAGCCAAATCAGGCCTTCCCGAATCCGGAGCGCGTCGGCGCCGCACAGGCGAGCGACAGGACTCCCGTGGTTCGGGCCTGGACTCAAGCATGCATACTAGGTGCGCTGGTTAAAGCATCCTCGCTCTTGGTACCTCGGCAAAGCCGGGGCTCACGGGAGCCAAACTTTAGGCACCTTTCTGCTGCCCGAGTCGGTGGCGACCTGCCCGTTCGTTTCCCGCTCGGAGCCTCTCGCCGAACAACGTACCCCAACTCTCACTCGGAGTGACCCAATGAATGGGGACGCGAGGTCGCAGCGGGAAGAACGGCAGGGAGGGTGATTTACGGAGATTCTCGAAAGAGCTTCCCTTGCAAGGGAGGACAAGCAGCGCGGCTGCCCGCATTCTGCTCGCGGACACCCCACGGGGGTCTCTCTAACGAACGAAACGGCAGCAGCGGGCGCGCACTCGGGTAGCTCAAGCTCAATCCCCACAACCTTCAATGTTTTCATAACAGTTTCCAATTTTTCCAATTTTTGTAATTTTCCAATTTTCATATTCTTTGTCCGAGAATGTTGGACATCATTATACATACCGGACAATACGAGATGTACTCTTCTGACCCCTTTCGACGGCAAGAAGCAACGCAGTTTCACTATAATCTTTGATAGTTGTTGTTGTCCCAGTTAAAGTACGGCTTGAAAAGTTGGGTTTGTAACCTCTCGAGGCTGCGCGTGGACTGTGAAAGACGCCATATTGGAGGACTTCTGATTAATTTTGGCCCACCTCGAGTGTCCTTAAACGTGCGCTGTTATCGCACAGCACGCGGGAATCTCTGGCAATGTCGCCTCCATCGAACTTCTGTCCCTGTGTCCAGGATTCCACCCCGCGACCGGCCCGATAAAGTAAATGGATGACAAGGTTAACTTTTAAAGGCTTTATAATTATTATAACTAGGCAACAAAAAACTAGCATTGGCGAAGTTCAGGTGAATGCACTGAGAGACAAGGGAGGCAATGTCATTAGCAATATGGATAAGTTAGCTAAAGTAGCCGAATTGTCCTACACAAATCTATACATTAGCCGAAGTAATCAGGACGATAACCAGATAGGCAGTGGTGCACAGCAATAGGACAACTCGCCATTAAAGAAAGAGGAAGCAAAGAAAGCCTTAGGAGCGATGCAAAGAGGGAAAGCAGCTGGTGAGGATCAGGTAATAGCAGCTTTCTTGAAGGGTGGAGGCGAGATTGTGCTAGAAACACCAGTCACCCTGTATACGCAATGACTTATGACCTCGAGCGTAGCAGAAGCTTGGAATAATGCTCACATTATCTTAATCCATAAGATTGTGCTATTTATATGTACGCGTGACTTGACCCACTCCTGTATGAGCCTGAAGAAGGCTTACAGTATTACTAAATAAAAATAAAAAAGGGACGTCAAGGACTGAAAAATTACAGACCGATCAGCTTGCCGTCCTTCGCCTACAAGGTATTTTCTAAGGTAATCGCTAATAGAGTCAGAGCAACCTTAGACATGAATCAACGAAATGACCGTCCGTTGTAGAATCAGAGTGTAGAAGAGGCTTCTGTAAAAATTCTGAAAGATATCTATAACGGCTGCAAAGCCAGCACAGTCCTCCATAAAGACAAAAATAAAATAAAAACAACAATAAAAAGGCAGGAAGACACGATCTCTCCAATGCTATTCACCGCCTGTTTACAGGAGGCATTTATAGACCTTGATTCAGAACAACTGGGGATAAGAGTAAATGGAGAATATCTTAGTAATCTGCGATTCGCTGATGACATTGCCTTGTTAAGTCACTTAGGGGATGAATTGCAAAGCATGATCAATGACTTAGACGGGCAAAGTAAAACGGTGTGTCTAAAAACTAACATGCAGAAAACCAAAGCAATGTTCAACACTCTAGTAAGGGAACAGCAGTTCACAATTAGTAGCGAGGTGCTGCTAGTAGTTAGGGAATATGTCTACTTAGGGCAGGTAGTGACCGCAGATCCGGAGCACTAGAGGGAAATAACTAAAAGAATAAGAAACGGGTGGAGCACATTTGGCAGGTACTGTTAGTTCATGAATGGCAGTTTACCAATATCCCTCAAGAGGAAAGTATATAACTGTATCTCACCGGTATTCGACTATTGGGCAGAAACGTGGAGGCTAACGAAAAGCTTCAACTTAAACTGAGGACAACGCAGCCAGACATGGTAGGTGTAACGTTACGAGATATGAAGAGAGCAGAGAGGTTCAGGGAACGAACGCAGGTTAATGACATCCTAGTCGAAATCAAGAAGAAAAAATGAGCTGGGACATGTAACGCCAAGGCAAGATAACGGGTGGTCGTCAAAGGTGTCGATATGGATTCCAACAGCAGGCAAGCGTACCAGGGGGCGCCAGACAGTTAGGTGGGCAGATTAGATTAAGAAGTTTGCAGAGATATATGGTTTCCGCGGCTGGCACAGGACTCGATTAATTGACGAGTCATGGGATAGTCCTTTGTCCTGCAGTCGGCTTAGTCAGACTTATGATGATGATGCTGATAATAATACTTATGATAGAAACTGCGGAGCAGAGCTTTCTCTGACCGTTCCCTTAGAGCACAAGTCAGTGCGTCTGCCGAGGATACACCTCTGACCGCGCATGTATGAAACCGGCTCTCAGTGCGGCATGCGTTTGAGCGTCTTCAAAAACTTTCTCCATTGAACTTCCATGAAATGTTAATTACTGCCCGCGAATAACCAGCGCAAAGACCGGCTGGCCAACGTACGTCGTCTTGGTTTCCGCGAGGCGTTGTTCCGTGCCAATTGCGCCTTTAGTGACGTGAAGTTTTTTTGTTTTTTTTTTAACGCGCTGTTAACCAGAAGAGCACTTATACGCGCCGTGAAAGATGCAAGGAGAGGGATGAAATAGAAGCGGAAAATGTGTAGCCGATCAATTAGTTCGCTTTTCTTCAACCGGATGCCGTGAAGATTTCGATTTTTCCCTAAAAATTCAGCTGCGAATCCAGCCGTTTCCCTTCAGACGGAGAACTGAGCGATAAACAGAAAGTAAACGGCGCCGCAACGGCAGCATGGCGTTCGTACGCGATACGTACCGCCTTCAAGTCCCTGGCTTCCCCATTGTGAGGAAACGGCGATGAAATGTGCCACGCACCCAACCTGTCAGACTAACTGTGCCCGCTTTCGACAATATCAATGACAAAGCATCGCATTCTATAGGCCATGCCCTAACAAAAATGCATGTTGACTTTGTGTTGAAATTCCAGCAACCCGTGTCAGCAGAGACGAGGCTTGGGCATGTTGGTATGACATACTTAAGGGAAATAAATAGCGCACAAGAGAAGACGGGACAAGCGAGGAGACACAGACAAGCGCTAACTTTCAACAGACGGTTTATTGCAAAATCGGGAGCATATATACACATGTCCAGATACTGTCCAGATACTGTCCAGATACTTCGGTAGCTGAATGCTTGCATCGCAAAAGGAAGGAAGCTTCTCGCCTGAGTCATGAACAAAGAGCAGAGGACAGGAAAAAGAAAAAGGATAGAAGTGAGAAAGAAAAGTTGGCGGTGATACCTTACATGCATAAGGTATCACACAACCTCAAGAAGGTGGGTCAACGGTCTCATGTGAAGGTCGTGTTCACGGCTCCTGAGAGGCTGGGGAGATTGTGCAGAATGAGTTGCCCGATTAAAACGCGTAGACCCGACTGTAATATCAGACATAGGCAGTCCTACGTCCATTGTCGGCTGGGGGTAGTCTACAAGATCCCCTTGTCCTGCGGTAGATTCTACATCGGGCAAACGGGCAGATGCCTCAACGTACGCCTAAAAGAGCACGCGAAGAAAGTCAGAGGTGGTGTCGACGGGCATTTGGCTTTGCATTGTAAGACATGTGACTGCGACCCTCCTTGCCGTCCAATTTTTGAAGATACTGTGATCTTGTATCATCACCGCGACCAACTCACCAGGGAGATTGTTGAAGCGTCGAATATCGTGCGCTTTGGACCGGATTGTGTCAGCGAACCTTCCGTTAATTTGTCGAAAAAAGAGCTTGCATATCTGGCACGATAACCAGATGGCTGTCGAGGGGGTGTGTGTCTTTTTGATGTTATCTTCGATCCTGTTCTTTGTTGCCTATCTGGACATGTGTATATATGCTCCCGATTTTGCAATAAACCGTCTGTTGAAAGTTAGCGCTTGTCTGTGTCTCCTCGCTTGTCCCGTCTTCTCTTGTGCGCTATTTATTTCCCTTAACCGTGTCAGCACACACTGTTGAAAGTGTGTTGGAAAGGTGGAGAGTTTTGGGTGATGCACTGTTGACAGCATGTTGAGCGCATGTTGAAAATTGGCACATGAGTTTCTGTTGAGCATGTGTTGAATTAACACAACACAAAAAAGAAATCCTAGGAATACATTCGTATTGAGCCAGATGGAGCGACTACCGATGCAATTTTCGGCAGTATATTCACATTTTAAAAGGGTTAGATGTTGGGCTAGTTGGATTTGTGACAAATTATGCATATTTGTAGCGCAACCAGGACAGAAACACAAAGAAAGAAAGACAAACACGAGCGCTCTTGTTTTTGTTTCTTTCTTTTTGTTTCTGTCCTGGTTGCGCTACAAATATGCATAATATTCGCATTTATTGCTGCAGTTTCTCGTTAACGTGACGCTGACATCCAAAGTCGTGTAGTGCTCCACACGTAAGCACAAACACTTCATACACACCACGCGTGGCGCTGGTACTGTCATGTATGTTTCTCGTTTGTACCCGTATTTCGCGCCGTTTTCTTTGTGCATGAATCAAGAGTAGCAGCTGATTTCTAACATATCATTACATTCTCCTGTCAGAAGAGCTCGTGAAGTCGCACACAGTGCCTGGGCCCTGGGATGGTTGCAAAGCACTTAATGTTGAACATTTTTCTGCTGGGTGCTCAAAGAAAAAACAACAGAAATTCAACAGAAATTATGCACCATTTTTGTGTTGAGTTTTTGGGCACCACAGAAATTCTGTTGAGTGAGTGTTGTGTAATCTTAACACAACTTGAATTTCCAATGAATTTCTGTTGGCTCAACACATGCTCAACATTGCGTCAACAGAGATTCAAAGCTTATTTTTATAAGGGCCGGCATTATTTACTAGTCGTGTTAGTTCACTACTTCATTGAGATATAGAACAACTGCGCATATCGAACGCATTTAACCCCAGAACTGTGCTTCAAAATCATTCCAGCAGAATACTTAGGTTTGGATCGCACCATAGTAATGATGCTTTCTTGATGCGTAGTCATCATATACTATAAATCGGTAGGTTAATGAAATCGAACGTGGGGACTAATTTCATAATTATGTGAAGTTGCTGATCCTTTTGAACTGCTTCGAAACGCTGCTCTATATAATGCGAACTCAGCAAGGCCTCTCACAGACAGAAATATTATTATTTTGCCTCTGAACCCGAATATGCGTGAGAATTTCACTACTTACTTCAAAAGTATTATTGTTTCTGAATAATACATCTACTCTGGTTAAGCAATCTTTATCCCCAAATGTTTTCAAAGCAAGTGCTTTCTTCTTGGTTAGGCATCAAGCAATGTAATACATTGAAATGATTGCTGCTGTTTTAAGTCTATGAACTAATTCCTCAATTTATACTCCCCTATTACTATGTTACTCTGCGTTGGCTCAGCGGTTATGGTGCTCGGCTGCTGACCCAAAAGACGCGGGTTCGATCCCGGCCGCGGCGGCTAGAATTTCTTTGGAGGAGAAATTCGAGAGGCCCGTGTACTGTGCGATGTCAGTGCACGTTAAAGAACCCCAGGTGGTCGAAATTTCCGGAGCCCTCCACTACGGCGTCTCTCATAGCCTTAGTCGCTTTGGGACGTTAAAACCCCATAAACCAAACCAAACTATGTTACTCTCTTGTTGCATACTCTCCTGTTACGCTGTTACCATGCGTTTCTTTATTATATATTAGAACAACCCCACCCCCGGCTTGCTTACGCGCTGGAAGGTTTTTCCGCACATTTATCTGTGAGCAACGTTGCATTGAGTCAATAATAAACTGCGCCGTTGCGTTGCAATGAATAGTTGAAAGAGAAAAGCGGTTTGTGCTTCAGCATCATTCAGCTGCGCTAATACGCCGCTCGAAACTGCGCACACTCGTGTGTTTGCACGTGGATGCCGCGTGGACGTCAAGTCAGTGGACCGACGCTGAAATTCAATAATAAGAAAATAATAATAATATTCAATGACTCTATCTATTCACCTTTTTTTGAGGTGTCCGTGCTGGTGCCCTATGTGGACGCAAAACCAACACAACTTACACTTTCAATACGAAAAAAAATGCCGCAAAAGAGCAATGATGGTCAAATGTCTAGGGGAATCCCCCAAGGTGGAGTAGATTTGTAATAAGGGAGGAATTACTCATTGACATCCACCCGAGCGGCAGCCAAAGGGCTACAAAGGAAAGCTACACAGCTTTCTCAGAAACTTCGCAGTTAAAAAAAATTCGTCCTGGTCCTTTGTAGCTTTCCTTTGTAGCCGTATGGCTGCGCTTGGGTGGATGTCAAAGAGTAATTACTCCCTTATTACAAAGAGCAATGAGGGATACAAAATATTCTATTTGCATGAGTGTAAAGAATTGTATGTGTTTAAGAGGTGAGTAGATAATATTAAGAGTAATCAAAATAGACCAGCGACCTCAAACGCGTCACCTCCGGCCCCCCAAATTTCAGCCTTTGTTCGGAGAGCACGTATACATATACATCTTCAGGAGTCATCGTCACCGTCAGACGTGCATTCAAACTGGAATTAACCAAATGCTTTCGTCCCCAGTCGGTGCCCATTCTTGGTGGAAACGGAAAGAGGACTCCAGCTGCCTTCAAAAGCGCTCAAGGAGCGAGGCTTCGCACAATCCTCCCTCTCTTTCATTCGCAAGTCAGCATTTTTTCATAAAATAAACGAGCGCGATAAACGCGGACTAAGAAAGCGTCTACATTTTGTTGCAAAAGCAACACTACGCGAGTCGCCGAGTCATTTCGCGGAGCTGAGGCAAGGCCATACTGCGCATGCGCGAGGAGCAGTGACGTCACACGGCACACAGCTGGCGCAACACCTCCTGGCTGGCGCCGCCGTCGCTGCGCGGGTGACTGAGAGGTGCCGCCTCCGCGCTCGCCAGTTGCGCATGCGCAGTAGCGGTGCATAGCTAGCGTGCCGGGGCCGCCGCCGCTGCTGCGCGCTCTCAATCGCTTCTCTCTCTCTCCTCGTTGCTTTCGCAATCCTCCAAGTTTAACCAGAGCTGAACCACTGCCAATTTTTTGGCTTGGCATTATCGGTGAACACCTGTCCGGTTGATCCTCTTATATCTTACTACGTGTTTTTCACGCTGTTTTTTTTTAGTATTTATCCTTTCCAATTCACCCAGTGTGCTGTCCTAATTGATTTCTACGTTTTTTTTCTTTTGAGGATAGGTGACGGTGGGATTGATCCCACTGTAGCCTTTCAATAGCGGTCTACGAGCCATCCATCCTGAAGACCTTTTGGTTGATTTGGGCTGGAAAAGAAGCGTTGCCGAGAACCTAACAAACATTTCTGCAAATGGTCCGTTCAGAGCTGGCTTTTTTTCTTCATTCACATTATATCTCTTTCCAAACGTTTACTATCTCAAAACAGCCGTTTGCGCACTCGTCAGCAGCTAGCCATACTTTGGTGTGAAAACTGAACGGCAGTAACTTCCTACCATGCCTTTATCACTGAGTGTCAATCACAAATTAACTTTTGTCTCATACGAAGTTAGTTTTTGAGTGGTAATAAAAAGGCATGGAAGATGCATTCCCAATAGCCGAGGGCACAGGTAATCTGCAAATTGTTCCATTACCTGCCTCCCAGGCCGCTCCAGCAACAATGCCATTTTTTTTTTCATTCGATGCAACCGCTTTCCGAAGACGAGACGGGCAACTAACGAAGGATCTGAATACGCTGAGGGTGCACCTCGAAATTTTGTTGCCGGAAGAGTAACAAATTTCGGCCGCAGATTTTTTTGCTTTGTATTTTTTTACAATGTCTAATACCCCATAAACGCGTAGTAAGAATTTAATTCTCGTAGTGCAAGTTGTGTAAATATGAGGGGCTGTCTTCCGCCCCGCACTGCCACTCCGCGGATGCGGCGTTCCCGCTCGCTAACCGCGGAGGGGTTGGTGCTCGAGGGAACAAAGGGAGGGACGACAAAGCGTGAGCACTCATATGTATTTATTACACTTGCAATGAATACAAGAGCGGGCCAGCTATAGCTATACATAACATCAACGAGGTACTCTTCGAAAATAGAGGGCTACGTGACTTCCTACATACCAGTTGGGGTAGGGGCGAGATTTTTCAGGTATCCGCGCCGAACTTCAAATTTGTACGCGCCGACTATGGCGGGCGGGTCTTCTTCCCGTGCGCGCCGCACTTTGGGTCAGTGCCATCCCTGTGCATTTGCTGGGGGAGGTGATGAGAGCACGCGTTTGCTGCGCTCGCTTCGCTGCCTGGAACCAGAAGGCAGCGGCAAGGCGCCACGGATCTTGAGCTCCTTACAGATGACAACTCCAGAACGAAGCAGCAGATGCTCAAAAATATATACTTCGGGTTATTTAATGACGCACTTTTGAGCATTAAGAAAAAAACAAACAAGTAAGTTGCGTGCGAAGCAAAATAGAAGACAAACCTTTAGCGAGCGTAACATAAAGAGCGTCAATAATTAATAAAACCCGTTAAATTACATCTCCTGCAGAACTTACTGTGTACTGTAAAATTTAACTGTCCATGCGACTATCATCCGAATGCGTGCTCGTGTTCATTTTTTATTTTTCCCCTTACAAAAGCATGGACTGATTGCAAGTCGGCTAGTTCTCTATTCCAAATAACTGTGAGCAGTGTTAATGTAAAAGGAATCATTTAAACAACAAATGCATTTTATTTCCAAAATCGCAGGACACAAGGTGACCCACGCAAGCCAGTGGGCTCCGCGCAGAATTGTGCTTTAATTGTATCATATTAGCTGCGTTTCAAAATACATTTCGTGCACTAGAACAGACGATGTTGAGAATCGCAGTGCATACCGCGAAATTACAGGCGATAATTCGGTTACATACGCGACGCTACCCCGCCAGCGCTTCGACTCCGATGGATGGATGGAAGATGGGAGCGTTCCATTTGAAACGGGGTGGTAGCAGTGGCCATTGTGCTCGATTTTTTTTCCATACCTATTTAACGATGTTATAAATTGGTATACAATTTCGCCATTTTTTTTAAAATACGTTTTCAGTCCTACATTTTAACCATATGACACCTATCTGCTTTTGAGCGGCCAATCTTCCAATCGCTTTTTGCTAACTTCCACCGCAGAATTATTCACATGACCATTATCTCTAAAGCCTATGTCCCCAGGAAGTGTGACTGCGCCTGCACCGACATCCGGATGGATACCGTCACATTCGAGCATGAGATTTCAATCGTTTCTCCTTCACCGATAGCCAGCGCCGGTCAAACTGGAACTTTCGCGATCACCTAGCGTATCAACCTGCATCGCAATCGGCGCAGCATGTATTGCGCTATGTTCGTGGCGAGGTGCGGCGAACCGCATTGGGAGAATGCGGTTCGCCTCTCTTTATCATTTTCTTTTTGTTAGTTAATTTAACTACTTAATTAGCGTAATCATGTTATGCTTTTATTAAATGTCGATTTATTTACTCTGATTACGCCTTCTTTTATCTCAATCAACCAATTTGGATTTTAAAAATTTGGCGCCGTGGTTGTTTTCCCATCCACGTACTATTTCCCCGTCCATCCTATTCAACCGTCCAATGGTTTTTTCTGACAATTAACTAATTATCTATGTCAGTGAAACTTTTGTTCGATTAATTATCTCTCATCAAATACATTTAAACTCATTTAAAACTTCATTTTCACTCCTTTGCCTATTTTTCCACTATTTTGTCGTCCACGGCTGTTTTCCCGTCCACTCGCAATCGACGTCCGCCCTACTTCAACATTTTTTCGACATTTTATGCTCTTATCAATTAACTAATAATCTAATGGTCATAATTTTTTTTCGCAGCACCCTCACATCATCCTCTTTCGGTTAGAACCACTCGTTTGATGCTGCCTCTTTTGAGAACGTCACAACTGCGACGGACACGTTTTCCGGACCCGTTTTGGTTACATGACGACCCCGCCGACATAGCCTGGAAATGCTTTCGCATTAAAAACGCTGGGCGGTTCACTTTCGCCAGTAGGTGGTGCATGATGTGTCGTTGACTGACCCGCACGATGCACCTCACTGGACATGACTACGATCACCCCGGCTGCGCAGCGCACTCGACGGCCACTCCTAGAGTCACTAAACAGTTATCCAGCGACTCTAGCCACTCCTACCGGAGATCGAGCGGCTGTGTCACCTACCCTCTCTTAAAGCTGACAAAGCGCCCTCCTTCCCCGCCTTGAAGCTACGCGCCAAATAGTCGGACTTTACAGAAGAAAACGAAGCCACAAAAGCCTCTGAAAAGGGATACCCGAGGTACCGAGGTGGACACATTTTCTTGACGCCGCGGTTAACTGCCAGACGTCATGAAAACAGTATATGCAGCTTCGTTTTCAGCAGTACCCAGATATGCGCACTATATTCTTATTTTAGCATTTGATCACGGTGAGGGGGGCCGCGCGCACGCAGCCCCCCACTACCAAAAATTGTATGCTCCACCTGCCTCGATTGAAGCAGTGGCAGGGGTCAGCGCAGGCTCAGTGCAATGCCCACGCCTCTCCCTGGAGGGTCCTCCGTCCTGATCAAGGACACCTCAGCACCAGGTAAGTATGCCGCACAGGTGCAAGGCCCGGAGAGCCCATCGTCTGCGACCTCCATACGGTTGACAGTGAGTGTTGTGTTATGAGTAAATTATAAACCCAAACATTCAATTCTAAGCAGCAGTTTTAAGCAGAGCTTAGCTATTAACAGTCACTTGGCGTGAGAATCTTAATTATTGTGCTGCTTACTGAGCCTTAATCAAGAACAAAATTGTTTAAACGCACCTGAAACACCTGAGTGTGTTTGCATACTTCCAGCAGCTGTGGCGCCACCTGGAAATTTAATCGTTTTCACGCTTCCTCGAGCTTCCTGGCTCCGCCATTAGCCCCTTTCTTAGCTGGGCAGCGCGCTCTGTTTTCTTCGCCGCTTTTGGTGCTTTACGTGGCGTCGAGTTGAGCCGCTTCTTTTGTGTGTGTGTGTGTGTTGGACAACGCGCTCGGAGTCTTTCGCTGTTTGACGCCCAATAGCCCTCGCCCGCTGTCCAGCGGCCGCAGCAGACATCCGCGACTGTGAACGATGAAGAAGATGTCGATTTCGAACACGTAGCTTGGGAGGTTTCAGCGATGGCTGTGGTCTGCGGCCTCAGGAAAAGAAGCTGCTCTGTTTGCGCCGGAAAACGTTCGAGTCCCTTCTGGGGTTATTGTACGACGAAGTTTCGTTTGTGGTCTATGCCATTCACACAGAAAATGAGAATATTTCGGATAAGTTTTGCTTCATGTTATCCTTCATTTCCGTTACAAGTTCGCCTAGGCTTCATGACGATGTTCGCCTTAGCTTGTCGAAAATGATAGCTAACAGAATCTGAAGCCGCACTGCATGCGGGCACTACATGGCGGTCAGCGCCCGCAAGTGGCGCCGCGCAGCGAGCATGAGAGGCATTAAAGAGCCGAAGCAAGGGTGGGGCTTCGCAGCTATGACGCGGCGTGGTGGGAAAGGATGAGGCGCAAGAATGTACTGTACTGCACTGGCGAAGTGGTTAGGTGCGGTAGGCAAAGGGGGAGGGGGTGCGTATCACGGCGTCGCAAGGTTCTCTCATTACCCAGCACCGCGTGACAGGTTGTCAAATCTTTTGTTCGCGACATTTTTTATTTCATTGGTGAAGGAAAGGCGTGAGGAGAGTATAATCATCCGACGCGTGCCTAGTAGAGCTTGTTTTTTCAGCTTGCGAGTTCACGCGCCGACGGTGGCGACACTTCGCCTGCTCTTTTCTCTCTAACTGGAAGAGGAGGAGGCGGATGAAAAGAGGCGAGGGTTGGCGTGAGGGGAAACGGAAAGGGATAAGTTGAATTAATTCCGAGGTTTTCGCTGGTTTAATTTTCTTCAGGGCAGCCAAGCCACGAATCCGTCTGCAGAGAACTCGCCCGACAGATTCCTGCTGCTGCGTAGTAACCACTTTCGACTGCCGTCCCCGGAACGTCGTGACAAAAAGAAAGCTCGGCAGCACTGCTGCGCACCTTTCTGCACGTCACTGCGGTGTAAAAGCCGAGAGGTAACATTCTATTGCTCAACCACTGCTAGCAGCCCGGAAAGAAGGGAACTTTGGCTACAGAAAGTGTGGATTAATCCAGTCACAGCGTCGACGATCATGTTTTCGCATGGGAGTCTTCCACGTAGGGGGTCGACGCCCTATACACCTTTCTTTCCTTCTAATTTAACGACTATGGGGCCATCATCGTTGCTGGTAGTTGTAACTGCTGCCGCGATGCAACCGTAACGCTCGCAAAATTGTACCTCGTTGTAACCCACGCTGCAGTCAAAGCACCGACGTTTTATTTTTTCCTCTATGCTTTTTGTATTTTCATACTATTGTCTGCTCTTTCTAAACACTCGTGATTTACTGTCCGCAGAATAAAATCTCAAAGCGAAGAGACCTGCGCCGTCGTGCCTTGAGGGTGCGCCCCGACTCGATGGTATCGCGTTCACGCCGAGGTGTACAGAAGTGGGCAGGCTTGTATCGGAACGCTCGACGCCGCCGCGGTGGTTATGGCGCTCGTCTGCTGACTCGAAAGACGTCGTGGGTTCAATCCCGGCCGCGGCGGTCGAATTTCTATGGCGGCATAATTCTAGAGGCCCGTGTACTGTGCGATGTCAGTGCACGGTAAAGAACCCCCTAGTGGTTGAAATTTCCGGAGCTCTTCATTACGGCGTCCCTCATAGCCTGAGTCGCTTTGGGACGTTAAACCCCCATAAACCAAACCTTGCAGGGGCGGAGCCAGGGGGGGGGGGGGGTGCTTATGGGGCTTCAGCCCCCCACCCCGAAATTTTTTCGAACTGTCACCGACCGCAGTACGGCCCAAAGTACATATCGCGACTTCTGCTATCATAGCTTTGTTTTGCCCCGATCGTCTGTCTTTCCGTGTGTAAATTTTACTGTGTGATTGCGCAAGATGCTTATTTCATTATATATGGTGACTTTTGCTTAGATACGTAGATTTAATGGAGACATACGAGTTTTTAAATATCTTGTTGCGAGGTTTTGTGTATACATACAGTGACTTTGTTTCCAGTGACACTTTTTTGTCCTTTATCAAGTTGTATCTTCGCATTTCTAATACTCCATTTTATCTTCGCACTTCGAATGTATATTTTGCAGAACTCCTCGTTTATACATATGCTCGCTGCAACGACTAAAATTTCGGTGCAGTTACTCGCAATACATGACCGGTGACAGCTGCTGCTGCGCAGTACACTGGAACGAAGGACTGCGTCATTGAAATTTTTCCCTCGCCGTTGCATATGTACAAAAATGTAAACGTTCTTGAACGACAAAAATTCCTTAAAATATTTGTCCTCTACTTGCTCATTTCATGGCCTTTACGTTTTTCATATCTGCGGCGTGCACTGCTTTGCTGCTTTCGGATTGATACCAGTATAGTTCTATACTTCGTGTGATATTTATTAAATACGCAAAAACATGGAAGCATTGGTATCAGTTATATCTGCCACGATTATTAAGACATACGAATACATTCTTTTATTTAAAAAATGCATATTTCACTTGTCTATACCGTGCGTAGCGTTATCTAATATACAATGGCATTGTCAGTGGCAGCGCAGTTATTATTCTTGCGTTTGATCCCTCCACAAATTCTATGAGGAGGTCACGCTGCAACATAAGCCATGAGCCCCCCCCCCCCCCCCCCCCCCCGAACACAATTTCTGGCTACGCCACTGAAACCTTGTTCCCTTCAGTTAGCTCTTACTGGAATAAACTGTCATCTGTTGTGAACTGGAATTCGGTCGAATCCTTCTTGGAATGTGTTAATCGCCTTGATCTAACATCATTACGACCGTGATGCCCCTGTGATGATGAGTTGTTATGTTGTGTTTATTTGTGCCTATATTTGTTTCCCTTCTGCGATCCGCTATTGTCATTGTTTTTTCTACCTTGTATCCACTCCTGCATGGGCACGAGAAGGGCCTGCAGTATTTGCACATAAATAAATTAAATAAACATCCTTGAGGGGGGCGACGATCGTGTGCAGTGTGCGGACGTTTGCAGACATAGGTCGACGACCTCCTATTTGTCATCGGTTATGAGCTCTACACCGAATAATAACGAGGTGTTTAGCTAAAATTAGGCACTCACCTTCAATGAAAAAACTTGACTCAGTCGTGCGAACAAGGAAACTTGCTAATGCGCCCAGGCAGATCACAGACGGAGACCTCTTTGCGGTTGCCATCCTGGCTCGACTGCGGCGCCGCCTGGGGTTGGTGAAAATCGGCATCCCTTTTATTGAGCAACAGTAGGCTAGCCTTACTTAATAATAAGGTTCTCGCGTTACACGTTGCCAGGTTCAGTTTCCAGGGATGGCATGTCCGGATCCAGATTATTAGTCCCCTACGCTGCGTCACAGGTCTAACAGCAGCTTTTGCTCGGTTGCTTCACAGCTACGGGGACTGACGGCCCGGGATTAATTGGTGAATATATAGGACGTGATGGCAAAGTACGGCACCAGTACGGTTAACTGCTGTCTTTGTTTTGTTTGGAACGTCTTTGTTTTGTTTTGTTTTGTTTTTAAGCGATATTTCTTGCTTCAGGGTTCTTGCTTTCTTGCCTCAGTGAGCGTTCCTCGCGTTGTTGGACATTGACTAGCCTAGCCTCACTGGTCGTCGGCTCTGTTTGCAGTACCACGCAGCTTGTTGAGCTCCCTTAACATTGCTCCAGGCTTCTTTTTTTTTTTAATGGTGGAGAATCGCAGCGGTGCTGGGACTCGAACCGATGACTTCCAGCACGCTAGGCGGATGCTCCTCTACGCCGTCGTTGCTTCCCTTTATTATACCAACATTTATCAATTTTGGAGCTGTCTGATATTTGTATACTTGAGGTACTTGTATACTTCCGACCACATATCTTTTCCTCCGCTGAGCGGGCCTGCTGTCCCATGCAAAACGCGAAACAATAAATTAATTGACAGCTGAAGTAAATGCACGGAAAGCAACAACGTCACCGATCAATTAGGCTATAAAGCAGATCGCGACCGATGCGCCCTCTGCTTCGCAAATCTGTAACCAAGAGCCACGCGCCGCTTGCCTGGGCATGATAGACGCCGAGAGCGCAAAAAAATGAAAGGAACAAGCCGAAAACGACCTTCGGCCGATCGTTTTTCGCGCGCCGTACGACGAGCGCCGAGCGGTAGCGCCGCGCCGCCGCCGTCGGACCGGCTCGGTCGCCCGTGGCAACCGTTGCGCGGTCCGGGAACCATGGATGCGGACGGTTTTGTTTTGCTCTCGTCTTCAAACAACGCATTCCGCACGCATTCGTGACGAGGGGCCGCCTGTAGATGCCGTGGACCAGCCCACACAACCGCCGCCAGCTGTCGTGCCCCGAGATGAGGCACGCGACGTGAGGAGCGAAGACAGAGCACCATCCGCAGCCGAGATCTGCATGATCGACGCCGAGCACGAGCTGTCCAGCCCCCCCGTCCCTGTGTTCCCGGATCCCTCAGAGACGGCGGCCCCCCTTGGCAGGTGGATCTGACAGCTTTCCGAGTAATCTCCCGCTCACGCCCGTGTTTGAGGACTCCTTTGTGAGAAGTTTTTCATATGCCGGGCACGCCTTGCCTTGGGAAGTGGCGGCGATGCGTTGAACGTTGCAAAATTTCTGCGTCGAACTGTTCAAGCGCCAAGACTGGTGCTAGTTGCTTGCAGCTAGAGTGTGCGGAATAAAAAAAAAAGTGATCGCAAGAAGAACGCGCTGTTCCCAGCAATCCGCCCTGCGAGTATGGACCGAAACTTTTCTGCGTGCAAGCCAAGCCACTCTCCTGAATGCATTCGACATCATCGAGACGAGACAGCCACACGGGACTCACCAGGCCAAACCCGCCACGTGAATAGCAAAGCTGTTGTTCCAACATAGTTCGCTCCGAATCGACCAGAGGAGCCGAATTCGGCGCGGCTGCTAGCTGGCCGCACCGAAGGGACACGCACCGGACCGCACTGATGTCGCGACACCTGCGGCTATGGTTGGCCCTCCTCATACATGCGTACGCTGAGGGTGGCTTTGACAGCCCGGCAGGCCGGGTAAAAAGGCGCAGCTGAAACGGCAGCCGACTTCCTGCGTGTCCGGAGCATCTGATTTTAAGGCGGGAGTGTTCTGCTGCGGCGAACTTGCCGTGGTCTGCAAATCGCGTGGCCGTTATGTTGCTTGCAGACCGATATCTCCCACTGTGAGTCATTGTTAGACGAAACATTGCCTCGTAACACTTCGGGACTGCGCCATTCGAACATTTCGATCGGTGTCCTTGACGTTGCAAGCACAACGGAGAAGCGACTGTACGGCGGTTCTTATGAACAGGCCCTTGAATGAAAGAAAACAGAAATATCGCTTTTAGTAAGAACCAGTGTTATCGGCGATGTAGGTACTTCAACGAAAGCACCAAGTGGCACAGGTTAGACTGTCCAACCACGACGTGTCGTTGAAGCCGAGGGAACAAGAGGACTCCGTCGCGCAACGACAGCTGTTTATACTTTGGCTGCCACGTGACCACCTGTTAATTCGAACAAAACAGCTTTCGTCGTAAGCACTACGTTATTTCCTTCTGTTCCCGCTGGACAATCCTTAAAACGAAGACTCCGCGACTGGTGGTGCATAGCTCCAAGCACTCCGAGTGAGTGCATTCCACCTCTTCACGAAAGCGAGACGCCAAATCTTGCCGTGCATAGCTGTAAGCAGAAGGAGGAAAAATTAACAATCAAAGTTAAACGTACGAGAAAGAAAGCAGCGGCACCGAGTAATCATGGCGGTGTATATGGACTATCGCCTGGAAGATGCCGCACTGTCGTCAGCGGCCAAGACTCGGGTAGCCTGCTATCGCGGAGGCGCCATTTTCGCGGTGGCGTTCCGCGACAAGGACTGTGGAAGCGTGCGCCTGCTTTCTGAGGATGGCACGCCCCTGCCCAGCGAACTGCCACGCAAGCAAGGAGCACAGGTAAAGTCACTATGGCAGCCTGCGACAATAAGGCACCGCTTCTGATGTAAGCGGCGCTTGCAGAACGCAGCTTCATTGATTAACGGAGAAGAGAGTCGATTTGGCGCAGTGTTGCCCTCGGAACGGCGGCGACACGACGCCAGCTGGGTCGAACCTTAGCAGCCATCGAGTCGTAGCTAATTCCGAGGCACGATGCTCTGTCTCCACAGATATAATCAATGCAGCAGCTTTGGGCTCACCGCCTTTCGATGGATGTTACACACGGCGAATAATAAGAAAGAAAAGAGTGTACAGTATTGAGCCATGAGCAAAGAACAAAATGTTAACAAGAAAGAGGCGATGTAAAGCGCTCCTTTCTTGTTCAAAGTACAGCACTTTGTCGTAATTCTCTAAATGGCATGGTGGCTATAGTCCGTAACTTGTGTGCCCTGTCTGCTGTACGTGACAGCAAGCATTGTGTTTCAATTGTTCGCGCTCATGCTGTGGCCAATCACACAGCGTTCGTACGCCAGATAAGTTTTGCGAATGGGGCCTCTGCAAAGCGGTTTCTTCCATGTGGTGTTCTTATACGGCTGTCGCCAGCACTACACCGCAGCATGGTGCGGAATGCGAGCATAGATAAACTAGCAACAGTACTGCCGCGTTGAGCTCGCTTATACACTGTACTACGGACAAGTACCAGCCGCTGCGCTTCAGCACCAACCTTTACACCTGGAGAAACCACACATTTCAAAGCGCGTCCTTTCAGCAGGATCTTGAACAGTGCTCTTGCTCCTTTAAAGGTCTATAGACACCAAATTTTTGCTTGCATGTTTTCTTCTTTCAAACGATGCGTTAGACATTGGTGTACACGGAGTGCGCCGTGGTATTCGTCTACGACCACTAAATAATTTACAATTGAATTTCTTCTCGACGCTGTTTCGTTTTTTGTTTGAACCGGCAAACGATGGCTGTGACGTGTAGTTGGTGTTTAGCTCTCGTGAGTAGTGAGAAATCGGCTATATAATTGCTGCTGGATCGTTTTTTGCCATTCCAGGTCTTGAAAGAGGCTGGCTTAAGGGCTGCAGTGAATTAAAACTACATATCAGCGATTATATTGCAGTTTTTCTAATGCATCACGTGGCCTGAACACCAACTACACGTCAAATGCATCGTTTGGTTAATGAAACCGAAACAGCATGAGAGAAGAAATTCAGTTATAAATTACTTAGCGGCCGTAGGTGAATACCACGTGGTAATCCCTGTACTCTAAAGTCTAACGCATCATTTGAAAGAAGAAAACACGCAATAAAATTAGGTGTCTATAGTCCTGTAACGTTCACCATTCTGCGGAATTTTCTGTTGCGACAGCATGACTTAGGTTGCGTGCATAAAAATAACGTAGTTCCAGTGGATGGTTTTACTATGTAGACGGAAAATCATTGTGCACAGCCCCGATGACATTCGTCTGGAGTGGCTCACCTACCACTCCAAACTGCGACGCCTGGCGGAGTTCGGGATCGGTCTGCCAAGAGCGTATATCTGCGGCACGCATTTATGGCCGAACGAGGCTTGCGAAATTTGCGGGTCGCAAGAGACGATTCTCAATCTCTGCGTGAACAACTGGTGAGCATGGACCATGTCTCTCTGCCGCTGCAGTGCTCGCGTTGCGACACCCCCACATACAAACGCGCGTGCTTCGTCATGCATGAGGTTGCCGCCGAAACGTGGCGTAGCGTTCAGTTTTCTAGACAGCTGCAAAACACTGAGGTCGCGCACCTCACCATTCAATAATAACTCACTTCAGCGCCCATAAGGCCATCGTTGCGCAGGTACTCGAACATTCTAGAAGGTGATGACTAGAGGCCGGATTTTTAGGCACTAAAAAGCACGTTTTAGGCGCCATAAATAGGCGGCTAAAATTGCATTTTAGGCACCCAACGGAGAAATATAGGCACTATAAACTTTATCAAAAGTGCACGCAGTTCGGAACTTCAGCGCGCAATATCTGCCGTAAAATAAAACAAAACACAGCAGGAATGATTTGGGACCTTAAGCAAGGCACGAACATGAGAAGCCGTTTTTTTTAAGGCTGTCGCGCAACTTTTCGTAGAACACACATGCCTCAGCAGAGCAAAAGGGACGGTTACCAGCCCTTTTAAAACGCTTTGGTATACCTCGAAACAAACAATTCGCTTGTCGTGTGCAAAAGTACAAACAATGAACACCTTAACAGGAGGCCATGTATTTAGAAATTGAGAGAAACGTTGTCAATTCAAAGCATCCGACAAATGAGTTCAATCTTCGCTCACACAGGAATTGAACTTATTTATTGCAGGCATACACGATGCTTCAACATTAATACATATGTTGTCATTTGTGTAAACAGTGTTTTCTAGTTTGTGGCTTCACGTGTCTGGAGCCACGCGACTTTCAAATGGTGCTTGCCATTAGAAGGGTCTGGAAACCATAAATACGACATGCTAGAAAATGTTACACACAGTGCTGCTTGACGCGGAATATGCCGAAAAGAATCATAGTTCTGCACGGGCCTACGTACATCCACGAGGATCCATGGTAAAATAAGCATCATCCATCTAGAGATCACTGTTAAAGCAATAGCGGACAAGCACCATCTCCAGGTTTATGGACTCAAATTTATGCCTCTTATCAGTAAGAACAAGCTTGTATGCTGAAGAGGAACGCTTAACATCAACGGATGTTACAGGAGCGTGCTTGTACTTAGGAACATTTGACGGCTTTACACTGTTCGGTATCATAGAATGTTCACCGGTAAGTACTCCTGAAATTTGCTTGATGACTGAGAACTCCTCGATTTTGTCCAAGACTGAGTGCAAAAAATGAGGCAGGTTACCCAGGTGGAAATTTTAATCAGTTAAACTGTTTCCAGCGGGTTTATGGAACATTTTACACTTGGTTTCAATTGGAACCAACTGGGAATTATTTGGACGAACTTACTCCGTATACTTGCCGAAATGTGGTGCCATCTGGTCAACTACCACTTTAACAGCCAAAGTCATCAACAAGCTGCCACGATAAAATGGCAGAAATTAGGAAAAAGGTTGCTTCGATGTTTTCGGTTGACGTGGTTGGTATTCTGTACACAGCCGACGTAGGTGCAGTGTTCACCACAGCCAACTGACGAGGGCATCTAATGTTGCCACGTGAGTGTTCTACTCAAAACAGAAATGGATTCGAAAGCAAACAGAATCTGAAAGCAAAACCACAGCGTATTTCAGGCCCCTTTTCTGTAAAATAGGCAATTTTTAGGCACCGACGTCGGAAATAGGCATTTATAGGCACTTACACCCAAAATAGGCATTTATAGGCACTATAAAAAGAGTGTTAAACATATTGTCAACACCTAATTCGTGCTCATATGTAAAAATGGTGCGCCTACGAAGCGTTGGAAAAAATAGGCATTTGCCTAAAATCCGGTCTCTAGTGATGACTCAGGTATGGCAATTGAACCGGTTCCGACCACAGTTTTGGCGGGAACATCGCAAGAACATTAGACACTCATTGGAGACGCCACAGCGGGCAACCTAACTGATATCCCATTTTCTTCTTTAGGAGTGTGGTCAAGAAGGCCCATTGTTTTTGTTTTGTTTATTTCGCTTCACAAAATGGAAGTAGCCGCGATAGTAGTGTGAGTGGGGGTGGCAACTCAACTGTGCAATGTGTTTCAGTTACCCCCTCCCCCCACCCCCCCTTTTAGTGTTCATTGGTTGTCGCCGTTACCTTGGCGTCATGCCAAGTAAGTGCAGTCTTGATCCAAAGTTTCCGCTGCGCTTTCACGGCTCTGCCATCACCAACACTTACGAAATTGAGAGGGAGAGGAGACAGTGGAGCTCCTCTTGAGCGGTGGCGTGGCTTAGTTACGCCGTGTGAGGCCTATGGCGCAGAGAACTTCACATACACTCAGGGATTTTGCCCAGCGCTATATATTAATGAAGCTTTTCCGAGCGTGCGTCGTCGTTCGGGCACTTCTTTTTTTCCTTATACAGCCGAGCCGGAGTATATTGAACCTGGATATATCGAATTATTGTTTATATCGAACAATCAGAACATTCCCTATAAAACCCCGTACAAAAGTATAGCACTGTTGTTCCCAATTATGGAACTCGCGTTCAACGGAACATTCGATATATCGAACGATGCACCACGCCTCTGCAAATGGAGTTTGTCCTATTAAGGCGCTCTTCGGTCGCTTTTCGCGCGCGGTGACGGGTCGGCTGCGTGGTTTTGGGGTCCTGCTCTCAGCGCTAACGCTCTGAAACTGCGTGACGAGGTGACTGTTGGGTGAGAGGATGCCCTTGGGTCCCTTGTACTCATTTTCCTCGCCAGATCGCTGTGATGCGGGGAAGCCAATCCAAACTAACCAATCCAAAGTAAGCCAACTATATATAAGCCAGTAACTATAAGCCAACTAACCAAAATAAGGCAATCCCTGTTTCACATGCAAACGAAAACGCTTTGCCAGCGGTGGTGGTGGTGAAAACTTTTATATTGTGAAAAAGAGTTTGGGAGCCACAGAGTGGCCCCGCTACATGGTCAGCGGTGCGCTGCCACATGCCGGCGGTCGGCACGTCGCTGCAAGAAGCGCTTCACTATAGCATGAACGCAATATGTTCTTTGATTCTAGGTTACAGACAAGCTTATCTAGTGCTATTTTTTATGAGTCTAATTTATGTAATCGAACTGCTTCGCAATCCCCTTCGAGTTCGATATATCCGGAGTCGACTGTACCGCGCTATACTTCTCTTTGCAGGGAAACGGCAGCAACGCTGGCAATTTTTTAAGGCGAAGGCCTTTAATGCCTCATCGTTGTCGACAGAAGGTTGTCAGCAGAGGTGTCACGCCTTTCTAGTCAGACCAGAAAAATAAATAAAACTGAGTAAGAAATTGGTCTTATTGGGGAATCCAACCAGGGTCTCCGGAGTGCGAGACGAGCACGCTAACCACTCCGCCATGCCAGTTCGATGGTTTGGAATGAACAAAGGCGCGTCTTGTGAATGCGGTGTCTTCGTTCACTCCCATCTTCCTCCCTTCCGGTAACGGCGAGGTTCAGGTGTCCACCGAGATATGCGAGACAGATACATTTCCTTTCCTCACAAACCAATTTTCCGACCAGCAAGGCCTACGGCCGAACGGGCGACGGCGCTCTGTGGATTCCCTGCCAAGTTGCAAGGCACTCCACGCGTTGGTCGACTCCGCCCCCCCCGTACGGGGAGAATAAAAAAAAAAAGGCGGGAGCCGGTTGTTAATTCGATTTAATTAGGGAAATCGGCCACGCAGGGCAATAATTCGAAGTTTCTAAGAATGCTCGGAACGTGTAGATTGAGTTCCCGCGGCAAAAAGACGAGTTCAGATTCGTCTTCAGTGCACCTTTAACCACACATCAGTGACACAAGCAGCAACACCGTGCTTAAGGCTTTCGCCTCACCGCACTTTAGGTCAACAAAGTGCCCCCCTGAATTTTTTGCTTCATTTTGAACGCAATATAACCGACTGCGGTACCGTTAAGTGCTTATGGTACAAAATGCCAGTCAAGTGGAAGCACGGGCTTGTTGATAACGGATAGTGCTCAAGCAGCTCAATAATCGACGAGGACACCGCAGGCGCTGACCTTTAAGTTTGTGCGGCTAGCAACATGCAGAATGAACAGAATCATGCGGTACTATTTATTCCGCTTCTTGTTTCTCTCCTTTGGCCTTTGTCGATTATGGCGCTGTTTGGGAACTGTGGCACAGAGTTCGGAGAAAAGAAAAACGAAAAGAATAATGGCAGCATAAACATATGGCCTAGTGAGAAAATGACGCAATTCATTTAGCCGCTCTACAAAATAAAAAGAAAAAAATTGCGATCTCGTCCGTGCTACGCCTGCACTTCCCCGCTGCAGGAACGCATGCGTACTGTGCCGTGTTTTGTTATGCATAAACACTGGAAGACATGTGCTGCATGTGCTACACGTCGTCTAAACGAGATGAGTGCCACCCCCGGTGTGTGCGTGGTCTCCTCTATAACAAAAACCAACCCAAGCAATTCATTGTATTAAGGCATCATCACCCACCATTAGCATTTTAATTTCCCTTTACTTTCCCTTTCCCTCTTCCCCAGTGTGCAGTAGCAGGCCAGGGTAACCTTACCGCCGGACGATCTCTCCTCCTTTTCTTTGATTAAATTACTCTCTCTCACTCTCTCTCTAGGCATAAACACCCAGCGCTGGCAGTAAAGAATGCAACCTTTATGCACGCGTTTCGTCGTGCTTGTTTTTCGTGCCGTCGCCGAGGGCGCCGACCAAGTGATACAAGTCAGCATCAAGCGAAACCTCGTCCACTGGAAACGCTTCCTCTGCCGCCGAGTGTCCAAGTCTGTCGTGATGGTCTGGCTGCATTCCTTACAGGATACGCCGCTGCACAACATGCTCCTAGCTTGTGCTTTCTCGGCCACTACTCAGGAAAGCGATCCTCCTTATGTTTCGCTGCGCCTGTGACTAGGCTGCGTTCCTCGTCTCTGGGCGAAACTTCTCTCCAGGAGTTCAGGACGTACTCGCACTCGCCTAACCCTTGAAGCAGCCGTCATACTTTCCCAGGCTTGCGCGGCGCGTTCCACTCAGCCGCCGTCGCCTCGTGTCGGCGCGACGCGCGTCTCTCAATCTCCTTTTCTTTCGGCACCCTTCTATCTGCGTGTGAGAGCGGTATTCAACTATTCGGTGCCAGCTGAAAGGCCAGTGCAGTTTTCTGTCCTTTCTTCGTGCTGCCACGTACTGCTACTTACGTTTCAGTTCTGCGCACTTCGTGTTTCACACTGCGCGTTATTCTCCGCCATACAAGCAAAGTATATACCCAAAAATTCTGGACCAGTGATATTTGTTGTAAAAAAATTAACACGTGCGAAAGCAGGGGTTCATTCTTCAATTGGAGAGGGCAATTAAGCTCCGCCTTAAGAGCATGACGCGATACGAGCAGAGGGTGAATGCACATGTATGCAGAATTTTTCATTCTCTATTTGACATTCATAGATGGCGTTGAGTCCGCATTACCCCTACCAGCGCAGTGGCTCAGCGGTTGAGAGATGTTCCACTGCACTGGCAGGTGGCTATTTCTATCACAGCCACCGGTAGGGATTGTGCGACCCATGTTGCTCTTCCCGAGAAACCTCTCGCGCAGCTGGCGCGACGCTCTTCCGAACTAACCCGATCTCACCCGAGTAACTCGGGTAAGCTCGGGTAACTCAGTTTGCTAGGCGCGGCGCCATCTGTTGGAGTGCAGCTGAAGCGGTTGCTAAGCAACGGCAAAGGGGGTCCACGGACCACGCGATGAGCGGTTAGACCTGGCGTAGTATTGCTTTCGCAATAAAACGCACGCAACTGGTTTTCTACGCCAGTCTAAACTATGCCGTGCGAACGCAGGGCAAACTTTAAAAGCGAGATTTTGGCCAACAAAATTACGAGGAACTTTAGCGGCTAAAGTGGTGAAAGGCGAAAGCCTGAGTCCTGCATTCTGCTACGCGATTGTTCACTTCACATTTTGTTGGTGCATTAATTAACTGCCAATTAATGACGCTTAAGCTTCGCCTTTAGGAGTGAAACGCGACAGCGTGTTGTAGCGCTGCCACGGAGTCCAAGGAACGCCGCCACCCGTTCGGCGCGATGCGTTGCCCTTTGAACGCAACGCTTTTTGAGGAAAGGAAATGGGACTGTAATTGTCTGTCATCTCGGTGGACACCTGAGCCGCACCGTACAGGAAGGAAGGAAGTGTGAGTGAAAGAAGAAAGAGGGGCCGTAATGAAGAAAATGAAAATTGTATTTGAGGAAAGGAAATTACGCATTAACTGTCTCACATACCTCAGTAGACACTAGCCGAAAATTGTATTTGAGGAAAGGAAGTTGCGCAGTAACTGTCTCACATACACCGAAATATGTGAGAAATAAATAAATAAAAATTAGCGCGCGGTGACGTCACGACAATTTGGACCAATCTGAAACGCGGACAAATACGCTTTACTCGTTGGTAAATTGGTTTTTGAGGAAATGAAATGCATCTGTCTCTCATATCTCGGTGGACACCTAAACCTCGCCGTAACGGGAAGGGAGGAAGATGGGAGTGAGCGAAGACACCGCATTCACTAGACGCACCTTTGTTCATTCCAAACCATCGAGCTGGCATGGCGGAGTGGTAGCGTGCTCGACTCGCACTCCGGAGACCGGGGTTCGATTCCCAAGCTCGGCCAATTTCTTACTCGGTTTTATTTATTTATGTGGTGTGACTAGAAAGGTTAATTGGACTAATTGGTTAAGTAAGCAATTAACTAAACTCAGTCAAGCTTACTTGGAGCACCACTATACGATCCCTTTAATTGGTTGCATGGTTAGTAGCCAAAGTACAATTGGCCCCGTTTGAAATCCGCGCACTGTGACGTCACGACCGTTTCGACCAACTGAAAAGCGTGACATTTCTGTCAACAGCTCCTGCTTACAACGATGAGGCATTAAAGGCTTCCGCCTTAATATGTTCATAACAGTATCATAAAATATAGCACGGTTGCCTCACAATTATTTTTAAAAACGCACCCCATTGGTTTTCTATGACAGTTTTAACTGCTTGGGGCGAACACAGGACACGCTTTAAAAGCAATAATTTGCTACGCATCGGAAGCTTAAACAGATACCATGAATACGTTCACAAGGGCGTCCTACAATTAATATACCATAGTTGTCTCATAAATAGAAGTGATATCCAAGAAAGCTGCTTAATAACAACGTAGGGATGCGTGCAAGGAAAAGAACGAACACGAATGCTGACTAGAAACTTCAGTTCAAAGCCAGAGTTCGTGTTTTTCCTCTTTATCGTCCGCATTTCAAGGCGTTTTTTGTTCTCTTTTTGTTGACGTATAGGCGCCTTGATTCCACGCGCCTCCGCTTTCGGCGCTGGTTATTGAGGAACCCTATGTTGACGCTTTCTGCGGCTCCCTCTAATAACAAATGGTCAGAGCGCTTCAACTCATGGCTGCGAATAGCTATATTTTTTAGGCACACTGGAGAGCGCGTAAACCATAGTGGAGTGTGGGTACCAGTTTGGAAGAAAGGTAAAACCGTCGCTGAACAGTCATTTGTTTTGGTAAGTGGTCGTCACTGCTGAAATGACAAAGGCAGAACACTGTGGCGCCATTTTATATCACCTGTGCAAAGCACTTCAACTTTGAAGTGCTCAATGACTTTTTTTTTATTTTACAGCAAATGGTGCATTGGAGGATACGTGAACCCTTTTGAAGTTTAACAAAACACTGTTACATGAAAAGTACAACGCCCATTGAACCGCAAGTGGTTTAGGTAAACTGAAATACCAACTGGCTTTCGCGTTTTTACTGCACTACTCTGTTCAATGTCGGCTTTACGTCTATGTGTTGTTCCCTGTTTGTCCTCCATCTTGCTGCTGGCTGTTAATTGCCACGTGAAGCGGTATGACCTTGTTCGGTTCATCACTCTCATTGTCATCAAATTTGATTCGCCGTGGATTCAACACGCTATAATTTATTCTGTTATATTCTGCGTACTTTAGTTTCATTCCCAGTACGACCTCGTGTCGTGTGCCGTGCAGGACTTTCGCCAAATCAAAACTGTTGTAGTTTTGGTAGCTGAATCATCATGATGGACCACCGCTTATGTTTCATCTGGTGTGGATTGTTGAAGCTAGTTGGCATAGCAACGTACGTTGCATATAGCCGGCTGACGATTGTATACGCTATAAGGCACTAGGGTGGGCGGGTGAATTGTGTGGTGGACGCATGATATATGCCAGTTGTGGTTGTTGCCCAGTGGTTATAATTATTTTCATAATCATCGCAGTCAGCTATAGCTATACGCCCACGTCGAAAAAAAAAGTCCTCCCTCACTGATCTGAAATTTACCCTGTCCTTCCCAAGCCACGGCCACTTTATGCCTGCAAATTTCCTGCTGTTATCTCCCCACATTTAGACCCCCCCTGCCCCCCTCCCCCCATCTCTCATCTCTCCTGCTACATCTTCCCTCCCTCAGAATTCACTCTGTTACCCTAAAAGGCTATCGATTATCTGTGGCGCGCATCACATGTCCCTCCCGAAGCCATTTCCTCTTCTTAATTTCCGGTAGGCTGCCATTAATTCGAACTTGTATCCTAACCCACGCGGCTCTCTTGTTTCCTAACGTTACACCTTCTCATTTTCCTTTCCACAGCTCGCTATGCTGTCCCTAATCTATGCGTAATGTGAAGCTTTGACAGCCGTAGCTCTGGGTACGACTGTTTTTGGTAATTAGAAAGTCGCTGTGATGACGTGAGCGCAGAGAGGAGGAAGGCGAGAGGGAAGGCACACGTGGGGAGAGGGCCAGGCGGTATTCCCTCGTGACAGCTTCAGACTACACAGATATAAAATTTCAAGAAACTTTGTGAGATCGAAAAAAAAAACTGTTTGCTTTCTGTTTTCTTGGAGAAAAATCTGAAATTTTGGAAATAAACGAGAATGCATTTCATTACGCGCATTTTTTTTTCAGAATCAGAATCAGTTTATTTTGAACGGTCACTCAGTGCGTACACATATTTGATAAATACAGGAGGAGGATAAAAAGCCAATGGCTGCACAGGGGACTTTTTCCTGCAACTCAGAAATAAGTAAATAATTATACTTTTGCGCCAAAACAAAGATGCTGCAAAGCCTTTTCAGGAAAAGACGGTGACACACTGCATAGAATACAATCGACGCAAAAGCATTGCATCAGTCGTCACTGCTAGGTAGGAATTCTGAGTAGCGGACATGTGCCTGACGTTAGCGGCTGGTTGCTATAAACACCTTGCTACTATGCGGACGGCTCTATAGATGCTTGGCAGACTACAAACTTCGTTTAGACGAAATTTTACATTGCGTATGACGCGATACTGTGCAGCAAACTCCGTTTAGAAATTTTGGTGTTTTTTTTTTCCTTTTTACGGACAATGAAAAAATCCGAAAAGAACGTCCCCCCCCTCCAATTTTTAAAGGTTTTATTTAGGCGCTCGTATACTTCAGACGGGACTTGTTTTTCATACGTCGCTTGATTCTGTTCAGGTGTCAACAATGGTGGCGTATGCCTACGCCATGGCTACATAGAGTCCGCGGCGTCACAGCGCTTTAGTTTTTTATTTACTGTTTTTTTTTTATTTTCCGGCAGTAATGCGGTAAATGTGGGGTGTGGGGGGAAGCCCCGAGCGGCGGCGGAGATATGCGGCGGGCGACCCCGCTTTACATTCCCCGGCCCCGCAAAAACTTCCGTTGGGCACCGCTTCGTCTCACCGACCCGACCCGGCTCGGCGACCCGAGCAATGCCATTGTAACTGAAAAAGCGCAAAATAATACAAAAACGCAAGCAAGCGCGCGCTGCTGCACCACGGCCGCTCTATCTCCGGCTATCTCGCGAGGGGCCATGGGGGCACTTTTAGACCTCCCAAAGACGATGGGATAGCTGGCTAGACGGCCTGGTCGCGAACCCCACTTGCGATAAGGAGGTTCAAAAAGCCAAGCCATTGTGTATTCCACCTGCCGCTGATACCTCTTCAGTGGGACACGCAAAACAACTTCTCAGGGCACGCCTAGAAAGGCACCCTTATTCGCGGACTAACAATTCGTGCGTGCGACACAGATGTACTCACGATTCTAACACTGCCTGCGAGTTCTCGGCGCGGTGCTGGCGGTGTGCTGTCCCACATAGTGGGGATGGCGGAGGACAACTGGCCCAGTGAAAAAAAGAATGCAAATGCTAAAAAGAAACCAAATGAGCGCGCCGAGAAGCAGGACTAACTCTACGGTAAGCTTCGTCCCCGGCGTTGTGTACGCAAAGCAATGCATATCCTTGGTGGCGTGCTTTCCGTTCTGTTTCCCCGTCTTCCATCGACAATCATATTGTGCTTAAGTCAACGAACTGAACTTCTTAAGGGTAGCGCAGCCATCAGAGCCTGCGTTGCAACGCGCTGCATAGAACTATGGTGTAGGATCATAATAGAACCAACTGTAGAAGAAGACGAATCTACCGCTCTTTCCGCCTTCTTCTGGCCAAGAATGCGCTGAGAGCACTGGGAATGGGAATAGCGCCATACGGTAAAAGCTTTTCCTGACGACGTACCCTGAGTACAATGCCCTACCCTGCGGCGCCGGCCAGGCACTCTCCGCCGCCGATCGAGCCACACGCCCGGGAAGAACAAAAAACAATCAAATAAAAAATGTCAGTCAACTGGGGTATTAGGCCAAATGCGGATATGTGCGCTAGGAGGACATGGCAGCACCTGTCATAGCACCTGCCTTGTGCCACTGCGCCACTGCTCACCTGTCCATCGGCTACACTTTGGGAAGTAGGCCACCCGGTGGGCAGGTGAGCAGCGGCGCAAGGCAGGTGCTGTGGCAGCTGCTGCCATCGGTGGGACTTGGGTTGCTTGGGTTGGGCTGCGACCCAGGTTGCTCTTACCGGGCAGCCTCTCACGATTAAATGGCCTTCCGCCTGACACGGTGGGCAGGTTGCCCACCCCTCCGTTGGAAAAGTGAGCAGCCTGCCACTAAACCGTGTTCAGACAGAGACAGACAGACAGGCAGACATACGGACGGACGGACGGACGGACGGACAGACAGACAGACAGACAGACAGACAGACAGACAGACAGACAGACAGACAGACAGACAGACAGACAGACAGACAGACAGACACGGACGGACGGACGGACGGACAGACAGACAGACAGACAGACAGACAGACAGACAGACAGACAGACAGACAGACAGACAGACAGACAGACACGGCCAGACGGACAGACAGACAGACAGACAGACGGACGGACGGACAGACATACAGACAGACAGACAGACAGACAGACAGACAGACAGACAGACAGACAGACAGACAGACAGACAGACAGACAGACAGACAGACAGACAGACAGACAGACAGACAGACAGACAGACAGACAGACAGACGGACAGACGGACGGACAGACAGACGGACGGATGGACGGACATGTTATTCATATGCTCTGTAAAACCACAACCGAAAATGAGCTATAATTCCCCTATTTAAACGGTGTTGGGTGAAGCATAACGGAATTTTCGTTTAACAATTGTTGAGTGGACTTAACGTACATTTCGTTCATGTTGGCTTCCTATTGGTTCAACAGAGCGTCAACACCAACTCAAGAGTAATTTTTGTAGGTAAAGAAGTCGAGTAAGATGTATTTACCTCAGTCACGATTGACCTGAGCGCCGACGATGGCTACCGCATTTTTACTTTGATTACGAACACGAAAAAGTATCCTTGAATCTCTCGGAGCAGCTTTTCAAGTCGCAAAAGCACGGAAGCAAGCCATGCTTGTGAGAGTTCCGCGGTGAAGCCCAACTAAATTCATAAAATTTGTTTTCAAACATGCGTGCTTAGGGTGAGCAGTTTTAGTTTCATGACCGCGCTCGCTGTTCGCCGCTTCCTGTGTTTATTTATAGGACGCATACTCCGCGTATGCGCTGCTGCGGTGTCTCAATGCTATCATCTGTATACGCCGCAGTTGTTTAGACCACGTCGCGGAATAAAGAAAACCAAGTACCAGGAAGCTTAGACGCTATAGTGTTTTCTGGTTTATTGACAATCACGTACCGCCTAGCCGCGCAAGGTCGGGAGTAAACAACCACCCCTGCATACACGAGGTATCATCAAAGACGACCGACGGGCTGGTGTAGCAGCAGTTAAACGCGTCCGCTTTCGTGTGTTTATCGTTTTGCAGCGATGATCCCTTCAACCGCGCGCCGACGGTGCACGCGGCAGTGGGTGTATCAAACACGCCGCCGGCGCTTTCCTGGAGTGAGGCGAGCGGGTCTGCCCGGCGCCGGCATTGATGGTCGAAGGCAAACACCACGAGAGAGGCTCGCGGCAGAGTGCTGTCTATTTTTTCTTTCTCCCCTGTTACCCGCACTTGTGATAGCTTGAGCTCTGCGCTCCTGTGGAGGCCATCTGCCCGCAGGAAGAAAGCAAACAGTATACAGCCGACGCGTGTGTTTCACAGCACTGTAATACAGGCACAATCTCTTTCTTTTTCTTTATGTCACGTCCACACTTCATCAACGTGAATTTTCGTCCGTAGTTATCATTGTCATAGAGATGACAGTTATGCTCGAAGGGAGTCCATGTGCGGTTAGCCTCTGTCAGATTGCGCCCACTGTATCGAAGCTGCCCGGACATGAGCTCTGCGATAAGGTAGCCTCTCCCAGCTGCATTTAAATGCGACTCCCTTCGCTTCACTGCAGTGGCCCGAGAGCCGCGCTGATGTCGGCAGAATTGGCCATTCGGAGTGGCAGAATGATGCGTCGAGGCATCATTATGCTGCCGCGACCTGGTCTTATTAATTAATTTTTTCCCATGCTATCATCGAATGGAGTGATCTACCTTACTAGTGTTCTCTGTTAAGGTCTTCCTACCTGCTGTATTAACTGATATAATTGTTTACCACTTGAATATTTAGTTTAAAGGGTCTATATACACCAATATAAAGTGAGTATTGATCAAGAGACTGCTTTGAATGATGAAAAATAAGCAGATTTCACCAAAAATATGGCTGCGTTGAAAGAGAAACTAGCGCAAATGTCATGTACGAGCCGCGACTCACCGTACACTTTTACACACACGAGTGATTGCGACTTTATTGCCACTGGCGGCACCTCGTAAATTGCTGGCAAGAACTGCGAGCTTCTCGCTGAAGAAACTTGTTTTCGGGCGTACAATTACGTGGAGATAATTGTGAACGGCCCGAACTATTCGACTGCTCTAAGGAGATCAAATATCCAGGGATAAGTTTAAAGTCTCTTTAAGCAACTCTATTTCAGTACGTCGCGGTGACTACTTTTCTTTCACCTGCACGTGAAAGATTGTCAGCAGAGAGTCATTGCAAATCCTTTCATCTATTTTTGCTTCGCTCACACACGCATACACATCGGTGTGTTCAGTGTAAGAACAGTCATCGAGGTTCCGTGACTCTCTTTTGTTTTCAATGAAATTTATGCATGTGATGGGCAAATGGGTCGACATATAGGAATGAACCTTAGTTGATATAGTTTTCTAGGAAAAAGCCGGGTATCACAAGTGGGCAAAAACTCCTTTCACAACCTTGCAAACTTGAAAGTTTGGAGCCCTGCTGAACAAAACGCAAAGTTTTGCTGAAACTCAAACTTTTGCAATAAATGTATGCGGACTTTTCTGTTGGAATCTGCAAAAAAAAAAAAGAACCTTTTGATCGCAACTTTTATTTTGTGCAGAAAAAAAAATGTTGGTAGAAAAATTCCAAAAAAAGGTACTTTTCAGTACAATCGTTGGTCAAGATGTAGCGAGAACTTCCCGCTGAAACTTTGTATCAAATCTTCCTCAGTCCTCAGTTGAAGAAGAAACACTGGTCAACTTGCTCTCGGGTGTAAATGAAGGAGTAAAAACAGCCAGTAGCTTTGTAAGCCCTCTCGAGGGAAAGCTAAGCGATATCAGCATGTTACTCCTCTTTCTCAGTCAGGTATACCCATGTTTCGGAAAAAGAAGAAAGAGTACTGAAAAGGGCTAAGAAAGCGCGTGAAATTGATACTGCACATGTGGAATTATGTTGAAACAGATGTAGGCAATGCTTGTTATGAGGCCAGTACCCCCGTTCCGGAGTGAAAGCAGTCCTGGACTAGTTTTTGGGCATGTACGCGACCATTTACGGAGTGAAAGTTGACATTAACTGGCCACCCTTATTTCGTAACAAAGTTTCATGACGCAATCGCGCTTTCTCAGTTTTTTTTTTTACCAAACTAGAACATTGCAATATACAGCCCTTGTGGCGACATACAAGCGTTCTTCAAGATTTAAAAAGTGAGGGAGAAGGAAAGAGTGCTCATTGCGTTGGGTGGAAATCAACTATACGCTTTGCCAGAGTCTATTCTCGTCTGTTTGATTGCGGGTTGTAGATACCTAACTTTGCTTCCACGTTACAGCTTCTTTTCCCTTCTCTGTGTGCTTCTAAATACGTGGCAATTAGTGCTTGCGTGCGCGTGGTTATTCCCAAAATAAAGATAACTGTGTCTCCGCGCCAGTCCCATCCCTGTCTTGATGAGCGTGTCTTGAGCTTCCGCGTCTGCTAACCCAACACCGCACTTGATTCGCTACAGCGTCAGCAGGGGAGTAATTACGAAATGCGTTGTCCCAACTACGTGTTTGCGGGTTTCGGTAGCGAAAAAACGTCACTTCACACCTTGCTCACGAGTGAAATCGCACGTGGACGAGGAACTATAGACGGGCTGCTTTCGTTCCGGTCATGACCCTTTTGTTCGTGCGGTTCCGCATTGACACAAACCAATTGAACCGAAAGCTTGCTCAGCCAGTGCATTTATGTTATGCCATTAGCTGAGCATACGTGCATGTGAACGGTGGAGATCCTCGAAATAGTTATATGGCAAGGCTACTGTTTCTGTGACGAGAGTATACAAACAGGTTTCTTCTCGCTGAGTTACATACTGATGCAAGAGGCCAATTTTCACTTAAATTCAGGTCGTTACTTGCATGCTTATACTGCACTGCGGTGGCGCTGCGTACAGGTCTGCACGTGGCGTGCTTCGGTTACAAATGGACTCTACGGATTTCCCTTTCACCAAAACAGGGCCACTCTGAATATCCCTTGAAAGCTGTCTCCTCCGGTTTGTACAGCCGGTAGTATTACGGCACATTCGTGACAATAATAATATAAATGCTGACGGTATAGAAACCACTAAAGGACAGCGAAGCGGTGCTGGCCAACATGCGCGGCCTTTTACGTTTGCTTTCAGCGGATCGGAAATGCTGCTCTATTAATGTGACGGGTATGCACTTGATGCGGTCGGTGCTAATAACTCCCGTAAACCACGTGGCGGCGCATGCAGGTGAGCGCCCTCTCGTGGCACCCGTGGGCGCCGCTGCTGGCCCTGGGCTGGGACAGCGGCGAGGTGTGCGTGTGGGACGACCGTCGGGCGGCGCTGCACGAGCCTCAGACGCAGCACAAGCGCGCCGTGGCCCGCCTCCTGTGGAACGGCACCCGCCTTGTGTCCATCGACGCCGTCGGCACCTGCATCGGCTGGAAGGCGGGCCGGGCATTCGCCACTGCCTTCTACCACGAGCTCAGGGACTCGCTGGCCGACCTCGCCTTCAGGGACCGGCGAAACCTAGGCTCGCCGAACGCGTACGTCGACCACGGCTCTGTCTTTCTTTCAAACAAAACATGGTAGCTTCCCCTGTCCTTCCCCCGATTTCAGTGGCCCCTTTCCTGAGCAGGAAGTGCGCCATTGATCGTGCTCACTAGAAACTCTAAACGAACATGCAAGGTGCTTCTGCAGCAATGCAACGCGACATAACAGGAAAGCCAGCAGAAAGCCTTGCGGACAGCGATTAGTCACGATGCTGTGGAGTCATTCCGCTGAGCGTCAGCGAACACTCCGCAAGGCTCCGCGTGTTCCTCTAACGGTTGTCCTGTAAAAACTCACTGCCTTGCCAACTTTGCAGAACTACTTTTTAAATTGGCAAGCGCCCCCGGTTTCGCAGTGCCCGCGTTTGCGTCGGCACGGGCGCGTCCGCGACGCCTGCAGGGAACACTCATTGCAAGTGTGTATAAGTGTCGATGGCTAATCGCAGACGCTTGTCGCCTGCGCAGGGAGCGGCAATACCCCGCATAGAGAATAGCTGTGCCAACGCGGCGGATAAGTCAAACCAAATGCAGAGGCCCGACGCACCGGCGTAACAGGTCAGTCGCTTTGAAAGCTGTGCCATGGACGAAGTGGAACCTGAACCGCGTCATGACGAAACCTGGGCTCGGGACGCGGCGCCGAAGCAATACACAACAGCTTGGAAACTCTTTTCGCCTGCAGGACGCCCGGCGGGAAGGGCGTTAGTTGCCGCATTCTTGCCTCGCAGCGTTAAAAGCGTGCAAGGCAAGGACGTGGCGGTGATCAGAAACGCGAGGCTCGCCAAGACCTTGAAGTACAGTGAATTAGGAGAAGTATTCACCCGTGAAGCGGGGCGTACTCGTGAAGGCACATGAGGTGTGAAGGACCCCGAGGTGCGGGCTCGGAAGTGGATGAGCGTCAGGCGATATTTTTCAGGCAATGATTTGAGAGTATGTAAGCCTACGTAAATGCATGAGCAAACCCACATTGATGATGCAGAGAGAGACAGAGAGGGAGATAGACTGAACTTCCGTGAGAAATGCCGTGTCCGTCGCTAAGGTTCAGAATAACATACCCGTTTCAGCTCCTGGCATTCCTTCGCGTGAGGAATAGGAACACTCAGCCCTCGTGTTTTGAACCAGGCAGCACCTTCGATGTGGACGTGGGCGGAAAAGAGGAGTGACTGAATGTGAGGACATGCCCAGAATATGCCCTGTCGTTCTGGCAACCTCCACAGTGTGTGCACCTAGTCGGTGCCGCGGCATTCATCGCATTGCGTTTGCAGGTGTTGAGAGAAAGAGCGAGTTGGCTTAAGCCGGGTGCTGTTATATCTCGCGTGTGTTGGGGGCAGTGTGCGTTGTGATCAAAATTTTTTAGTGTGGCGCTCTATCACAATCAGGGCCACAGTTTGGGTCTGTTTGGATGCGTGGGACCCAGGCAGGATCTAGCATCGTATTGCGGCCGAAGCATTGGCGGTTTTTACGACATAGGGGGGGGGGCTCAGTTTATCCGACAGGGCGACGCCACGGAGGACTGCTTCTGGGCGCAGCGTAGATAAAGTCATATTTGTTGTTTAAAATTGCGTGATAAACTCGCGCTTGTTTGTCGATGGTGGCGGCCTCACGTGAGCCAGTCTTTCGTTGCTCGACGTAATAAAAGGGCTAAACGAGAGAGGAAGAAATCGTTGTTTGGCGCGTGAAAATAACAGGCGTGAATGCGGAGCGGTGAACACACATTTTTTACATAATCTAAAATTATTAACATCGAAGTTGGAGACTTCTACAACTGAGACTTAGTCGGATACAACTCAAGAACGAAGTGGCAGATGAACCTCAAAGGAGGCTCTCCAGCCAGCGGCGTCGACCGATTTTCATGACGTCGCGGTTAATGCGCTTAAGCCGTGGTTATTCCCTTTCATCTTCCACACCCTGCGATTTCACGCTAGCAGGTCCAAAGGTTGGTTTATTGGTTTATTGGGGTTTAAGGTCCCAAAGCGACTCAGGCTATGAGGGGCGCCGTAGTGAAGGGCTCCGGAAATTTTGACCACCTGGGGTCGGTCCAAAGCAGGTCCAAAGGGGTCGGTCAAGGGGTGGGGGAATCGATCGACGCCATTGGCTGGTGGGGTTCCTTTGAGGGGCATTTGCCGCTTAGTTCTTGAGTTGTATCCGAACTACAGGTAAGCAAGACTCAGCGACTCTCATGCATGCGGCTTGCATAGAAAACAAGCTACAGGAATGTTCTCACTTTCGCATGAGTTTTAACTACTAAAACTTGCCTCGTTTTGTAATTTCTAGTGCTCATAATTTTTAGTGACCATGTGCTCCTTTAGATACTAATATAGATTTTTAACCGTGTGTACAAGTGAAAAACAAGAGATCGCCTTCCCTGCGCGCTATCTTATCGGAGCAAATGCGCCTTACAGTCCCCATTTGTTCGTAACCAGTAGATGGAAGGCTCGGAGTGAACGCAAGGCCATGATGGTAAGTTGCTTTTGCCCTATTCAATTCGATTCTTACCATCCGCCCCTCTGAGTGCATGTGTCCAGTCATAGAGAAGACAGGGGTCAAGAATGAAACGAAAAAAAGCATTAGGAGTTCGAGTAAATAATATCACCTCCCTCTCCATGGATAATAAATTACAATACACGCACACTGGAGTAAGGTCAACCATTAAAGGGATATCAGACGTTGTTAGCATACCGGAGACGTATTAGAGTAGACGTATATCGGTTTACCGGACGCCGGCTGCTCTCGCGCAGTGGACCCGCCTGACCCCAACAATGCCATTACGCGTGCGCAGGAGTCGTCTACGTCTCCGGTAAGCGCTAAAGACGTCTATTCATGCACAAAACTCTTCGCGCTTACGTTAGCCGTGTGCACTCAACGCTGGTTTTTAAATAATAGCGCCTTGTTTTTGCATGACTCCACGCAGACAATATCTTTAAAAAATAGGGGCTCGCTGCCTGTTAAGAACTGCTCTGTCACGAGCCAGCAAGCACTACACCACACAGCGTGCAAACTTCCTGTCCCCGTGCTCTCTGTACGTATTGCTGGCACAAAAAAACACGCCTAACGACACTTACCGCCTCTTCTATCTCGTCAACATGTCAACTTCCACGTAGCAGTGCTCCCAAGATATATTTTTACAGCAAAACTCTGACACCAACGTCTGTTTGGACCGGCCAACCACCCACGCAACGTAGCAAATGGCGTGGTTCGGCACGCCTGTCCTTTTCAGACTATAGTTCGTTGCGCCGCCGCTGCGTGACGTCTATTTCGTGAAAATAAGCGACAGCGTTTTATGTAGTACTCTTGTTGTAAGTAAATCACTTTAGCGTCAGTTTCGGGCCATATTACCGTCCTCCGCCGGAATTATAACAAGTCTTTCACTTACTTTCTCATGAGGAGGAGTAATGAGGCAACGTGTTGTATGTGGTACTTGTGCGCCAAGTGGTGGGTGAGAAAAGCTTGTTGTGACCGCCTGGTTGTCGAAAAATGATCCGTACCCCTGAGGTAATGAGAGATGGCGGGTGGCAGAGCCTCTATAGTAGACAAAATGCCCCTGTCTTGAGGTCACTACGTTAAGGCTGGAGGTGTGTTTTTATGGACTGCTGTTAAGATTTTCCGGAACCTCGTAGCGGGTAGTCCGTATAGCGTTGTGGATGAGGGCCGACGGGCTTGTTCCCTGAAACTGCATTTCTTGCGCGTCGGCGTCCATCGTAGCGTCGTGGGCGCATATAATGCCACATTGAGGGAGAATGGTCCTTTTAGGTAAACTCTCCCTGGCAGTGCAGAAAGGAAAGTGGAAGGACAGGTTCGGAGAGCTACGACTTTGTTGTAACAATGCTTAAGCTCACGGATTAAGTTTTGCATCCAGTTTTGGGGCTGGTGACCTGACCTACAACCGACAGGACTGAAACTTCCAGTGCAATAAAGGAGTAAGATGCCGGCTGCGTGTAACTGTGCCATTCTGTCTCTTCCAGCTCTCCTGCATTCGACGGCGCCGAAGCACCCTCACCGTCCGACTCGA